>NC_080049.1:16434135-16436635 GCF_026212465.1 Amaranthus tricolor
ACTATAGAGGACCAAATTGTGAGATACGAGTGCATGGACGATATTATAAAATCCGTGTAGGAGGTTGGAGTAAAAAATATAGATACCATAAGTATTTGTTATTACGTTCTTAAATTATAATATTTATATTTACTATATTATTGGTAAAATCTAATGTTTATTAATCTTTTAATTTTATAATATATTATAGGTTTTATACGACATTCCAAGAGAAACACGCCCTTTGAGAAATGGAGAAATGGAGAAATGCGCGAATTAAAAGACAAGATTGCCGCGTATCTTGCTAATTTTTGTTCTTGGTAAATTGTAATTAGTTTAAATCTTTAGGACTTTAATGAATATATGTACATACATATTATTCTATTATATATACGATCAAGAGTTTATTATTGGTGATGTTGAGGATGAGGAACAATATGAAGTTTTTGAAGACTCCTCGCCCTTTATCAATCCAAAATCAGTGGATCAAGATGATGTAGATGGTGGTTATATGCGTGTAGATCACACGGAAGGAATACATTTGAATTAAGTGATTCACAAGGTATCAATTTTAAGGTTTTTAAAGCTTTTTTGGCACTTTTGCTCATAAAGTAGCTCAAACTTGGTTTGTTTTGCATGAAACTTTGCACACAACACTATTTGGTATATATTATTGTGTTAAAGTGTTAGAATTGTAAATCATAATCATAGTCATATTCTTAAAATTACTTAGTAAGTTGCGATTTTAAGGTTTTTCAAGCTTTTTTGGCACTTTCGCGCTTAAAGTAGCTTAAACTTGGTTTGTTTTGCATGAAACTTTGCACACAACACTATTTGGTATATATTACTGTGTTGAAGTGGTTAGAATTGAATTTACGTTCCTATGTTCTAATATATTTCTATTCATACTCATCCAGGTACTCATATACAATGTATCTTTTCAGAGACGAAATTGTCCCCGGATAATGAACATCATAGTTATAACACTGAAGAGGACCAAATTGTTAGATACGAGCGTATGGCTGAAGACGCTCAACCACTGAACAATGATTATGACACTGAAGACGCCCCACCAACGGATGCTCCCACTACCACTAAGAAAAGAAAAGGCGAGGTCCTACGAAAAACCTCAAAGTCATAGAATCCATGCATTTGGAATACAATGCATTGGGTCAAGCTTGGGGAAAATAGTGTAGGCAATATGGAAAACAAGTGGGTCTATGTATCCGCAAAGATTTCGATATTGTACGCATAGAACGAGGTTCCAAAGAGTTTGAAGAACTCTCTATGGGATGATATTGTGGTAAGCAATAACTTTACTATTTTTATTATTTAGATTCATTTTAAAATTAATTTAATTGACACTAATAAATATAATTTTTCTTTTCTAAAATCTTTTTCACATCGAGAATGATGAGGAGAAGAAGAATGTGTTTCTTTCAGCTGTTGCTGAAAGATTCAAAGATTTCAAATACAAGCTAGTAACTTGTTGGATCACCAAGAAGCGTTCCCGTAAGACCAAAAAGGTTAAAACGGGAAACAAAGGTGGAGAGCAATCACCTTCAAAGATGCCCTATGAAATATGGGGTCACATATCGAAGAATGAATGGGAGACTTTTGTTGCCAAAAGAACAACTCCCATTCAAGTTGTAAGTATTTAATATTATATTATAGCTTTTCATTTAAATTTCCTTCTTTTGATTCAATCATTAAACTAATATATGAAATTTAATTTCTATTGATTAATTAGGAAAAGCGTGGTAAAGCTTCTGAATCAGCAAGCAAAAGAAAGTTTTACCATCGCTTGGGCCCAAAAACGTACGATGAGGCCCGAAAAGAGTGGGTAGATTCGGGTTTATACCCCAATCAAAGTCCGGCCACGACCTCATCTACGACTACCTCCGCATCCGTGAATACTCCTGCTGGAGATCGGGTGCGAGATTGGTATTGCAGATTTCATTCCCGAGATGCAAGTGGTAAATTTACCATTACTGATCCGAGAACGAAGAAGGTTGTTGATGCTGTGGTGAGTTTTGAAATTATTAAGTATATTCTTGATTTGTTTTGTATTTTTTGGCTTTGATTTACTTTTTATTTGAACAGATTAGCTAGAAGGAAAAAGAAGCTACGGGGGAGTTCACCCCAAGAGGCAATGTTGATGCATTGCATATGGTCTTAGTGAAAGACCATAGAGGGCGGGTAGTCGGAAAAGGAGGCGTCCGCGTGGGGTTTTAGAAGGCATTTGGCAAAGAGTGTGTTGCGTATCAATCCAAATTGATGGCACCTGATGAAGTAGCAACCTTCAGCGCAAAAATCACGAAGGACGTTCTCGCAAAAGTGGCACTCGTGCTGCAGAAGATGGGAGCACCCACTATAGACTTGGCAAATCTGATTGTCGAGGATCAACAAAGTCAACATGGGGATCCTAACGCTTCGGTCAAGCTAACACCCGACCCATTACCCTCGTAGCACCCCAGCCCATTACTACCCCCGAAGGGCAAAATCCTACACCGGAGACCAT
>NC_080049.1:16441635-16454135 GCF_026212465.1 Amaranthus tricolor
TATCTCTTACATGTTTCTATTCTTGATGTTTGCCTATTTAAATATCAATCATTTAGTCATTTATTTATTTATTTTTCTAGTTATTTTTATTTTTATTCATGCTAATGGTTTTGCTTGTGTTACAAGATGTAGGCCTGTGGGTTCATCTTCACTCAGTGTTTCACGTTGCAGGAACGTTTCTATCTGGGAGTCTTCCTCAAGCTGAAGGGCTCTTTGGCTACACTCCTTTATGGATATGTGTTTTTGTTTTTCATTCCTCACTAGACCCTAATCATAGTTTCCATGAGTAGGATATATTGGGTATGATGATTATGATAATTATTATTATGTGGAATATTAAGTTGGATAATTTCAATGATTTAACTATTAAAATTCTTCTACATAATTTGACTTATAAAATATGAAATTTATAATTTCCAACATCAATCTTTATTATATTTTATATTGTATGATATATTTTTGTACATACATTGATAAAGGAGAACTGAAAGAGTAAGCATGATCTAATAATTAGTTGCCTTTCCACATTTGAGAACATTTGAAGGAATTTCATTTTCTGTTCTGATGCTTCTTTCATTATTCCATACTCGTAGGTAAACTTGCTGACCAAGGTATTGCCTATGCCAAATTGTTGACCTCAAATTCCACATTCCTTTGTTATCCAGTGATACTAGTATAGCCGTCCATGCATTTGGATACACCTATATGTATAATAAAACTTGAAGGATTATTCTAATGAAGATTTAATAGTCCATCTAGTTGTTGGTACTAAAAGATGGTGATGAAATAACGTGTACTTTGAATTTTCTTGATATGTGTCATTCCCATGATAATGATACTTTTATCATAAAAAAAAACTGTTTTTGTTCAGAAATTTCCATAATCACCTAATATCACCGTTATAAATAATAATGCATTAAAATAAATTTGTAAGGAAAATGAGATCGTTGAAAGAGATTAAACATAATCATTAAACTGTCAAGAGATTTTTCGATCAAAATTATACTATGTTTTTCATTAAAATTCCCACCAATTAATACCGACAACCAAACGGGTCATTAAAGTACTAGTAGTAGAATACATGACATAATAGGCTACAACATACAAGCATGAGTTTGAGCTTTTAGTTCAAAAGAGTTCATTCCTTCCTTAATATTGCATAAAAAACCAACCTAGTGATATGTTAAACTTTTATCCTTATCCACACCTTATTATTTAAAGTTAGTTAAAGGAACAACTCAACCAAAAGCTTAAGTTAGTAGTTAACGCTCCAACATATGTTTATATATACTCTAATAATATAATATATCATGAGGCTACAATCATTAGCTTTTTTTCGAAAAATAATTCCCAAAATAATTTGAAAAGAATAAACTTCAAAAAATTTTAATTCGAAAAATAAGCATCTTCATGTCAAAGCTAAGGTCAGATATTTGTTCATTGTTACTAAGTGTTAACAAAGCAATTGGTCAAAAAAAGTCAAAATTCTTTTTTCTCTGTTGTTAGCGGTGAACAAAATGAGATAATATCACAACATTTAAAGACAAAAAATAAGCATTTGACAGCAAACAACTTTTTTTTCATTTCTAATGTTATTAAAGGGATAGGATTTTGACTTTTTTTTACCAGCTTCTATCATCGTTGTTTATAACGGCGAAGAATCTCTAACCTTAGACTCGGACACAAATATATATATAGTAGAAATAAAAATTTTCAAAAGTTTATTTTTAAATTTTTTTTCAAAAAACTTATTTTATTCATTTTCTAATTTTGTTTTATTGGTCAACCAATTAAAAAGCCAATTGATTTTTTATAAAATTGACGGATTAGATCCTTTTAAAATGAACCTGGTCCCGAACTTGTAGTTGGCCCCGCCCCGTTGAACGATCTACTTATAATATAATACGTTCAGCAAGTTTTGTATGACATCGTCTCACCGTGAGATGGACCCATACAAGCAGCCCTAAATCAAACTTACATAGCTGTTAATTAATTTTTTTCATTAAATTTTAAAAATTTAAAAATTGGATTAACCCATATGAAATCGTCTTACGATGAGACGGTCTTAATTACTAATTTGTCTAATATGTTGTGTATTTTAGTTTACCTGGACTGTACTTCTCCAGACTGCATCCACCATATTATACTTACTCCTCATTTGTGGACTCCATTTGTTTGCACCAAATCTGACATATTTACCTTTCTTGTATGAGATTTTAAAACTAAATAATTAAGAATTAACGCTGAAATAAACGTAAAACCTAAAACTTACCCAACAACAAAGAAGTTGTGGCCATCAAGATGCCAAGATTGGATTGTGGACTCATCGTTTTGGAAGATGATTTCAGCAAAATCATGAAGTTCCAACCCATAAACAGCGGTGCCTCGGATCATAGGACCGGGCGTAGGTTTATTCCTGCTAGTCTTAAGGTTGAATACACGAGGAATGTTGTAATAGTCAGCCAGTTTTAATGGTGTGGTTGGATTTACATAGGAAACATTGTTAACTCCATAATACAGCTTGTCAATGAATTTCTCTTTAAGCTTCTGTGCTGAATTTCCCATTATTATTGTCTTTGTTATCTTGATTCCTCCATAACGGAATGTTCCTTGAGGGTTTGGTCTTGCAGCATTTGCAGTAAGATTCCATCTGTAGATATATAGATATACTATATATTAGGGATAGCCACCAAGGAATACCAATCCTAGCTATGTTAACACAACTAGGGATGATCGTGTTTTAATTTGAATCGGGTCTCTAGCTAGAGTTTGTCTCAAAACTTATGATTTTAAGTAGATTTAAAGTATGCGAAAGTTTTAAGCTATTTTCAGACACGCTAGTAATCGGTTCTAATGCGTTTTACTTCATGTGGAGAATTATAAGGTCGAATATAGGTCTAAAATACATTATCAATCAGATTTAAATCTATAAATCCGGAATAAGTTTCATTTGAGTTTAAAAACATTAAATGCAAATATGCATATTCTAACCAATTATTTAGGACAATAAGTGGGATTATTCCGGATAATTTTTTCAATTATTTATTATTGGAACTAGAGCTAGTCCAAACTACGCCAATTCAGTCTAAAAAACAAGACCCAAACTATTATATTAACTATTCTCTACATAATTCTAATAAATTTTTCATTAGGTTTTGTACTTAACAAGACCAACAAGAAAAGAATTAACTGCAAACAAGTACAATGAGAGTCCTGCCTCTTAAAATCAAATGGTAATAGGATCATGTAGCCCATCAAACATACCTCTCTTTAATTTTTCAACATAACGTGCAATCACATGTTTGAAAAAAATATATCGCGAAGCTAGTTTTTACAATGTTTGCGAATAGTATAAGATGACAAAAGGCGCAAGTTGTTACCTGAAGCTTCTAGCTTGTTTCATAGACCAATGAACTTGATAAGTAGGACCAACAGGTAATGGACCAGAAGCTTTAACCTTAGAACCTTTATAATGTAGGATTGCTGAAGCCTTTAATGTCTTCTTAGTGAACCGAGTGGAAGCCACAATGTAATAGTCCTTAACAGGGCCATTTAGGGTAACCAAAAAAGCCAAAGATTGACCCACATGAACATCAAGTGAGTCATAAGTTTCCTGAAGTACATGAGAACCTTCCACCTCAACCAGCTTCAATTTATGTCCTTGAATCCTTATGTTAATGGAAGTCATAATTCCAACATTGGACACACGAACCAAATAAGTTTTCTTTGTTTTACCAGAGAAGATGGTTTTGCTTGGTTTCCCATTGATCAGCAAACCATCAGGCATAGGCATACCATAACCATAATCCAACTTATGTTTTAGCATAAATGCTGCTCCATTTATGTACTAGTACCAATTATATACATGAAACTAATTTAGAATTTCAAATCATTTTAGGCCTTTTACGGCCTGTTTGGTAGTTGGTATTAGATGATGGTAATGGGAATGAAAAATTAGTGTAATTTTAGTTGAAAATCTATTGGCTATTTTAATGGCCATGCTTGTCCAACTTCAATCATCCCATTTTCTTCATAAAATATTTTCCAATGCATTACCATTTGGGGAGGTGGTAATGGAAATTTATAAAAAAAAAAAAAAAAACTTTTTTGTGATCAAAGTTTAATTAGCATGAAAATGATATGAAACTTTTGTTTAAATTTTACATTATAAATCATTCCCATTATAACCACTTAATACCACCTACCAAACGGGCTATTATAGTACTTAGTTATTAATAAATAAAGAAAATTAGAATGAATTCTAGTTTAATGTTTTCAAAGTTCTTCTGTTCCAAAATAAATGTAGCATTAGAATTATTCTAATATTTATTCATCTTCCTTCAACAAGATGTTGCTTGATTCGTCTTAATATGAATATTATTTATATTAAATTTTTATAATAATTATTATACAGAATAATAGATATTATTGATTAAATTTGTGCATTAGAATTAAACGTGTGCGCATTTTAGTAGTATGCATTGTTAGATTAATAAGAAGTAAAGAAGCTAGGTTTACAATACGTCAATACCTGAGGACGTTTTTCATTGTACCAATCTCCAACAAGGAGGGTAAATTCACCCACAGGAACAGGGTAAGGAAGTGAAATGACAGGTCTTCTATGAATATTGAAAGCACCAAAACCTCCATCAGCTCGATGCATTGCAGTGGAGAGGAAGTACATATAGCTACCTATCTCATCCTTGGCTTGAAATCTGTATGTCCAGTTTGAGTATGGTTGAATGGGACAGTTCGTTCCAAGTACACCGTCTTGCCAAGACATCTTTCTTAGCCAAACCCCATTCCTACACACAATACACACTATTAGCCCAGTCGAAGCTAGAATTTGGGTTAGGGGATCCAAAACTTCCATCTCAGCATGTCAAAAAAATTACAGTTTGTCTTGTACGAGAATATTTTACCATGAGATAAATCCATATAAGTTAGACAATTAATCCAATTGACTATTTTCAAATGTAAATATACATAGGTCATCCCAATAAAAATAATTTTACCATGAGACGATTATTTCATTCAAAAATTAATTTGTGTTATCTCATTCATAATATCCTTGAATGTTCTATAGTTTACTACTCAAGACATTCTAAATTTTATAAAACTTTGTAAGTGAAAATCCAAAATATTTGTTAACTATTGAATAAGTATTAGCACGTAACTTAAGCTTTAATCGTACGTACGTTGCAAGATAAGAATAAGAATGCGGTGCTTAAACACTAACCATGTGATTAGAATTGGCTCGTCTAAATTATTATGGACCGTGATAAATATATTGTCGTTGGTATCACAATCAATTGTTGGACCAGGAAATTGTCCATTTATAAGAATACCCTGCAATTAGATGCAAAATATTAGCATGCAACCTTTCTTCTATGACTCAAAGAAATGACTATCACAAAAAACGAACGTACCCTTTGGCGAACTCCAAGAGGAGATATAATTCCATATGTTAAATTCAAATCAAAATATTTATATGGACTGTCGGCATAAACTTCTTCCGCGATATTTGACAGAGCCAGAATTCCCAGAAATAAAGATAATAGTGCTAAATGTTCCATCATATGTATAATAAGGATTTTTAATTGTTTACAACAACCTGTTAAAATCAAGCACAAGCATGTAATTAGAATTTAACTAAATAATTAGTACACCTTAAAAATAGTCTCACCATGAAACCATCTCAAAATTTGTGTAACATGTAGTACAATATTACTAATTACTAATCTTAATATATTTCTAGTAACATTAATCATAGTTGCAGAATTTTCTAAATTAGTCTTTTTCCATTGAAATTTTTATTTGAATGAACATATTTCATTACAAACTGTCTTTTTTAAGAGCAATCTCTAAATGAGATATCCAATTATTTGAACTTGTTCAAATGTATCCCAAAATAACACCCAAAATAAACCTTCATCATTTCCCCTGCCCGGTCGATCACTAAGTAAGGAAATATATTTCATCTGCTTAAAATTAGTTGTTCTACTTGTTTTCTTTAAAACCAATTCAAAATTTTAATTTTTAGTATCAAGAATTATGCATAAATAAAAATTATACAAGATGATATTGTGAGAATATATGTATTAAAATGAATTAAACAAGAACTCAATTAATTATATATTTTTTATTATTCATAAAGAATAAAATGTAAAACAATATGGTTTGATTAATAATAGTAATTATGCAAGTGTAGCAACGAATTTCTTATTTTATTATGTGTAGCAACTAAATTTAAAACAATATGGAATAATAATAGTTATTATGCAAGTGCAACAACTAATTTATTAATTGGTGTAGCAACTAATTTCAAATGAAGGTAATACTAACAAAATCTAATAATCCAAATACTTAGTAAGTGATAAAACATGAGCACTATGAAATAAACTCACATTCGATACAAGGAAGAAAAAACACAAGGCAATTAAACTACGGAAAATATTGGACTGTTCATTACCTAATAGAAGGATGATAAGAAGCTCAGGCCTTTAGTTTGTTAATTAATGAAAGGGATGCAACATAAGATTATATATATAAGGATTGATTGGATAGTCGCAATGTTAATTGTAGCATTACGAATCAAATGCACCAACAAATAAGAGGTGTCAATGATATTCTATTGCGGCGCACTTCATGGTTTTCATTAATAACTTACATGTTATGCCATGCTAGATTCGCCATAATTGTCTTGCTTGGGAGTGTTTTCTACTCTCTTAACTCATAATTATACATATTTGCAGTTTAATGATGATATGATTACAGGTTACAGCACTAATTTACATTTTTTAAATATATTTCAAGGGTTATGACTACAACGTACACTATACAGTTTGCTTAATGTACACAACACGTAAACCCGCAATTTCTTTTTTCACAAAACTCGACTACAACGTACACTATACAGTTTGCTTCGTTCTCTCAAACCCATTGAAAAAACGCTTCATCTTCATCTTCATTTGCTTCGTTCCTCTTCTTCATCTTCACAAACGTAAGATTAAGCATCAAGATTTGTGTTTGTTTCTTGTGTTCATCTTCATCTTCACAAACCCAGAAATCAATTTTCGAATCTGAAGGTAAATCCTTGCTGCTGTCAAACCCAGAAATCAATCTTCATCTTCATCTTCGTTTCTTGCTGCTGTCAAACAGAAGGTAAATCCTTCTTGATTCCTTTTTGCTTTTCCTTACTCTTTATGCTCTTGTTTATATAAAATTAATTTCATTGACATATATCCATTTGCATATTCTTATTATCATGTGCTAAATCCTAAATGTTGATGAATCATGAAAATTTATATGAGTTAATTTGACGAGTTCTTAATTGAGAAACTTATGAAAAATGTGTTACTAGTGAATTATGTGATGATGAGGATTTAAGTGTGGATTACAATTTTAATAGTAGATTATTCTAATGACTTGGTTTTGTTTAGTTTAGTATTCTTGGATGTGGCAATAGTCTTTATAAATATTGGTAATAGGAAAAATATTGGTTTAGTTTAATTTAATAGTTTATGAGTTAATTGGCAGTAGTCTTTTTGTTTAGTTTAATAGTTTATGCTTGTTAATTTGATGGCCAAGGAGGAATTAAATGGAGCTAGTATGCGTAAAGTTATCATGATGATTGTGGTGGATACAAATTCAAGAGATAGGGTAGATGTCGTTGAGAATTATTGATATTGATGAATGTATTGAATAATTATTGTTTCTTGAATGGATTAGGAGAGTCTCACGAAAATCATTGTTTTATTTAAGTGAATAGTTTGACAATAAGAAAGAGATTATTGGACTTGGTATGTATATGAAGTATGTATATTTAGGGTTAAATAGATTTGGTATAAATAAGAGTATATATTTTTAGGGTTAAATATGTTTGTTATAAATAAGTATATATGTTTAAAAGTTGTGTATTAATTTTGTTTTGAATTAATTAATCACACTAATTAGGATGACAATAGATTGTTCTTGGATGTATGGTAGAATTGAATCGTCGGAATTTATTGATGGCGTATTAGAATTTTGTAGTATTGCGGTTGAACATCAAGTTAGGACGGGGGGAGTTGGTTTTTATAGTCCATGTGTCAGTTGTGGTAATGTATCAAAGGTAGATAGTGTTGATATCCTTAGGGAGCACATACTTCGACGTGGGTTTAGGCCTCAATATCATGTTTGGGTTTGGCATGGTGAGGAGGGAGTTTACAAAGAGAAAAGTGTTGTTGAGGACGTCAATAATGTGGCCGATGTCAATGAGGATGTAGTAGATCATGTTGATGGGTATGAGACAGATGAAGAGAATGTCGATGAGGATGTGGATCGTGTTGATAAGATGATGGAGGGAGTCGAGGATGAGTTAGGAAAACGTTCTCGTGTTTTTTACTTGTTGACAGAGGCTTCTCAAAAGCCATTGTACCCTGGATGTACAAAGTTCACCAAACTAACAGCAGTGTTGACAATTTTCAATATTAAGTCAAAGTTCAATTCGAGTGACGCTAGTTTCACAATGTTATTAGAAGCGTTAGGTGAGATGCTTCCTGAGGGAAATGAACTTCCAAAGTCGACATATTATGCCAAAAAGCTCATGTGTCCTTTCGGCTTAGAGTACTAGAAGATTCATGCGAGTCCGAATGATTGTGTGTTGTATCGGAATGAAAACGAGAACTTAGAAGAGTGTCCTAGGTGTGGGTTATCGCGCTACAAGCGTAAAGGGGCTCGGGATGCTATAGGGCCCCCGGCTCATGTATTGTGGTATCTTCCAATAATACCTAGATTCAAGCGCTTGTAATCTATAAAGAAAGATGCATTAAATTTGAGGTGGCATTCAGATAGGGTGAAGAAAGGTCACTTGCTCACACATCCATGTGATTCTCCAGAGTGGAAGAGTATTGATAGGTTGCATAAGACTTTTGGGGATGAGGTTCGTAATTTAAGGCTCGGACAGTGTACGGATGGAAGGAACCCATTCGACAATCTTAGTTCTCAACATAGTACTTGGCCGGTACTTTTAGTGATCTATAATTTGCCACCTTGGTTGTGTATGAAGCATATGTAAATTATGCTTTTGCTTCTTATCTCGGGTGCTAAAAAACCTGGCAATGACTGTGGTATATATTATTGTGTTGAAGTGGTTAGAATTGAAAATCAAAGTCATATACTAGAAATTACGCGTTAAGTTGCGATTTTAAGGGTTTTTAAGCGTTTTTGGCACTTTTGCGTATAAAGTGACAATTCTTATTAATCACAAAACAGAATCCATATACATGAGAGACAACCTCTATTTATAGGTTTCTAGCTCGCTAACGGCTATAAACATCACGTGCTATACAATATGCCTCTTAAAACAAAAATTAAAAACCAAAACACTTAGCTTGGGCACTGATCAGTGACTGGCCCACCTTGCGCTCGTATCCTAGTGAGCTGTGTGCACCACATTCATGGTTATTGGGCTTTGATGGCTTGGTCCATGTATGGAGATCACGTTTCCATGGTTGTTTGGCTCCAGGTATCCTTGGTTAAGGCTCAAACCACGCGGCAAGGTAGGCTGTTCAGTGGGTAGGCTGCTGTCCTTAACTGCCCTCTTTTGTTGTTTCTTGGTTTGGTATTGTTAATTAGCTCAACCTTGCTTTGATTTGCACGAAACTTGGAACACAACATTATTTGGTATATATTATTGTGTTGAAGTGGTTACAATTTAAAATCATTGTCGTATGCTAGAAAATACGTGTTTAGTTGTGATTTTATGCGTTTATTAAGCGTTTTTGGCACTTTTGCGCATGAAGTAGCTCAAACTTGGTTTCATTTGCACGAAACTTGGCACACAAGATTATTTGGTTTATATTACTGTGTTGAAGTGGTTAGAATTGAAAATCATAGTCATATGATAGAAATTACGTGTTAAGTTGCAATTTTATGCGTTTTTAAGCGTTTTTGGCACTTTTGCGCATAAAGTACCTCAAACTTGGTTTTTTTGCACAAAACTTGGCACACAACACTATTTGGTATATATTATTGTGTTGAAGTGGTTATAATTGAAAATCATAGTCATATGCAAGAAATTACGTGTTAAGTTGTGATTTTAAGGGTTTTTAAGCGTTTTTGGCACTTTTGCGTATAAAGTGAGCATTCTTATTAATCACAAAACTGAATCCATATACATGAGAGAAAACCACTATTTATTGGTTTCTAGCTAGTTAACGGCTATAAACATCACGTGCTATACAATATGCCTCTTAAAACAAATATTAAAAACCAAAACACTTAGCTTATGCACTGATCAGCACTGATTAGTGACTGGCCCACCTTGCGCTCGTATCCTAATGAGCTGTGTGCACCACATTCATGGTTCTTGGGCCTTGATGGCTTGGCCCATGTATGGAGATCACGTTTCCATGGTAATTTTGCTCCAGGTATTCTTGGTTAAGGCTCAAACCACGTGGCAAGGTTGGCTGGTCAGCGGGTAGGCTGCTGTCGTTAACTGCTCTCTTTTGTTGTTTCTTGGTTTGTTATTGTTAATTAGCTCAAACTTGGTTTGATTTGCACGAAACTTGGCACAAAACATTATTTGGTATATATTATTATGTGGAAGTGGTTAGAATTGAAAATCATTGTCGTATGCTACAAATTACGTGTTAAGTTGTGATTTTATGCGTTTATAAAGTGTTTTTGGCACTTTTGCGCATAAAGTAGCTCAAACTTTGTTTGATTTGCACGAAACTTGGCACACAACATTATTTGGTATATATTATTGTTTTTGAAGTGGTTAGAATTGAAAATCATAGTCATATGCTAGAAATTACGTGTTAAGTTGCGATTTTATGCGTTTTTAAACGTTTTTGGCACTTTTGCGCATAAAGTAGCTCAAACTTGATTTTTTTTTTGCACGAAACTTGGCACACAACACTATTTGGTATATATTATTGTGTTGAAGTGGTTAGAATTGAAAATCATAGTCATATGCTAGAAATTACGTGTTAAGTTGCGATTTTTAGGGTTTTTAAGCGTTTTTGGCACTTTGCGTATAAAGTGAGCATTCTTATTAATCACAAAACTGAATCCATATACATAAGAGACAACCTCTATTTATAGGTTTCTAGCTAGCTAAGGGATATAAACATCACGTGCTATACAATATGCCTCATAAAACAAAAATTAAAAACCAAAACACTTAGCTTGGGCACTGATCAGCACTGATCAGTGACTGGCCCACCTTGCGCTCGAATCCTAGTGAGCTGTGTGCACCACATTCATGGTTCTTGGGCTTTGATGGCTTGGCCCATGTATGGAGATCACGTTTCCATGGTATTTTTGCTCCAGGTATCCTTGGTTAAGGCTCAAACCACGCGGCAAAGTTGGCTGGTTAGCAGGTAGGCTGCTGTCGTTAACTGCTCTCTTTTGTTGTTTCTTGGTTTCGTATTGTTAATTAGCTCAAACTTGGTTTGATTTACACGAAACTTGGTACACAAAGTTATTTGGTATATATTATTGTGTTGAAGTGGTTAGAAATGAAAATCATTGTTGTATGCTACAAATTACGTGTTAAGTTGCGATTTTATGCGCTTTTAAGCGTTTTTGGCACTTTTGCGCATAAAGCAGCTCAAACTTGGTTTTATTTGCACGAAACTTGGCACACAACATTATTTGGTATATATTATTGTTTTTAAGTGGTTAGAATTTAAAATCATTGTCGTATGCTAGAAATTACGTGTTAAGTTGCGATTTTATGCGTTTTTAAGTGTTTTTGGCACATTTGCGCATAAAATAGCTCAAACTTGGTTTGAATTGCACGAAACTTGGCACACAAAATTATTTGGTATATATTATTGTGTTGAAGTGGTTTGAATTGAAAATTATTGTCGTATGCAAGAAATTACGTGTTAAGTTGCGATTTTATGCGTTTTTAAGCGTTTTAGGCACTTTTGCGCATAATGTAGCTCAAAATTCGTTTGTTTTGCACGAAACTTGGCACACAACATTATTTTGTATATATTATTGTGTTGAACTGGTTAGAATTGAAAATCATTGTCGTATGCTCGAAATTACGTGTTAAGTTGCAATTTTAAGGTTTTTAAGCGTTTTTGGCACTTTTGCGCATAAAGTATATATTATTGTTTTGAAGTGGTTAGTATTGAAAATCATAGTCATATGCTAGAAATTACGTATTATGTGTTGATTTTATGCGTTTTTAAGCGTTTTTGGCACTAACATCTATTTTCTCTTAGTGTTTTCAACAACCTTCTAGTTCTGTTGATTGCGGCTACTACACGCTGAAGAACATGGACGATATTATAAAATTCGTGAAGGATTTTGGAGTCGAAAATATAGATGCCGTAAGTATTGCTTACATTCTTAAATTATTACTATTGGTAAAATCTAATGTTTATTAATCTTTTAATTTTATACAATAATATAGGTTTTATACGACATTCCGAGGGAAACACGCCCTCTGAGAAGTTAAGAGATGCGCGAATTAAAAGACAAGATTGCCGCGTATCTTG
>NC_080049.1:16461374-16478874 GCF_026212465.1 Amaranthus tricolor
ATATATATATATATATATATATATATATATATATATATATATATATATATATATATATATATATATATATATATATATATATATATGTATATATATATATATATATATATATATATATATATATGTATATATATATATATGTATATATATGTATATATATATATATATATATATATATATATATATATATATATATATATATATATATATATATATATATATATTTATATATATACGTATATATATATATATATATATATATATATATATATATATATATATATATATATATATATATATATATATATATATACATATATATATATATATATATATATATATATATATATATATATATATATATATATATATATATATATATATATATATATATATATATATATATCTATCTATATATATATATATATCTATATATATATATATATATATATATATATATATATATATATATATATATATATATATATATATATATATATATATATGTATATATATATATATATGTATATATATATATATATATATATATATATATATATATATATATATATATATATATATATATATAATATATATATATATATATATATATATATATATATATATATATATATATATATATATATATATATATATATATATATATATATATATATATATATATATATAATATATATATATATATATATTTATATATATATACATATATGTATATATACATATATATATATATATATATATATATATATATATATATATATATATATATATATATATATATATATATATATATATATATATATATATATATATATACATATATATACACATATATATACATATATATACACACACATATATATATATATATATATATATATATATATATATATATATATATATATATATATATATATATATATATATATATATATATATATATATATATATATATATATATATATATATATATATATATATATATATATATACACACATATATATATATATATACACATTTATATACATATATATACACATATATATATATATATATATATATATATATATATATATATATATATATATATATATATATATATATATATATATATATATATATATATATATATATATATATATATATATATATATATGTATATATATTAGTTGGTAATTATTGGTGATAATTGGTGATTATATATATATTTGCAATATTGTTTATTACATTGTACATTATCATTGAATAATTTGTAAAACGAAAAAAATCAAAAAAAAAAATTCTATATGTTGTGATTCCATAAAAACCGAAGTATATAGCGTACCTTTGTGCTGCTGTTTTATACCGCAGCATTTAAAATAGGTCATATGCTGATAATCACTAATGTTTGGGGTCAAAACCGCAGCATATTCTTGCCAAAAAATCGCAGCAAATGATGTTTTTTTTCCACTAGGGCATCCATTCGATTCAAAGTTCTTACAAGTACAATCAACATATATAGTATCAATGTTTTTAGTGTATTGAACTTCATGCATGTTAATATCAGTATATCCATCAAACTAGATTAAGAATCAATTTTAGATTAAAATTGAAGTTGTTAATATTGAAAAAAGTATATTTAAGCAATAAAGTATAAGTATTGACAGATATTTTTTAAAGTAATAATAAAATTGAATATTATAATAAATGAATTGAATAAGTTAACATTTATATTTTTTATAAAAACATACATTTACATCTTTTTATCTCCCATGTCGACAACATGTTCAATTGAAGATGAGATAGCCATCTTGAATAGTTCAAAGTCTTTGAATAATGTTGTTGTGTATGCCTCTGACGCATGTCGTAATAAACCAGTACTTCTAAATGTAGACGTTGGGGTTGTTGTTGCGCAGTAAAACTCTAATGCTATCTCCCTTTCTCTCCATCATTGAATAGTTTTTTGAAATATTTTGAAGAATTGATATAGGCTAGTGCTTTTCGTTGCTTCAAATCCAATTGGATTGTTTGTGGATTCACTTCGTTGCGAAAATAATATTCCAGCTGAAAAGAAATCTTTGGTTAATGTAGTGCGCCATTTGTCCCTTAGGTTGTACAGTCTGTCAAACCATCTATAGTAAGCTTGATTCCTTTTTAGTTTGAATTTATCAACATATTTTCCCAACATTCATGTTATTTAGTTGGATTACTACACGTTATTAAGCATTTGTAAA
This sequence comes from Amaranthus tricolor, assembly GCF_026212465.1. Lineage (NCBI taxonomy): Eukaryota > Viridiplantae > Streptophyta > Magnoliopsida > Caryophyllales > Amaranthaceae > Amaranthus > Amaranthus tricolor. Next base: position 16,463,610 of record NC_080049.1, read on the forward strand.
AAGCATCTATGATGTTTGCATTTGACTTCAATGCTCCATAGTGTGAAACTGTATTTTTCAATATGTTCCATAAGCATAGCCTATGCCTTGAGAAAGGATAGACCTACAATAGATATTGAACTGTAAGTGTCAAAAGGTATACTGAAATTGCTAACATTTAAGTTGAATATTGTAAGACAATAATTATGTGTAAATATACCTCTTCTAATGCTCTTGCAATTGTTGCGTCTTAGTCTGTGAAAATTGATACATGATTTTTTCCTTCCATTGTTTCTTTAAATTGCTCAAGGACCCAAACAAATGATTCAACTTTCTCATCTGCTATGAACGCACATCCAAAGATTGTAAAGTTCCAATGGTTATTTATTCCAACCAGTGGTGCACATATCAAGTTGTATTTGTTTGTACAATATGTTGTATCAAAAATGACAACATCCCCATGAATTCTGAAATCTTCCTTCATTAAAGAATCGCACCAAGAGCCACAAGCTTTGCATCATCATCAAGTTTCATATTCCAAAAGAAACCATTGTCTTTCTGTGCCAACATAATCAATTGCCTGATCACAGTTTGAGCATCCTCACCCTCAATTTCCTTTATTCTCAATCTGTTCACATATTTAGATGGTCTCTTAAAGTATGTGCTACACACTCAGTCCCTCCAGCATGCTTCGCCAAATATATGTACGTCGTAGTAGGCCTTACTTGTGCATCTTCAAAACCTTCAATGGTTTCCATTGTTTACTTTAAAGTTGTTGTCCTCTCAAATCTTTGCAAGTATTGCGATTTTACTCTCGCTAACATATGGTTATGTGATACAACATGTTGTTTATTAAAGATGTCTCCACTGTATACATCTAGTTTAATCCTGATGTGTGCATCACATCCACATCTTTTAGTTGGTACTAGCTTTCTTTTGGCATTTTGTCGTTCATTTTCTTAGATTTTTGTCTCTGTAGTTCTTTGTTTAGAACAAACGAAGTATCGTTCATGTATAACACCATCCATTTTCCTTATTGTAGATTTCCGAACACTAAACCCTGTTGCTTTAGCATGATTATTATACAATAATTCAAGGTCCTCCAAACTGCTTGCTCTCATGCCCTCCAATGAACCTCTTATGTCAAACTCCCTCTTTTCAGTCAAAGGTTCAGTTTGGAAGCATTCTATTGCACTTGTTGTAACTAAAATTTACACAATTACTGAACTAATTGAATGCCTTATATTGACAATTGATGTTTTGTAATGTAACTCAATTGTTTGCTATAACATTAAATTATCAATATAAAAATAGATCTTCGCACTGAATGGAGACATTGTATAACATCGATGTAAAATTGAATAATTTAGAAGTACAATTGAGATATATAAGATATCAATGTAATACGTTAGTTTTTAAACTAAGACATTTAAATTGGCATTTATAATCTATGAACGTATATTGAATAATGGAGAATTCATTGAACACTCCATGCTTAAAATTAAATAATTTAGAAGTACAATTGATACATATAAAATATCAATTTAATATGTTAGTCTTTAAACTGAGATATTTAAATTGACATTTGTAATCTATGAATCTATATTGAATAACAGAGAATTCATTAAACGCTTTATGATTTAAATTGAACACTTTAATAACAGAATTAATCATACATGTATCAATCATATTAATCTCAACATTCTCTTCTTCGTTTTCATATAAAATTTGTAAACAACAGATTATCAATTATATATCTTTGAATACTATCAATTTACATATGATTTTCGTAGTATTACCTTCAATTTTTTCTACATATCTTCGTGATGTATGTAATGTCATTTCCATATCGAATTCATTCATTAAATCTTCCATTACAGACATGTTTGATGTTTTCTGAAGTTAAAATGTTGATTTTCTTTGATTATTGTTGAAGAATTTCAGAAATTTTCGAAAGAATTGAAGAGAAAATCCATTTTGATTTGTTTCCTAAATTGCGTTTGTGTTTTGGCGATTTTGAAAATGGGTTTCCTTGATTACCATTGTTTAAATTTGGCAACTTTTATAGTTTTCAGTTTTCCTTTTTTTTTAATCGGTAATTAAAGATGGGCTGGAATGTGTGGGCTGGTCTTAATATGAGACGGTCTCGGTCAAGACCGGCTATATAATCATTATTAGTAAGTTTTCATTCATCTTGAACTTTTCCTCTCTTACACCAATGTTTGTGGTATTGGTAATACATTCTCTTTAGTTTATAAATGTTTGTAACTTATTTTGAAATTACTAGTGTTAAGTATAAAACTTTTAGATCTTTATGATGAAGTTATAACTATTTTTACCTTTTCATAGTTCATTTTGATTGAAATAAAGATTAGCTTGCACTACCTTTTTACCTTTTGGGTTTATTTTATCTTAATAATAAAAATTAAATTTACCTTAAAGTTTATACGAAAATTTACTTTTAAAATTTTCACTTTTGGATGTTTCTCTTTTAAAAATTTCACTTTTTAATTTTCTTTTAAAGAACTTCATGGTTTTCTTTACTTGTTGAAGCCAATTTTGTCATTAAAAAAATATCATGTGTCTTCTTGTTATTCAAGATGTTATTATAATAAAAAAAATTAAAAAAAAACAAATAACTGAGGAAAAAGGAGATCAACAAACCCTACCCCTCCCCCCTCCCCCATCCCCCTTTTCCACCTTTCCTACTAGCTAATATAAAGTCCCACACCTTAGCGTCACTTTCCTCCATTCCAAGGCCAGCAAACCCCCTATATCAATAAACAAACACACTTAAACCTAAATGATAAAAAGAAACGTGATGTTTAGGGGAAGGGAGGTGATTGTTCGAGGTGGCACTAACAAGGAGAACAGGAGGTTCTGGGAGTGGGGAAGAGTATAGTTGTGGTGTTCGATGGGTGAAAGAAGGCAGGTGAGTTGTATTTTTATCTATGTTTTCTTTATTTTTTTATTTTTAACTTGTCAAAAATAATAATAAAAAGGAAAAAAAATCGAAAAAAGATTATTTTATCAGGTTTTGAATATTTAGACCTAATTAAAAGGTATGATTTTTAAAAGGAGTCATCCAAAAGTGAGATTTTTAAAAGTAAACTATTCTAGTTTTAATAGAAATGTAATAAAATATATTATTCATTATTAAAAAATTATATAATTTTAGTATAGGTATTTGCATCACATACAATTATTGGTCAACAATTTCGCCCAAAGCCCCAACATGGACAACACAAGCTCGAATTAAGATAATTACGTTCTTTTAATTTTACACAAAAACTTGGGAGAGACGCTTTCATATTGAAACTGTCCATATGGACCGGCGCAAAAGCGAAAAATGGAAAAATAAAAATGGACATTATTCCAGAAATTAAAGAATAAAAATTCAATTTTGACCTTAAAGATATTAATTCTGAACTTAAAGGTATCAATTTTAACTTAAAGCAAACCTTAAATAGATCAATTAAAATACAAATTTCAATTTTGACCTAAAAGTGATGAATTTAGGCGTTAAACTAATCAATTTCTACCCAAACATGTGTTTTTGTTTTTTTGACAATTTCAGAACGGAGGTAATAAAATGAAACTATTCTATGCTTAAATTTCAAACAACAAATGAATGGTCAATAACACTGTTAATAATAGGGATAAAACATTGCACATTATAAGTATTCTTATTCGATGTAACATAATAGTTCTTATGGAACCATAAGAGTACTTGTACTTTTTAGTCATCGATCGATTATAGTGGAACTGCTCTTCCCCCAACAGATCTGTTCATAATGGATTTGGAAATAAAGTTGTTGGTGTAGTGTTTGCTTACCCTCGATGTGAAGGCGGAGGAATTGTTGATCTCGAATTATGTTTGTCAACTAATTCATTAATACTCCTAGAAATGATCAAGATTTTATGGCTGCTTTGTTATAAAAAATTTCAATTTTAATCCAAAAATGATCATTTAAAATCTTAAAATAATAAATTATGATCAATTATAACTTATAAAAAATAATTAATTTTGACCTTAAAAATATCAATAGGTAAAAGGTTAAGGACCATCCTAGTATCCTGCACAAGGCAGGTTAGGGGTGGGGTTTTTTCTTTTTCTAGAAATAGGCAGGTTACTGATATCCTCTTAGTTTACCTTTTAGTGTCCTTAACCTCTTACTTTTATCATTTCCTTTATATTAGTTCTTTGTTTTCTTTTTGTAGTGGTTCTATTTTTTTTTATAGGCCTTTAAGTTATCTTTCACGTGTAATCACATCTCTTTATCTTCCTTGAGCCAGGGGGCTCCTTTGGCCGCGCTCTCTTTCATGGGTATGAGTTGCCGCCGTCTTTCTCTCCCCAGACCCTGACCTTATTTTTCTATGAGCTGGATATACTGGGTAGGATGATGATGACGATGATGACCATACCAGTACCCTTAAAGAGAGAGTAAAGAGGGGATGTGCGCAAAGAGAAACCCCCAGGTCATACCTTTGCGTCCAGTAGAGATCGATTCCCAAATATTTTGCTCTATATGCAAATACTCTATCACAGAGGGAATAAAGATATCAACAACTTGAATAGATCAACTACTGAACAAATATTAACAAAACTATGATTGACCTATCCATCTCAAGCTATCGTTCCCAAAAGCGGCCGTGAATTTTATTAGAATTTTATTGAGTTTTGTCCTCTTCATTCAGTACCACTACAAATAAAACTTTCATTAATTGAAAAACGAAAGTCTCAAAGAGGTTCAACAATGAAAAACAAATGAAAAATATAATGCAAAAGATGAACACAAAATGTTTATGCGGTATCTTGAATACCTCCTCCTCACATATAGTTTATTATAATGAATTCAACAATTACAAGTATAATAAACCTCCCTTATCTTGAGAACAATCTCTCAAGACCACAAATACTAAAGCAAAGTAAGAACACTCTCAAGTTTCTAACAATGCACTAGCCTTCTCAACAATATGTGTGTTTTGTGGTGAATGTTACTATGAGTGATGAATCCTCACCATAAACTCACATGTAACATCCCAATTAACAATCTAATTAACCATGACAATAAACAATAGAGTAATGCACCAAATTATTGCATAGTCATTATAAATTCTGACCAAAAACAGGATCCAAGGTAGTCTGCTGGACTTCCGCTCGACCGAGCCACTACCTCGCTCGGTCGAGTAAGCTTCCAGTGAAGCTACTGACTTGTTCTGGACACTTTGCTCGACAGAGCCAACACCGCTCGACCGGTCGAGCAAGACTTTACTCGATCGAGCGGTTGATCGAGCCACTCACAGTCTGCTTCTTTATTTGTTGCTTTGAGCAAGCAACTCTTATGAATCGTTCCAAACGTTAAATCACCCATATTCAACACATCTTTATCGACCCTCTCTAAAGTACAAGACAAAGCATGTTCGATTATATGTTTAAAGTTAACGTCATCATTAAGATTATTGGTACTTGCTTTAACAAATCAATAAAACTCAATGTCAGTTTGTTATAAATTAGAATTTGTGTTTTTTCAATATTTCTTCCTTAACCCTTTCATAATTAGGAGTGAGTAAAATTCACCCTCGCTTGATCCGAAATTTATCTAATCTAATCTGTTAATTTGGAGAACATGAAATTTCACACTTCTTGTTTCCCACGCCATCAATCATCATTCATCTTCTAGCCATTCATCTTCCATAACAACCATCCATTTTCCATCCATTCACCACCATTAAACCATCAAAAAAATATATTTTTGCTTAATTCCATACGTCAATCCCATTAATCCACCATTAAATCTTCAATCTTCCATCACCAAATCCATTCACAATCAGTTAAATTTCTGATTATGTCACATCAAAACCATAAGTCATTTCTTCCCAAGTATCACCCCACCTTGAATCTCCACCAAATTATATCTTAATATCAATTTCTAAATATTCTGGCTTAATATCAATGAACTAAATATTCTAGCTTTTCTCAATTCAGAATTTTAATAAATTCGAATTTTCTTTAAATATTTACGTTGCCTAAAATCTCCAAATTATTTATCTGAGTGAAACTTTGAAGATGGTTAGGATTCGTCATCCCCGTGCAAAAATTATCTTCTTTTTTTCTTTTCATCTCTTCTATTTTACGACAAAAATGCCTAGTGTTAATCCCAACTCTTCTATCTTAATTAGGAATAATTCAATCTGAATTATATCTTATCTTCATTCATCCAAATAAAACCCTCTAACCTAAATTCATCCCTTAATCCAATTGTTAACCTAAAAGATTCCGCCTTCTAAGTCAAACAATCTCAAATCTTGAGCCATACATACTAGCACACTTGGTAAAAATCACGAAAGCGCCAAAACTTTAGCATACGATAGGCTGGTACAATTCCGAATCAAACAAATTTTATTATAATGGTTTTTAACATGAAAAAAATAGTATGTAGGAATTTGAGCAACCTAAATAAGTTGTGGACGCAACAAGGGCGCCTATGCAAGCAACATCAAGGTTACGAGATGAATTTCAAAATTTATTTATTATAAATGTATGCAAATAGGTAAAAAGATCTTTTTGGAAGAACTGAAGACCTACATACTGTACATAAGTGATGAGATTGAACATAAATGCTAATGTTTTCTTGGGATCACTAAACTACTATAGATAAATTAGTTAGATGAGCCAATTTACCATCGGACACTCAGCTAAGCATGGTTGGGTGGCCTGTTTGCAGCATCCTTTTGATCATATCCATCCCGAACGTAGTGTCTGATGAACTGAATGAGACAGAATTATATCACATTACTAAAAACATTGCAGAAAGAGCTAGCGGGTGAGCTATTCTAGTTCAAGCAGAACAAAAAGAATATAAAGCAAAAAAATTCTCATTCTAAAAGATGCCATACCTTGGGATAGTAATCTCATAAGGGAATGAGATGCCTTCACGACTAGGAATGGGTGGAATGTGATCCTTTTTCTCATTCACGAATTTAATTATTTGAAAAAGAACCTCTCGAAGTGATCCCTCGATTGCAGCTCTACGGACACTTCTCTCCTCCGATGCACCCTCTAAAACCAGTCATGAAAGGTTCAAGTTAGAGCAAGTGATGAGGTGCATAGTACAATCATATGAGCATGTGACAGTACCTGAATCTACAACTTTGGAGACATGAGATTTGCTGGAGATTGGTTTATAATGTTGTACGACATTCAAATTGATATACCACTGTTCCCAATACAGGCGTTCAACTTTGTTTGAGAACCAAATTGCTTTATTGCTCTTTACTTCATAGAAGGATAGGCATATCTGTGCAATAACATCAAAACAATTATTTAGACAAAAATCTATGTTGTACGTCTAATACATATACTCCCTTTGTCCCATTTAAAAAGTTATATTTTCCATTTGTAGAAATCCCAAAATAATAGCTATGTTTCTAATTGTATAGTATTAAAACATCTAATATGTTGATACATTTACACACATGGCAAAGAACATAACATAAATGGCATAATCTAATTTTAGTCATTTTCAAGGAGTCACTTTATATGGAAGGGATAGAGTAGAAGTATGGATACATTATGAAATAGTACTAGTATATTTCTAAAATAATGATGATAAATCAGCTCCCACGACGAGAGAGAATTTTCTCAAATATAACTGTTAATAGAACTAGCAATGAGATAACCACACAACCAAAGCCGATTCCTTACAATGAAATTGACTTCAACCTCCACCAAATCAATCTTTCTATACAAAAAAGAACTAGACTAACGACAAATTTTCACAGGCTACAAAGACATAATCCCGATTCCTGCACGATGAGACCAATGCTACATTTTACAAAATTATACGCAAATCAATTTCCATGGGATAAAAAGGTTTTATGTTTTAACATTAGACAGGATTGATAAAACCGTCATATGCCCACAAAAGTTTTACCCCATGGATAAGGATTTAACAATGTAAGATACCTTAAATAATAACAAATCATAACAAAACACTTTATATACAAGGAATAGAAATGACCAGTTCAAAATAACACCCATGAGATGGTGGTCACCTGACTTTTCTTATTAGGGTGCTTCTCTACCCAACAAATGAATTGATCAATCTTTTCGTCTATCTTCTTTTCTAGTTCCAAATCAACACATTGAACCTGCAAAAGAAAAAATCTCGAAAATTAACTTGTTGGGAAATTTTGAGAACGGTAGCAAAGTGGTCATAAAAAGAAACTATAGCATGAATATTCAAAGACAACATATAAACATAGCAATAAAATAACTGAACTCAAAAGTTAAGCCAATCAAATTTAAATTAGAAAAATACCATCAAAAATGAAAAAGTAGTTCATGAAACTTACATATGTGATATCAAAAAGTTCCAAATCAACATCTTTTGGTCGCACTAGGCCTAGAGCCCTATGAAACATAATTGTATGTAGTATACCTGCAAAGGTGTTGAAAATAAAACTAGCTTAGTGAAATGCACTTCATAAATTTTACATATATACAAAAATATAAATCTAAAAACATCATTAGAAAACAACTAACTTCTAGTATGAGACTTGGTGATTAAGCGGTCAGGTTGGGTGTGGGACGGGTCGGTAAAACGTATTGCGGGCGCACGGTGGGTTAGGTCATAAGTGTCACAGGGCAGGTTGTGAGTCAAATATTTTTAAAGCGCGTCGTTCATCTGCCATCATTGTAGTTCTAATTTTACGGGATTGATTGATGTTATAACATTATAATACTATTGTTTTACATTTTATTCAAATATGACGAGTTTGCCTTTCATTGTAGCATTTTCAAAACTTTTGTACCTCCAAGTCTTCCCAACTAATTCAACTTGTTTGCCCACTTACTTGAAACCTCAACTTGTTCATTTTAGCTACATTGTTTGTAGATGCTCTTTTGCCTCTAAGCGTGACCTTTCCCACCTAGTTAACTAATTATTATGTTTCGGCCTATTACAACTTAAAGTAACAAACTAAAATAATAAACTATTACAACCTGATCTAGGACAGAAATAAAGCATATTAAACATCCAATTTAACCAAGGGTAATCAAATTACAATCCAATTAAAATATCACTAAAAGGTCTTTGAATTAAAGGACATCATCATCATCATCATACCCAATGTCCTACTCAGAAGCAAGGTCTGAAAGTAAAGGACAACTAAAACTAAATATTAAAGTCTAATTAAAGCAAGGACATAAACTTGTTTTGTTGTTGATAATTGTAAAGAATGAACTAGCGTTGAAAATAAATTTGAATCATGGTTTGATAAAATCCAAAAAAAAGTTGCCGTCGTATTTTAATAACACAGTCCAATTAATTAACATCCAACAAAATTCCAATTACAATGGAAAATATTAAAAGATGTAACAAGCAATATTCATTAAAGCATGTTTAGCTAGGTTTAAAACCAGCTAATATTACTAGTCTAATCTCCTTCAAGTCAATCAAATGAAAATGGTTTTTCATTCTTCTACTGGAAAGGTTTTAGAATTAGGAATAAAAATTCAAATTTGCTTTATCATTTACAAATTTATTTATAGATATTGGATAATGAAATATGAATTCTTAAACTACATCTTATTGTTGTTGGTTGCTTTATTGCTAACTTATGTAATTGATATTATTGGATTTGTTTTGAATATAATGACCCAAAATAGTGATTAATTGATATGGGATTATTGATATTAGTGAAGGTAATTTAGGCCAGAAATAACCCATTCTAATTTCGATTTGAAATTTTCAATAAAGAAAAAAATGAAGCTGTAAATGTCCATTATTTCGAAAGAAAGGACCAAAGATTTATAGTTCTTTAGTTTTAGCTTATGAAAGGCTAAAGTAAAATGACTCATTAAATAAGTGCACTTCTTATTTATGTAAAGGTGCACATGATGTTTGCTATCAAAAGTCAATTGGAAAAAATCTTTTTGTTAGTTTTATCATTAATGAAGTTAAGGCTGCGCTTATCCGACCCTCTCAAACTTCACCCTAAGCAGGAGCCATTTAATAAAATTAGAGTAATGAAATATTATTGTGAAAAAAATGAAGCTGAATAAGAAGTTTGACAGTAAAATTTCAATACAAATACTGCAATTAGAACTTAGATTGTCATCATATATACAGAATAAGACACTAATTCTTCAAGAATTACAAAGAACAGAGTAATTCAAACTAGAAAATTTTCCAGTAGGACAAAGTATCAAGGACTCTATATATGATCCAGCTAAATCTCCCATAGACCCATATTTAAGTCAACAATAAAAAAAGTGGTTGTCATATCAACAAACATCAAAAATTAATTGAAGTAACATTAACCGCATAATGGATTGGAAGAATAATTCATGTAAAACAGTGTCAAAATCTTAATCCCAATTATATGAAGATAAATTATGAATCATTAATTTTAAAATCAAGATAAAATGGCAAACTTACATCTCAAAACTTCCCCGATCTCAAACTGTTCCACTTCCTGAGAATTTTCATGAAACAAATAAAATAAAAAAATTGTTCAGCTAAAGAGCTGGTTATCAATTCCATATCAAATTCAGAAGATGAAGAAAATTAACGATAAATTTTTAGTTTTCGATGCTAACCAGTTCTTTCAGTTGGCAAACTTCGCAATTCATTTGCACCTTTTGATTGAATTGAGAATTGAACTGATTAAATGTCTCCTTTACGAACCCTAAACGATAATTGAACCGCCACAATCACAATTGAAAATCAATAATTATTAATAAAAACTCCTTTACGAACCCTTAATTCGATAATTGAACTGCCACAATCACAATTAACAATCAACGACTCTAATTAAATCTGAAGTTCGCAATTTGGAAACCAATTCCACAAAATCATACACATTAGCAAAGTTCTAATACCACAGATCGTAAACCCTGATTCACATTTAGATGAGAAACAAACTAAAATTCATACAAAATCGTAAAACCTGAGAGGGGGTTGATTAAAAAAAATAAATACCAAATTGAAATTGAATATTAAAAGCCTAACAATTAAACAATTTACTGACCTTTTTCGTTAGTCTTCCGCTTCTTCACCAATGTAGAGCAAGTCTGCAGAGGAAGGATTACAAAGGGACGAATCAAAAAATACAACGGCGTACAAACTAAATAAACTCAACTGAAACTGGAATCTCGGAACGCTAAGTTGAGAATTTCAGGACAGAAATCACGTTTGAGTATAGGAGACGGGGCTAATTATTAATTATTAATTATTAATTATTAATTATTAATTAACTAAATATTTAGATTAAAGTACTTCAATACGTATAAATGCTAAAATTAGTATTTAAAATATTATAACACTTTTATGATTTAAAAAGTTGTCTATAAAGGACTATGTCTGAAGATCAATTTATCCATACGTATTAAATACATATAAAGTTAATATAGAGATATAAATTTTATATTTAATATGCGGATGTGCTTGCAAGAGAATGACGTATGTGTTTGGTCTAATTAGATTAGATTAGATAGACTTAAATGTATAATTCTAAAGAGTCACATAAAATAGATAATATAATATAATTAATGGACAAATAAACCCCTAAACACCCAAGGATCAAAGGTAAAGTCTCAAAAACAAGTCTCACACAAACACCCAAAACAGAATTATATAAATGCAACCCTAAGAATCTCAATTGAGCAATTAAGAACACAAACAAAAGCAACACCAAGATTTAAGTGGTTCACCCTAATTGTACGTTCAGTGTCCTAGCCTAGATGTCTTATTGCTCCTTCAATGGTTCTCCAATTGATACAATCTTGATGATGATTACAATTGAGGATGAATAGAATAGGGAGTAGAGAGAGAATTATGTAGAGCGAGAATGAGGTTAAGAAAGCATTTAACCTAATCTATGTGTTTAGCCCTATTTATAATACATAGGGACTAAACACTAACATATGATCCTAAGAAAAATCAAGAAAACCGAAAATAGAACAAACAAAGCCTGTTGGCACATAAAGCCGAGTCAACCTCCCTTTGGCCAAGGGGAAAGCCGACTCGGCTTTCTCTCCTGTCTCCAAATGAGACTTGTTCCTTTAGAGCCATATATCCTTATGTCCAAAATTACCAATTTACCCCTCCTTTAAACATAACATATAAACCATGATTAAGAACTTCAAGTCACACTAATCACCATAATTAATAATTAATTTTAATAATATTAAAGTAAATTCTCAATTATCCTTAATAGTCAATATTTACATTTATTTGAAAAAGTGTTTTTTGATACAGTTTTCAGCTTTTGTTATACATAGGTCAGATAGTTAGTATTTCCTTTGTTACATTATACTTGCTACTGATAGTGATATTTCTCCACTGAACATGTCACCATCAGTAGCAAGTATTTCAGAACGGAGGAAGAAATGACAAATTGACTAAGGAAAAAATAAAAAGAAAAAAGATGTAACTTTTTACTTTTGTGTTTAATTATGTTTTCTTGGTCCTATCATACTATTGATCTACACAATTCGTACTGAAGACTCTATCCTTTTTAATGACGAAATTAAACCATATATTAAATAAAAGTTAAAGTAATATTTTTCAAATTAATTGTGTTGATCTCATTAAAATAATATATTCTATTATTTATGATAAGTGTTTCGGTTTAAACTTAGTTATAATTTGTTTTAACTGGGGGAAAGGATTATTCTATTGTAAGTCTAAGAGAAACGTTCACGTGACGAAGTACAGGGTAGCCCCATCCAATTTTTTGAAGTTTAATGTGATTGAAGATGGTCAAAATTCAAAAACATATTGAAAGTGATCGTTATAACAACTTGGAACATATGTACAAGCGAGCGTCTCAAATAAGGAATATCTTGAGGAAGGAGAAGGAAAGAGAGAAAAGTAATATCCCCGAGAAGAGAAAAGAAGGTATTGGTCAGGCATCAGGGACTCCAGCAGGTTTTTATCAAAAGAAAGCCAGAAATTTTAGCAATTTTCAAGAAGGTGGGTCTGGGGCAAATGCGAGCTTTAGGGGAGAAGCTAAGCCAGCAAAGCCATTACTGGATCAGATGGCAATGAGAGGAATTACTTCTGTAGGAGATGCAAGAAAAACCATCCGGGAAAAGATTGTGACGGAAATCTGGTTGAGTGTAATTTTTGTCACAAAAGAGGACATTGAGTGTATGAATGCTACATAAAGAAAGGGGGTAGAAGTCAACAGCCGGGTGGGCAGCACAGGAAATAGAATTCAAACAACGCCGGCAGTCAAGTCAACCGATAGTACGGGAATGAAAATCGTGGCAATGCTGGTCAGAGGTTTCAGCGACCTTTTAATGGGGGGCAAGGCCGGATAGATGGGAATCGGGTTGAAGAGTCAGAAATGCATCGTGGGGGCAATCAAGTGCGATGAATCAATGCACAGCTGGCTAATGGAATAGTATCTGCGGTCAGTGCAAGGGAAACTAAGCAGGCGACGGATGTGGTTACAGGTACGTTCGCCATTCATTCTATAGCTGTGAATGTATTATTTGATTCGGGAGCTACATGTTCTTTTCTTGCAAAGAGTAAAGTAGAAGAATTGAATTTAGGGACTTTCGAAAAATTTTCTTATACGGTGGCTGTCCCATCGGGAAAATTATACAGTTGTGATAGACTGAATAAGGATGTACCCTTAAAGATAGAAAAAGTTGTCTTTCCTAGTGACTTTATATATTAGATATGGAAGGCTTAGAGGTAATTTTGGAGATGGATTGGTTAGGAAGATATAAAGCCATTATTGAATGTAAAGAGCAGAAAGTATTGTTGGAAGGACCACGAGGGGAAAACGTTAGATATAGGAAGTTTTCCAAGGGGCCCAAAACAAATTTGGTGTCGACCTTAGATTTGTAAAGACTCGTGAGGCAAGGACACCCTTTGTACTTATGTCATATCAGCCAAGAGGGAAAGAAGGAGGAGGATCCCAAGGATATTGCTGTAGTGAATGAATTTTTGGAAGTTTTTTATGACGAGATTCCCGGTATGCCACCTCAACGGGAGATTGACTTCACGATAGACTTGGTACCTGGGACGGGACCGATTTCTAAGGCCCCTTATCGTATGGCTCCGAAGAAGATGGAGAAATTAAAGTCTCAGCTTGAAGAATTGTTGGATAAGGGTTATGTTCGACCCAGTGTTTCACCTTGGGGCGCTCCAGTTTTGTTTTTGAGGAAGAAAGATGGTAGTTTGAGATTATGCATTGACTACAGAGAGTTAAACAAGGTAACTGTTAAGAATAAATACCCGTTAGCCCCGATAGATGACTTATTTGATCAATTGAGAGGAGCCGGGATCTTTTCAAAAATTGACTTAAGATCGGGTTATCATCAGCTCAGAATAGCTGAAGGGGATATACATAAAACTACTTTTAGAACACGTTATGGACATTATGAGTTCACCGTGATGCCTTTTGGGTTGACAAATGCTCCAGCTGCGTTCATGTGTTTAATGAACCAAGTGTTTAGTGCGTACTTGGATAAGTTCGTGGTTGTCTTTGTTGATGACATATTAGTATATTCGAAGGACCGGGATGAACACGAGGAACATCTATGTTTGCAAACTCTGCGAGAAAACACGTTGTACGCAAAATTGTCAAAGTGTGAGTTTTGGTTGGAAAAGGTATCATTTTTGGGTCATTTTGTTTCTAAAGAGGGTATTTCGGTGGATCCAGCGAAAGTAGAGGTAGTTCAAAGCTGGTCGTCACCAAAGAATGTCACCAAAGTACGAAGTTTCTTAGGCTTGGCTGGGTATTACCGTCGTTTTGTCAAAGATTTCTCACGAATTGCTCCGCCTATGACTTCGTTGATGAAGAAAGAAGAAGTTCGAGTAGACTAATGAGTGTGAACAGGCCTTCATGACTTTGAAGGAAAGATTAACTACGGCCCCTGTTCTTACTTTACCTGACCCAAAGTTGGATTATACTGTTTACAGTGACGCATCGAAGAAAGGATTGGGTTGTGTATTGATGCAGGACCGTAAGGTGATTGCTTATGCATCACGACAACTGAAAGTACATGAAGTTAATTATCCTACCCATGATCTGGAGTTAGCTGCTATAGTTTTTGCTCTCAAAATATGGCGGCACTATTTGTATGGCGTTAAATGTAGAATCTACACTGACCATCAAAGTCTGAAATATCTCTATACATAGCCCGAATTAAACATGCCACAACGTCGGTGGTTAGAGTTGATGACAGATTATGACCTGGAGTTCAGGTATCATGAAGGACGAGCGAACTTGGTAGCCGATGCATTGAGTAGGAAGTCTAATC
>NC_080049.1:16483874-16488009 GCF_026212465.1 Amaranthus tricolor
GTCATACGACGACTAGTAGGTTGATTGCAGGTGGGATCTGGAGTGAGGTCTCGACTTAGAACCTGTAATCATCAAGACTATGCTATTCTCTTTTTGTATTGGATTTTGAGTAGAAAGAAACTCTGTACTTATGTAACAGGAGATAGTGTAGTTTTCTTTTAGCTTCCGCATATTTCAATTAGTTTGTCTAGAGGCCTATACGCTCTCGAGTTGTACGTTAGAGCTTCCGCTGACATATTTTCTTGACGTTAGTACTGTTTCTGTTTAGTCATATTTCTTTATCGACGGAACGTTGACGATCCTAGAGAAGACTTTTCTGTAGAGCCCAAGGAGTGAACCAAAATTTTTATTTTCATATGGATTAATGCGTCACTTAAACCTGGCCGTTACATATGACCTGTCGCAACACGCATCCGAAATATAACCGATCCGAAGCACAACCGAATCGAATTATACACGTCCGAAACCGACCCAATCACCCGAATGAACTCCTCTAGTTATAATGAAACAGTATCTCGTAGCTTATTGAACAAGAAGAAGGTTTTTTTAAAAAAATATAATTTACATTATATGCTACGGTTCTTCAAAACCCGCAGCATATAGTGTAATTTTCATTTTTTTTAAAAAAAATTAGACTATATGCTGCGGTTTTTGTTGAACTGCAGCATATAACCTAATTTTTTTCCCTTATTTTTTCATCCTATTTTATGCTGTGTAAATGAAAAATCGCAGGATATGTCACGCAGCAAGTAAGATTTTTTCCACTAGTGATTGATGAAAAGGACCGATACGTGACTCGAAATTAGGCTCAAATAATTTATCGACTATGTTTAATTTGAGCTTTGGACCCAAAAACAACAAATTTATTAAATTAATTGATTGATTATCAAATTATAATAAATCATCAAATATTTATTTAAATATTATTTAGAGTATATTATGCTTAATTGTTGTTAAAAGTTTAAAATATAATAATTCATTTCCTATAAAAGTGAATCTAATATTACTTAGTTTCCTAAAATTCCATATAATAAGTTTTCCTCCATGATTTGGGATAAATTAAAATTCGAACTTAAGAATTCCAAATTTCATATCATTATTTGAGTTATTCTTAAAGGTATATTTTCGCTTTATTTCAGTTACATTAGTTAAATTTAACGTTAATCAATATTTGAATCATAAGATTTTTGGTATTATTCTATTATTATTTTTATAACTTTTCAGGTTTAAGAAAGTATCAATTACTTTTGAATTTTCCAAATTGTGATGATTTTTACACAAAATGTCTTACTTTTTGCTTTAGGTTACATTGCAATATAATAATGATAAGGCTGGAACATCTTTAACTGAGCATATGGAACCCTTACAAACTGTGACTTTTACAACCACTTCTAACCTTTGTGATAATGCAAATTCTTCAAGTCAACTCATGGTAAGCCTTTATTTATCAATAATACGCAGTAAAGTATATGCACAGTGTTATTTTTGGGTAGGAATTGTGATGATTTTTACACAAAATGTCTTACTTTTGCTTTAGGTTTCAGTGCAAGATAATAATGATAAGGCTGAAATATCTTTAACTGAGCATATGGAACCCTTACAAACTTTGATTTTTACACCCACTTCTTCAAGTGAACATTTATATATAAGTTTATTTATGACGATAATAAGACATTTGGTGTTAATTTGTGTTGGAAATGTATTACTTTATGTTGAAAACGTGTTACTTTCTGTTGAAAACAATGTTGCTGGTATTGTGTTTCAGGGTACACCTACTCATAACCTTAATCGTAAACAGTTCATCCCTCATTGTGAGAAAAATCTGATACCAGTATTGCATATCACTTTTGATTCATTAGAAGAAGGGGTGAAATTCTATGAAACATATGCTAAGGCTTGTGGTTTTGACATTAGATCAAGGACTAAGAAAGTCTATAAAGGTGTTGTTACATCTAAATACTATTTGTGTAATAAACAAGGGATGAGGGAAGAGAAATTAGGTGCTTTGAAAAGAAGGCTTGTAACTCGTGAAGATTGTTATGCTAAAATTGTTTTTCAAAGGACTAAAGAGGGTAAATATTGGGTTTATAAGTTTATTGAAGCCCATAGCCACATTCTTGCCTCACCTATTTCTAGGCAACATTTAAAAGGGTCATGTAGTTTAAACAGTGGACAAAAAAGATACATTATGAAAAATTTGAACTTGAATAAAGGTCCAACAAGTTCATAGAGGATGTGGAAAGAACAAGTAGGAAGTTATTTAAAAGTAGGTGCTTCACTTGATAACTTTAAAAACTTTTATAGGGATTTAAAGTGTTTTATTAATGAATCTGATGGGCAAATGTTTGTGGAAATGTTTGTTAAGAAGAAAGAAATTTCACCTATTTTTTTTTGATTTTGAGGTTGATGATACTAAATCTCTATCGAAGGCAATTTGGGCAGATGGTATTAGTAGGAGAAACTATTCATTGTTTGGTGATTCGATATCTGTGGATGCTACTTATGGTACTAACAAGTATAATCAAATTTTTGTTCCTTTCACGGGTGTTGACCATCACAAAAAAATGTGTTACTTTTGCTGTCGGTCTTATTAGTAGGGAAGATATATCTTCTTATACTTGGTTATTTGAATAATTTTTGAGGGCAATGGATGGAAAACAATCAGATTCCATTATAACAGACCAAGTTCCAGCTATAAAATTGCTCTACCCAATGTTTTTGACAAGTCTATTCATAAATTCTATTGTTGGCATATAATGAAGAAACTAACTAATAAAGTTTCTATTGAGTTACGTAATGATGATGAGTTTTTAAGAAGAATTAATAGACTTTTACATTATAGGGATAATGAGCCCCATGAATTTGAAGATCAATGGTCAAAAATGATGTCGGATTATGATTTTGTTGAACTTTTGCACAAAATGAAGTTGTATTCAGCTGAGCTTTTAGCAAAAAAGAATCGTGGGGTTGAGAAGACAAAACGTCAAGAGTTGGAAAAGTTTTTGGTTTGCGAAGCTCCTACAACAATTACAATTCAAAACCCTAAACAATCTTCAAACGAAGGCAAGAGGAAAGAAAAAAATCCAAAACAAAAGGATACTGAAGATGAAGAAGAGCAAAGGGTGACCAAGCAAAGACAATGTAAAAGTTGTGGCAAAGTTGCAGGTCACAATAGTCGTACGTGTCCACATAAGAAAAAATAAGTAAGTACAATATGATATAAAAAGTGTTACCTCTTGAATTTTATGTTGGTACTTTCTTTGATAAATAGTGATACTTTCATTATTAAACGTTTCTGTTTTCCACATTTAGACATTTAACATATATATTTTGTTCACTGAATCTTGCAGGTGACTTGTTTATGAAATACAGTGGTAAATGATTGAATCCCTGCATCATAAGAACAATTATATTTGGGGTTGTGTAGCATTTGCAGAGTGTAAAGTAACTTCTGATTAATTCTCTAGAGAAATAGTCTAATCATTAGTATTAGTAGTATGTAGATTACTTTCTATTTATGAAGAGGATAATTGCCTTTAGACAAATCTCTGTTTATTTTAACATTGTAATTGTTAGAATTAGTTATATGTAGACTAATTTATTTTTAATGTTATTATCATTCAATTTATCGCAAATATTGTGTTGCAAATCATCACAATTTTTGTTGAAAGCATCACGATTTTATGTGGAAAGCATCACACGTTTATAAATGTAACACAGAATATATGAAATGGTAGTGTATCATGTATTGTATAAAAGCATCACGTTTATAAAAAGAATATAATAAGAAAAAACAATTCAATTTAAACTTCTTACAAAAAAATTTATATGAAAATGGTAGTGTATCATGTCTTGTATTTTGTGTTGAATAAATGTAACACAGATTTGATTTAGAAAGCATCAAATTTTTTTGTAAAAAGCAGCACAGTTTGAAGTAGCAAGCATCATAAAAACAAAACATCACAGTTTTATTCAAAAGCATCACACGTCAACACAATTGTTTTCATGTTGATGATGTTTCCTTGAATATTGTTGAGATTATCATTCATAACAATATTTTGTTGATCATCACAGTTTTGTGTTGAAAGCATAAAAGGTTCTATGACGAGAGCATCACACATTGAATCAAAAACAA
>NC_080049.1:16495609-16533109 GCF_026212465.1 Amaranthus tricolor
CAATTATTAACTGATGACAGTTCGAGACCGATTGACTACTCGAGACGAACTTCAACCAACACCGAACCGATGTTAACCCGATAGCTTAAATAACTGATCTTCAACCGAACTGTGACTAACCGACCTGACCCGAGTGTGACCCGCTATAACACGCATCAGAAAAATAACCGATCCGAAATACAACTGAACCGAATAATATCCGTCCGAAACCGATCCAATCACCTAATGAACATCTCTATTGGCAGTAATGAAAAATAGGTTGGATAATTCACAATAATTTTTCCTATTGCACATGGGTCTATTATTTTAGGTGGTTCCGACCTTATTTTCTTAATATTAAAAATATCCAATATTGCACATGAATCTACTATTTTAGATGGTTCCCTTATTTTTTTTAATATTTATATTTAAACCAAAAAAGACTACTAAATTAAATTAGAGTGATTAATTGATAGAATATATAACCATAACAATACTCTATAAAGTTTATTAGACTGCATGGCAAAGTGTGAGGAGCATGGATTATTTTTTTGAGCCAAAGAACAAATTAACATAGTGAATTAAGTCGGACATTGTAAATTTGTAACAACCGTAATAGCATTCAAACAACTCGGGTATATATAGGTATCATCTCTTCTAAGGATTATTAGGGAATAAACAAGGCGAATCTAGAATAAAATCAAATAATGTTAGTATCGATAATATTATTAAATTACATTATTAATGTTTTGATTATGGTAATTGTGCAAGCCGAGTTTTCATATTCTAAAAACGACCGATAATATCATCATTTGATAAGTTTTATAACAAACCACTTGAATCAATTATCTAAACTCTTCAATCAAGAAATTCAAATAAATTACCTAAATCAATTTTAGAATTAAATTACTAATCAATTGATCAAACTCTAATAAGTTCCAACAGATTAAATATGAAACCCTAAATTTTTAAATTTACCTCTAGCTGAACAAAAAACCTTAAATTGCACTATTAGAATCTATAACAAATTAAATATCATCAATCGTGAATCAAAAAATAATTTAACTATTAACATTCAAAGAAATAAAAATTACATTACAATTGCACAAATTTAAAACCAGAAAAAAAAAAGTATATACATGGTTTGGAGGTTTTGGTGGTTGGCTAGCGGCTGCCACAGGTTGCCAGGTTTGATGAGCCGGTCACTAGTGGCTGCGACATGTAAGTGGTAAGGGTTTTGATTTGCAAGATGAAGGTTAGAAAAATGGAGAGGAAAAGCGAGTGACATTAGGGACCGAAAAAAATTAGTTTAGCAAATTAAATGTATTTCTTGAGGCTTCAACCCAAGCCTCTGTTCTTGAACACCAAAATTTCTACCAACTAAGCCATCAAACTTGATAATATTTATGAATATGGGTTTGTACATAAGTCGAATGCTCTCATTTGACAACATTGACTAAATGTACTTCCGCCTCTGGGAATATATAAAAAAAAAAGTTAGTAATGTCTTTATGCCTCATTTAGAAAACAACATACTTGATTCAATTTATTTTGCTCATTCTGTATAGCATTTCACAGGAATGATATCATTATCATGTTTTCTTTTAAAAAGTGAGACATTATAAATTATATCATATACTTTACTATTCAAAAGAAATTGATCTACACAACAAAACAGTTGCTCTCCTTTCTTCCTAGGTTATGATATGAACAAGTCTCCTTATTTTGGATGTACAAGAAGATTCATGTTGATAGATTATATTTATAGACCATAATATGAGGTGTTCATTCGAATTATCAAATTAATTTTACTTAATTTATGATCGTAATACTACTTTGAATTGACATTTATTTTTAGATAATAAAAAATTTAAATTGAAATTAAATTAAAATTTAATTTAGTTTCAAAGCTGAATAAATGATATATTATCTTTCTTAAACATAAAATATGGAGAGATAAATAGTGTCCCTATTTATAACTCAACTTGGGAAATGTAAGTGGACATCATTTTCACTAAAGTGAAGACTATAAAAAATGGTAAAATAACCTAGTTTTTAGGGGGCAATGTTTGTGGCTGATGTAACATTTTATTCTTGTGAAATGGAGGAACACTTTTACTCATGGTAAGTTGGGTCTAGTGTCATATATCTAGTTTACTAGCTATAAGCCTATAACCCATGAATCTGAATTTCATGATTGCGTCAAAAACTGTAAGCATTATTATTAAACAAACAAACAGATTTAACTTCCAATGGATCAGTTTCATTGTGGTGAAGATGATGATCATTTTTACTACTACTCGCACTCCCTCATTGGGCAAGAGATCCTGATATTCTTTAATTTATCCACACAATTTAATTGATAATATATTTTTTTAATTTTTATGTAATATTCTTTTACCGTTTTAAAATATTTATTATATTACGATTATCGGTATATTTTCATGGATTATTTAAACTTATTTTATAAATATATTGCTACTAATATGTTAAAAAAATTATAATTAAGTTTAATCTTTTAATCATTCAATTATATAATTTTATAATATTAACTTTTTATAATTTTTAAATTTAAATATTTCAATATATAACGAAACATAAGGTGAAAGTATAGTCATTTCAATTTCTTAGGAGGAGGACTAGTCCACTAAGAAAATTAAAAAGCATATCACACGTGTATTACATTGCCATAATAAACTTAATACATCCTGGTTCTCTATTGAATTCCCATAAAGTGATAAAGGTGAATCATTCTTACTCATATTTACTACTCCTATATAGATTATTTTAACTCCAGGAAAAGTAAAACATAAATTTTTAAATAAAACGGTGTTATAGCTAGTTAAATCAATTATATTTTAATTCTTTTTTTTTAAAAAAAAACATTTCAATTTTTTTTTTCTTGCAGATAAATCCTATCAACTCTAGTGTGCTGCAAATATTTCAAATAGCGATGTTTTGTCGTTAAAATGATGACGATTTAGCAATGAAAATGGCGTCGTCAATATTACCTTCATTGGTATACAAATGTCCTCACCATTTCCTAACTATTAGAGACGACAAAAAAGATTCATTAATTAATTTTAGCCGCTTATGCCTATATAAGCAAACCCTAATGCAATGGGCAGACAGAAAAAGCCAACAAAATTGGACCGTTTAAATCATCAAAACGGACCAGACCAAACAATTTTACAATGGTTTCGTCTGATCTGATCTATGATTTTTTATTTTTATATTTGATCCAAATTAATATATGTATTTATGCAAATATTTTGCATCTACAATCACTAAATATAATAATTTATAATTAGTTGATAACATCAATATCAGTCAAGTATATATTACTATATAAAAATAATTACATCTTGAAATATCTAGGTAGCAACTTATTTTTTTCAAAATAATTATGATTTTCGACCATAGTATGGTTTACGGTTTGGTCTGGTCTAAAAAATAAGAAACTGAGACCAAACCGTAAATCGTAATTTATTTTTTAAAAACAGACCAGACCGTTTAGACCGTAAGCTGCCAGACCAAACACTAAAATTCCAGTTTGGACTGATTTAATTTACAGTTTAGATCAAACTTTATTCAGCCCTAAGAACATGATTGTCAAAATATACAACAGGAAGGTCTCTTAAAAGATTGTTTTAGATTTGAGACCTAATCCTCATCAATGCAAATGCAACCTAGAAGAACGAACATGAAAAAATCTAAGATTAATAAAAGGGACCCTATATAGTGACTAAAGATTGTGGTAGTTGAAACTATGAGGTCAAATCAACTCAAGACATAGATTTAAGACATAAATGGAATGTTATCATGTTGAGAAAAGTACTATGTATAGAGCATAGGTACATTGTACAAAAATCTTAGTTATTTATGAAATGAAAAATTCTCTTTTAAAGTGTATTATCAAGGATTACAAAGTATTCAAAGTCTTGGAAATAGGGACATGGGAGAAGAATCAGCCTCCAAATCAAATTTCACCAAGACATTGCATAAGGCCGAGGGAGCCAAAGATTTCTTAATCCAATTACAGGTTAATTTCTCACTGCTATGGAAGAGAGTGGGAACCAATTTAAGGAACTGAGCTTAATAGAAGGGAACTAACAGGGTATGACTGGATACTAGACAGATGGATTAAGATGCAACTAAATTTTTGCTAAACCAAATTAGGATAAGCAACATGATGACATCAATAGGATACCCGAAGGATAAGTCCTTCGACTTCTCTCTTTCAGCAACCATCATGGCCCTAGTAAGTGCCTTGTAACATGCAGTAGCCATTTTCCTATCCTCAAATTTTATAAATGACCTATCTATCTATCTTCAACTTGGAAATCTCATCCTTGGGAGAGACATTTACCTCTTTCAATTTGCTTAAGGTCCACTTATGCGTATTGATAAAAGTTTTTTGATTATTAGCCGTTGAGCTCAGACAAAAGAGTTCAACCTCTTCCTCAACATTGTGTTGTTTAATGGCAACTAGCAGGTCTTATACTCTCTTTCTCAACATCGTCTTGTTTAGCAACAACCTCTTTCTTAGAATTGTTATGTTAATATTTATTTAATTTATTTATTTAATTATTTTATATATTTATTTTTGTATAATGACAAAACTACCCTGCTGAGCTGAAACGTGACTTACTGTCAAGGGGCTTAAATTATCTATTAGCCCATGTTTTCCCATCGTAATACCAACTGTAACCTTAACCGTCAGTCAAACCCACCACTTACCCCTACTCCACATAATACCCATGATCTCATATGTCGAATTACCATGTTATCCTTGTATCAGCTACTATAAAAACAATCTACATAACTCATCATCCCTAGGCTTACTTGTTGCTTACCATTACTCAGCCAAAATACACAGCTATCGTACTTCCGATCAACATACAAACAATTGCTCAACTAATCCAAATTCATCCTTCAAATTCATTAACTTTACATTTGTTTAAGTATCATCTCTTGATTTCTATCTCCCCATCTGACTTGATCATCGGAGGGGCTTTCCGAGAGATAATCCCCCGGGTAAGGCTAACGTGTTGTGGTGCAGGAATTACAATTACTTTTGTCATGTAGGATCATATCGCATTTCTAATTCGTTAACAATTGACTTTTGTAATGCTTCATCTCCAGGTATTATAAGAGTCTTTTGCATTTCCTAGTTTCCTTACTAAAACAATTTGGCGCCCTGTGGGGAAACTATTATAAATATTTAACTCGAACAACAATCCATGGCTCCCAAAAAGAATCCCACTCAAACCGCTACCATGTACAGTAAATATACAAATACTTTCGCGGTTCAGGCCAAAATCAAGCCGTGACTCACAAGGATCTAGACATACTTGTAGAGAACCTCTATAATGCGTTTTCTAAACAAATCAGCACCATCATCAACACCAATAACGTTGCGCCTCAGTAGCAGGTATTGGCCGACATGGCAAATCAGATTGAAAAACTTAAGCAAAGGATAGAGCCTAATGAAGATGTCTCTACTCATCATAAATCCAATGATGGTGAAACTAAGATCTCCCGTTTAAGCTAAAGGAAAAAAGAAGAAGGGAGACATCAAAGCTCTGAAAAAGTCAAAGAAAATGGGAAGAACATCGTGAGTTTGAGCCAGAGACTCAGGATGCTAGAAAACATCTAAAAGACAAAAAGGTGAAACAATCGAAAATTGTCCAATCTTTCATGGACAAGAAGCGAAATGAGAGACAGATGACGCGGTTTACTGGGTCTTGCCATCCAGTGAGCCCCATCAAAACTCTGCGGGATGATTTTAGCCGAGGAGGTCCAAAAGAGGCCTTTATGTTGTTGAATTACCTACTATACGTAGAGATCTTAGCAACTCCAAATGTAACAAAGATCAAGATCCCCAACATGACTGCCTTTAATGGAACTAAATACTCGAAGGTTCATATTGTGGCATACAAGTACTTGATGCTGCTGTACATCACACATCCTACATTATTGTGTAAGTTCTTTCTTACCACACTTACTGGTCTTGTATTAATTTGGTATACTTTGCTTTCGATTGGGAACATCAATAAACTTGCCCAATTAGAGGCCAAGATTTTAAGCCATTTTGTGGCCTTAATAAGGCAAGAGAAGTCCAACTTCCATTTTCTGAGTATCACACAACTAGAAGGAGAGTCTATTTCCACGTACGTACAAAATTTTCTTGATTTTGTCCTGGAAGTGACAGACTTAGAAGAGTCTGTTGCCCTGTCAACCTAGAACAACGGGATGAGCACACCCAAACTAAAATTTTAGCTAGTTGAGAGTCAAGTGAAGACGTATGTGGAGGCTATGAAACAATGTCAACGCTTTATCATCGCCTTTGATATATGTTAGACATATGATTCCACGAAGCGAAAGTAAGATAAACGGGACCAAGGGCAAAATCATACATCAAAAGACCACAGGGACAAAGATTATTCATCCAGGAGAGATAGAGGATATCCTTTGCGTCATCAAGGTCTTTCTTTTGTGATGGGACCTTCGAGATCCAGACAAGTCTATGCCACGGAAGAGGAATCTAGAATAAAAAAACCTACGAGATGAAGGTATAATCCCCCTTTTAATAGAAATTGAAAAGACATGTTCCATGCTATCAAGGATTAACTACCAATCTCGCCTCCCATTACAACTCCTTCTGATCATCGTGACTATAACTTATGGTGCGATTTTTACAAGGAACATGGTCATACTCTTTTACAATGTAAGGAACTCAAATGTATCTTGCACCAACTTGTAAAAGAAGAAATGCTGCGAAGGTTCTTGAATAGTAAGGAGTATGATGGTTGCAACGACAATGAGAGACGATCATACCGTCCGAGGTATAAATCTACCAGAGATGATGAAAGGAAATATACTTCTAATGATACCTGCAGAATCATCAACATCATAATAGATGGTTTCTTTGACATATGTGAAAGTCGGACCCTATTTTTAACATCAACTGAAAAGAATGAAATATAATATAGAGGTAATCCTTGTCTAAAAAGGTCCAACTGATGTGAAAGTCGAACCTCCTTTATTTGATTTCATGGAGAAAAGAAAAATATGCTAAGTGTCAAATTATTTCCGTGACATCAATATTTCTTGATAATATGTGTAAGTCAAACTCTTTTTTAGGCCCAAAAATAAAGATGTGGGGCTAATTTGTCTAAGTTGTTGGCTTTTTTCGTATTATACTTGAACTTAAACATTGTGAAAGTCAGAACCAATTTTGAGGTTTAAAAAATGATTAAGAAAAATATTCTAAGTATATGATTTGTCCATGTCATCAGTCGTATCATAGAAGACTTGAACAAATGATGTCAGTTCGAGCTATCGAAAAGTCGAACCCCCCATGGGCCTCCCTTAGTTTCAAAAATTATCTCAGTGTTGAACGTATTCGAGTAATATATGTCATGTCTGAGTCATCGAAGATATCATACGACTACTTTTGCGAGACATAGTAAAGAGGGACCCTGATGCATTGGGGTTAATCATCTATTTTCCTTATTCTATGGTGATGTGGCAGGAATTTAACCTGATTCAGACATGCCAAATTTTATGATCATCCGTGGCATCGAAGAATCGGATTAGTTATCTTCACTCCTTGTTATCCAAAAGTCTGACCCCTATTGGGGCTCTCTTAATAGTCAAAATTATTTAAACACCATGATGCAAAAAGTCGTCTATGCTACAGAAGGTTCAGACAAGACATGACTAATTTGCGTCATTGGAAAGTCAGAACCTTAATGAGGTTCCATTTAAACACCAGAAAATTGTTCCACCACAATGTTGCGGCGTATTTTCCTTATCATCGATAACTCAGACCCTAATTCTTGAGGCTTTATCATGTTTGTTGTAATATAATATGTGGCATATGAGGCCGACATCAAATTCACATAATATGATACGAGTATAGGCCTATATATCAATGAGAATCCGAGATATCATCTTTTTCCTTAAATACTGGTATTTTCAGGTTTGTTCAGCTTTTAAGTGATGTATTGTATCTGTTCTAGGAAAATATTATTTCTGCATAAAGAAAGATGTTTCAATTATGTGGGGCTTTCTCGTACATCATCCTTCATACATGGGGCTAAATAGTATGGTAACATTTATGTAATTTATTTATTTAATTATTGTATATAATCATTTCTATAAAATGACCAGACTACCCCGTTGACCTAAACCTTGACTTGCTGTCAAGGGGCTTAAATTATCTATCAGCCTATGCTTTCCCATTAAGTAATACAAACTGCAACCCTAAGCGTAAGTTAAACCCACTACTTTCTACTACTCCACATAATATCCATGATCTCATATGTCGAATTACCATGTTATCCTTGTATCAGCTACTATAAAAACTATCTACATAACTCATCAACCCTAGGCTTACATGTTGCTTACCATTACTCTGCCAAAATACACAGCTATCGTACTTCCGATCAACATACAAACAATTACTCAACTAATCCGAATTCATCCTACAAATTTATTAACTTAAGATTCATTTAAGTATCATCTCTTGATTTCTATCTTCCAATCTGACTTAAGCGTTGGAGGGGCTTTTCAGGAGATCATCCCCTTGGAAGGCTAACGTGTTGTGGTGCAGGAATTACAGCTACTTCCGTTGTAGGATCACATCACACTTTTAGTTTGTTGATAATTGACTTCAATAAGGCTTCATCTCTAGGTGTTATAAGAGTCTTTAGCACTTTCTAGTTTCATTAGCGAAACAAGAATAACATAAATATTTGCTTCAATTAAATTTAGTTGTTCCATTTACTTCAATTCAATGTTAAAATTGTGACAAGTCAAAAGGGGAGAAACAAAAGGTTGTTGCTTTTTTTAGAAAATTGCGATGACAAAATGTTATGTTGGTCTAGATGTCAAAATTGCGACGGACTAGGGCCATTTTCTTTTTGATTTTTTATTTAATATTATTTAAAATAGTGAAGAATTAGAGTCGTAGCCGAGTGGATGCCATCTTTGGTGCCGTCGCTACATCATAGTCAGACTTTCTCCAAGTCAAATTAGTTTGTCATCAGGTTCAAACTTTGTCTATGAAAGAACCGATTTATTCGTTGTAATTTTATTTGTGAATTTTCATCCCTTATTTCTGATGTACTCTCTCATTTCGGATTTCTTAGAATTTATC
Organism: Amaranthus tricolor; assembly: GCF_026212465.1. NCBI lineage: Eukaryota > Viridiplantae > Streptophyta > Magnoliopsida > Caryophyllales > Amaranthaceae > Amaranthus > Amaranthus tricolor. The sequence goes on from NC_080049.1 coordinate 16,504,755, forward strand.
CTTCAAAATTTCCAATAACAAATGAATTGTTAATAATGTAAAACTAGAATAAATTATTTTATTTAAATTTTTATTAGCTATATTAATTAATTCAAATATAAATTAAAATTTCTTCATAAAAGTATTTAAAAATAAATAGATATAAAAATTAATAAAATAAAATATTTAATTATACTAATAAATAAATTTATAATAAATAATATTAATATTTAATTTAAAAAATATTATTAATATTTAATGTAAAAATAAATTAATATATTTCATAAATAAATAATATTAATATTTTTAATACGCATCATTTACGCATAAGGGACATGTGATACCCCAAATTTAGCTTTAAAGGGATTGACATACTATTTATATCAACAAGGTGCATCTTCTTTTTATGAGAGTCCATTTGCTAAAAACACCATAGTGAAGCGTGCTTGGTGGGAAGTAGTTTAAGGATGGGTGACCTCCTGGGAAGATTTCCTATGTGCATTCGAATGAGGTCAAAGTATGCTGAAAAGACTTGTGTTGGTGGGGCCAGTTTACCGTCTCTATGAATAGCCACCAGCAGTCCGTTGGGCCGGAGTTTTATAAATGGTATCAAAGCAAACCTATGACCGTGGCTGATCATGTGTTCCGTGCACTAGCGAGGGAAAAGATCCCAAAACTATGGTCCAACGATGACGTTATATTCCTAAGTGGGGGTGAATGTGATGCCCTAAATTTGGCTTTAAAAGGATTGACATACTACTCATATCAACAAGGTGCATGCATCTTCTTTTCATGGGAGCCAATTTGCTAAAAACTCAATAGTTAAGTGTGTTTGCTAGAGACTAGCATTAGAATGGGTGACCTCCTAGGAAGATTTTCCGATCGCGCATGAGTGAGGGCCAAAGTGCCCTAAAAAGAGTTGTGTTGGTATGTGGAGCCAGTCTATAGTACTGCATGAGTAGTCACCAGCGGTCCATTGGGTTGGGGTGTTATAGGACAAGATGGTCTTTTAATATTTTTGAAATTGATGACGGCCCAATGATGTCCCTAGGTCATTGCTAATTTTTTTTGATATCTAGTGAAAGATGGAAACAAAATGGGTTGTCGCATGTATGGGTGATGTACTGGTGTGGCGTTTAAATTTAGCGCCCACTAAAATAATGACGACAAGCAAAAGGTTATGGCTAAAGCTTTAGTGTCTGCTAGGCGACATCATATGTTGTTGCTATTTGTGTGTGTATTAACAGTGAATTTATCAATCACTTAAAACTTATATAATATTATTAATCTATCGGTTTAAACATAATCAATTGAAATTTTGTTTAGTTGGTTTTAATGTAAAAATTAGAGATATTAATGCTTCAATATATGCATTGATATGTGTATAAAATGAAGTGAGGTTACTTAAATGAATTAGAGGGAGTCTAATTTGATTAAAATAAGTTTTATAAATATAAGTCTCATTAATAAAATTAAGTTTAGTTTAATATAATCAAAAACAATTACAATAACATTTGAAAAATTGCTCCGAGTAGTTTCACTTTATATTTAGTTTTCAATAATAATCTTACCTTTTATATTACTAAATACAATAACTCCAAGTAAGAAAAATATAGTTACTAAAATAGAATAATTCTAAATAAGAAGAACATTGTAAATTTCGATATGAGTAAAAGAAAAGCCAACGGACGGAATTTGAGTAAAACCTAATTATTTGTGTACTTGGGCCAATAATTGATGTTATAACTTTGTTGAAATTAAAGAAGTGTTCAATAGTAATGATATACTGTTTGAATACTTATCAGTATAACGAATGGTTAAGTGTTACTTAAGGTGTGTACTGAAATATTAGAAGAAAAGTTTTTAAATCCCTTCAAATTCTTGTTATATATCTTTGATTATTTATTTATACTTGGGTTATTGATTATGTGGAAGATTATGGGGCAAGTTCCAGTAATAATGGTTAATAGTTTATTTATTCTTGGACTACGGGTTAGGAGCCATAGTGGTGCATGGTCGTCTTTAGTGGTATTAACTTTTCGTCCTAAGTTATGAAACATTAATCACCATATAACTAGCCTCCAGAAGATTTTACTATGAGTTTTCGAATATCACTTGCAAAAGAAGCCCTTTTGAAAGAGATGTTCGATATCTTTAAGGGATAAATTTAGAAGGTGATTTATTTGTCTTTAGATGAGACAAATAATTAATACCATGAAATAAGGAGCACCAAAAATCTAAAGTGCATGCAGTCCTTAGATAATGGACTGTGATGTAAGATCATATCAAAGTTGGGTTTTATTTAAATTGGAGCAAATACTATTCTTTATATACAGGTAAGGTCTTCAATTCAATTCTCACATATTTCTTTTCTTTTCAGCACTTTCCCTGTAAATGGTAATAAAAAGAAAGAGTAGTATTAAGCACAATATAATTTACCTGCTAAGTGAAAACAATTGAAAATTCTAAATAAAAAAAATCTATATTTATTTTTTTATATTAGTAAATTCAGTATTGATGGTAATAATTTTTATCATACATATCATTTAAAATAAAGTAATAAAATTTACAAGTATAGAATAGTAGAATATATTCATGGTCATTATGCTTAAAGTAGTCATCCAAAAAAATCATGAGGGTAATCATATTTGAGATTATTATATAAAAATATATATATTTTTTTAGAAAATGTAAAGAATTGCAAATAAAGGCAACTAAAGGACAAATTAGGGAATAAAAAGAACAAAATATTTTGTATGCACTACCCTCCAAAAACCTAACCACATTTCAAAACAATTAAATCCTTGAAAATCAAATTCCAAATCAACTTTAGTTATTTAATTACAACAACCAAAAAAGCAAGTCTCATCATGTATATATCTCTGTCCAACTAAAGCTTCCCCCACTTGCCCTTTTATCTTCCCTTTCCTTTTCTTTCTTTCCTTCCATTCCATTCCCTTCCCTTCCTCTTTTCTTTTCCAACTCACTAACTCAAAATCCAACCTTTCATATCTTCTCAAACTTAAAACCCAAAGAAACAAAACTTGATCATCTTTGCTTTTACTTTTCCACTTTGCTTACTTGATCTTCAAAAAAAAAAAAAAAAAGCTAAAAAATTCATTCTTGTTCTTCCTTTTTAATTAACACTAAATTTAAGTGGTGTAAACCACTAAAAAGGAGTCAAAAGAGATGATCCAAGAACTATTAGGAGGAAGTAATATTCCTACTGAATTTTTAGGTGGGAGAAAAATTTCTATTCCTTTCTCTTCTCCTTCTTCAACATGTGCATCTTCAACCCCAATTCTTACTACTACTAATACTATTACTATTCCACCATCTATATCAACTACCAACTTGGCGAATTCGTCACCAAGTTCTGATAATAATACTAATACAACTAACGATAATAATAATAATAATAGCAACAACTCGGAGGCTAACCCTAGCCAACAAAATTTAAGGTGTCCAAGATGTGATTCTACAAACACCAAATTTTGTTACTATAACAACTATAACCTCACTCAACCCCGCCACTTCTGCAAGACATGTCGGAGGTACTGGACCAAAGGTGGGACCCTACGAAATGTTCCCATCGGTGGCGGGTGTCGTAAAAACAAGACAATATCGGGTAATGCCTCATCTGTTGCTTCAGGTTTAGTCAAATCAGCTTCAAATTCCATGGCTAAGGCTAAAGCAAGCTTATCAAGTGAGTTACTCGTTAATGGCAACCCGGGTTTTCTCGGAACCGGGTTGTTGGATCATTTTCATCATCATTCGGAGCTCCAATCAGGCTACCCAAACCCGATCTTTTTTCCTTCACTTCCTCAAAACTCTCACATCTTGTCTTTACTTAGAGGATCAACCCAGTTTCATAACCCTAACCCTAGTCCAAATCCTATATCTTCAAATATTTTCAGTAGTATAAAAACCGAGTCTGGTAATACTAACACTGCTCTAGGGTTGGATTCATTTGGTAATGGAGCTCCATCTAATTTACTCGGATCTTTCACTCGGAGCAACCAACACATAAATGGATTTTCATCTGGGGTACCAGATTATGTTCAAAATAATGGGAATATTTTAGAGGTGTATCAAAGGTTAAAATCGTCAACAAATTATAATTACAGTGGAAATGAAAATATGGTTGGATCAGTACCTTCTTCTCCAAATCATTCCACTATTTTGGATGCAGCACCAGTAAGTGGAGCTGATCGTTTTGGAGGTTATGGATTCGTGAATTCTTCTGCTTTACTTTCTGGGTGGTCTGATTATCCTACTATACCTATTAATGGTTCTTATCCTTGATTACTTTAAAATAAGCTTTATACAATGGAATGGAGTGCCTTTTAATGGTGCGTTTCCTAGTTTAGTGTTTAAATTAATTTGCTTTAGTTACTTGTATTCTTTTGGGGGGTGTTTCTGTCATTTTTCTTTTTCTTTTTTTTTTTTTTTACGTGCCTTTTGCTGATTGTTTCTTTTCATGGTAGTTAGTTTGGGGTTTGCGGTATATGAATCAATTAAATATGGTTAATTAATTACTTCTCTTTATCTTTGTAATGTTCTTCTTTTATAGATTTAAGTGATTATGTTTTTACTTTTATTATTAACTATTTAGTGTTGATTTGAAGTGGCCATTATATCATCCATCTGTCTAACAGTCACCTTGAAGAATATGCGTTCAGGGAAGATTTTCTAAGTTGAGAGCTTTTTAGATATAGTGTATCAAATTCAAATAAACAAAACGAGTTAATACATCAAATGGCTGTTGTAAATTAAATTTCACGAAACTAGTTTTTAAGTGGATAACCAAGCCCTAACTTAAGGTGAGGATAGTCTAAAATATCACACTAATACACTTTATTCATTTTAGGGGTCAAAATTCATAATAATTGCTTATATTCTATACAATATACTAATGAACAAATGATTGGGACACATGTCGACTTTACAATAAAATTTTTTTTCTCTTTTCATGTTCTTATTAGGCAAATTATTTTTAGTATATCATGTGATATCTTTTTGATTAGATTTGTTTAATTGATTAGTTATAAAAGACTTTAAAATACACCTTATTTACTAATTTTTTACCGTATACAATCAATTAAGTTATGTAGCATCTTTTAATTACAATGGAAGATTATTTGATGAGATATTAATAATTTATGTAAATAATTAACTTTCATTAAAATAATTTTTAATAAATTAAGAAAAGAAAATAATTTTGAAATACTTTTTTCATATATAATCCTATATATTACTTTCATGGCTATAATTAAAAAAATTGTACAAATCAAATAGATTACACATTGATTATTTAAGTAAATAATTAAGATAAGATATTAGCGAAATAAATTTTAAATGATGATTTTATCACCAATGTTTGACTAATTTATAATGCATAAATAAATAAATTAAGTTTTATGTTAATTATTATAAAACAAATATGTTATTCGGGTTGAAAACTTATTTTAAGGTATTACAAAGATATCAAACATAAATTACTTTTTATATTATTTTTATGTGTTGAAATTTTCTATTATTTATGTAATTACTTATAATCTATATTATTTAGTGCATAATATTATAACTTATGTTTTATATAGTAGTATATTAGTAATATGTAGCTCAATTTGATAATAATACTTTTACAGTTTTTAAAACAAATCAATTTATAATTTAATATGCTTAGGAGTCATAAAATAACTTTGTTACACATATAAAATTAGTAATTTTTTAAATAATTTATAAATCGTGTTTCGCACGGGAGTCTATCTAGTTATTATTATTATTTTTATTATTATTATGAAAAGGATATTTGCCGGAATTTTTTTAATTCACTGTATCTGGAGATAAAAATTGAGCTGAGTTGAGTTTGCTAGCAACCAAATAGTGTTATAAACTGAACAACATTTATAATTATCTGCATTCTTATTCTGATTAATATTACAATTAAGTAGCCCTAATTAAAAGGTGTTCAAAACCGGATACTGGATTCGAAAACCAGGTTTTCGAATAGGGAAAATTCATTATCCGGTTCTAGTCCGGACAAACTAGATATCTGGTTTAATCCAGATTGTATAGCGGATATCCGGCTTTCAAACTTTTTTTTGTCTTTTTTAAACAATTTTTCATATTTTTCCCATATAAACGTTTTCATTTCACTTTCTTTCTTTAAACAAGCTTAGTTTTTAAACTTTGAATACAAATCATTTTGGAAATATAATTGGATTTTCAAAAATGCGAAAAACTCTAGAAAACTGGATATCAGATTTTGCCAACATTCTGCTCCAGATTCGATTTTAAAACCATATACCTGATCTAAATTATCTGCTTTTCAAAAATTGGATATAATTTATCTGATTATTAAAACCGGTTACCGAATAATTCGAAAGAGATATTTGAACACCCTTACTGATCACTGTGTTTCACTGTTATGTAAAATTATAATTACAATTAGAAAGAGTCAATGAATGATTCATTTTATGATTAAATAAAAGAAGTGATGTCATGTATAGAGTTTTGAAGTAGCTATGTAGGCTTCTGTTAGTAACTGTGAGAAGCGGCACTCATTTTCTTCTTAGATTCTGCATATCTTGAGGCATCGTAACTAATGTAAATTTGTCTCCCATTTACAAACTAAAATAAGTATTCTTCAAAAGTCAACTAAAATATGTCATTTGATTAATTTTTCATGTCCGAGAATCAGTGAAAACTATAATTGATCATTAGTTCTTTGTTAGAATGATTGTCCACCACTTAACTAGTTCTCCAATTTTCGGATATGAGGAAAAAAATGATCAAGAATCAAGTTGCAAAACGGAAATGGGTGATATTGTCCATTTCCTAACCAATAGGTTTAAATTAGGGATGGCAATGGGTCAGACTCGGCTTGGATTATACATACTCCGACTTTGCTCCGATTTTAGTCGAACTTTTCTTTTTTCAGTCCACCTCCACTCGGAGTCGGATTATGCATACTCCAAGTTTGTCCCGACTCGGACTCTCGGACCTCCAACTGAGTCGGATTGTCATCAAACTTTATCGTTGTGATATTGTACTAATGATTTAAAGCATACGAAGTTAACAAAATATATTTTTCAAATACAAATTAACAAAAAAATATGTACTTTAAATTCAAGTTTAACATGAGAAATATTTCTAATACTACAATTTAACAAAATTTTCTCGCATTTTGATTTGACGTATTTTATTTCTCTTGATCTGATTTGTCATATTTTGATTGATTGATCTAAATAAAAATACCAAATAGTTTTTCAAAATCGAAAATTACAATTAGTATAAGAGAGAGTTTGAATTAGTCACGTCTAGAGTTTTAAAGTAAAAAAAATATTGGGTTAAATGTCAAATTCAAAGTCGGATTTCCTTCAGGGTCGGAGTCGGGTCGGAGTGTGGGATTTTTAATAAGGTCCAACTTCGGTCCGTCTCTAACTCGGATTGGGATCGTGAAGTCGGAGTTGGATTCGAATAACCTTTTCCTCGGACTCGAATCGGATTATTTTCTTCGGATAGAGTCGGACTAGGGTTGGGTTCGGACTGAATTGCCATTCCTAGTTTAAATAGTTTGTTTCTAATCAATTGGGACCTTGTTAACGGATATTTGACATTTTTAATATCTTGAGACTTTTTTTTAATATGTCTCCCTCCATTTCTTTTCAAATGTATTATTTGTTTTGGGTTACTTTTCATAAATTACTCTTAATTTGTATTTTATTCTTATTCTGTTCAATCAAACATAGTCAAAGGAGATTTTATTTATTTTTTCTCAACATAAAATTTATTAATATGTAGTTTTTATAATTTATTAATTATGCACAATTATCGCTATTAATTATTAAATTAATAGATTGCATTGACAAACATGCAAAGCAATTTAGACATTTGAAATAAAACAAAGCAAGTATAGCAGGAATGTTAATAAAAATTTATGGTAATTTTAGTGTGAAAATCTCTTAATAAGTTTTGTAATTATGTTTGTTTTACTTCAATCAACTCATTTTATTCACAAAATTAGTTCCAATACATTAATATTTGAGATTACATATTAGGTAGTAATTAAAAAATATGAAAAGAACTTTTTGTAATCATTTTTCATTACTATAGGAAAGACATTATACATCTAATGAAAATTTACACTATAATATATTCTCATTACCAAAGTTTGGTATCAATAATCAAACGGGCCATAAGGATAATGTTCATTAATTGTTTTTAAATAGGTCATTTACTTTTTGGCACTATTCACTTATTACTTTTAATTTGTTATTCTTAATCTATAAATAAAAACATAGTCAAGTGAGATCTTGTTTGATTGATCACAATGCAAAGATTATTAATAACTACTTTTTATAATGTTTCGTTATGTATAATTAGAGATATTAAGTATTAAATAAGTGTATTGGATTACGTGAAAAAGTAAATATGTCATTTCGATAAATAGGAGGGAGTAAAATATAGTATTAGCTTCTTACAAATAAACCAAATTGATATTATATTTGTGCGTATAATATTTTTATCATGAATATGTTATTCATATTTTATTCTAAGTTTATATATTGACGTAAAAAAATTAGACAAGGTTTTGACCCATATCATTGTGATTAATGACTTTAGAATATTAAAGAGATAGATAGATAGCCAAATAGCTAAAATTAAAACATGTTTGATAACTTATTCTTATGTTCTACTTAATTTGCTCTGTTTTTATTTTAGTTCGTCCTGATGAATTTATCTAATTTTTATTTTTTCAATATATTTTATAGTCTAAATTTTCTCCCCTATTTCTACGTATTCTACTATTTAAACCTATCTTATTAGTTTCGGTGTCAAAAATAAAATTGGCAGGACGGAGGAATATTAAAGAGAGACGAAGTCAGTAATATACTAGTATGCCTTGCCATTTGCCATTCAAGCCATATTTGGTTTTCCTAACAGGAACATGTTTAATTTAGTTGTCCTCCAGATGGCTAAACATGAAAGGTCAATTTTCCTTTGTCTTATCAACAATATCTTCTACAACTAATCTTCCTTTATAAAACATCAATTGGAGTCTTTGAAGTGGAAGGGAGCATGATTTGAATTGAGTATATGATCAGCTTTTCAATTTTTGCCAAGACGTTAATTTAGTCCATATTGAGTATATTTTATGTTTTATTAGAGACCAATAAATGTCACTGAACCGTTATTTGATAATGGTATCAGCTTGATGTCACTAAACCAATTGGGTCACATTATATCAATGTGTGAGACCATTTTATGTGTTTGGACCTATATAAGTCTAGATTCATGTGACTAATTTAGTAAGACTTGATATTAGTCATAATCCTCAATATAATATAATGGGCATATTAATTTGTTAATTTAATTGTGTAACTCCCTAAACATTTTATGTGCTATTAAGAGAATATTGATTCTCTTATAAACGAAAAATTAAGCGCTTTTGAAGGCTTTTTCTATGGTCTCTTTAGTAGTACATTAAGTTACCTTAGCATAGTAATAACACAACTTTATGGTTTGGGTATACTAATCGTATGCAATGTACAATGATGGAATACATACTATATAAGATAATAGATGCATACATTCACTTTGAGTGGAGTATTACCGTGAGGTTTCATATGAAAAAATATATATGTGATTTCTCTTCGCTTTTTTCAATATTAAGACTAAGAAAATTTACGTATATTGTCTTAACAAATTATAAGTGAGATAAATACAACAGTTGTATAAACATAAAATTAGTTTAAGAATTGTTCTTAAACATCGTACTAGTATACGATGTTTCACAAGACATTGTTAGTGGACTACACTAGAGGAACTTCATATGCGGTTCTTGTCTCGTGATTATATTTTGCTAATCGATTCAGGCTATAAAGGTATAATTTCTCATCCCGATATTTATTTATTTCATCTCATGTCAATAATTGGGTTATAGGAAGGTTTTAGTTTTCCGCACGTTTAAAGTTAACAGTACTAGAACCCTATATGCTTATTGTTAGGATTCTTTTATATAGAATTGTCAGATCCTAACACTCAGAGAATATATGTTGTTTGTGTTTGAAATCTTAAACAAATAAATGTAGGTGTAGAATATAAGTATTCAAAATACAGAGATTTAAGGTGTTTAGTTCTTTCAGATTTCTAGTATTCTCAGCAAAAAGTCTAACTATTTGGTTGTGTAATAGGAAAAGCACTTCAATTTTCGACTAACATAATTTCGGTCAGTAGAAAATACAGATGGATATTTCCGATTGTTAAATGATAATTGAAAATTTTTTAAGTCGACGTACCAATTTTGTTTAGTGATACATGATAGTTATTTTTCCCCCTTGTCTTTCTCAAGAAGTGGATCAAATTGTAAGATCTTGCTAAAATTATTTGCAATACCAAAATTAGATAAAGTTTGGCTTAAAAACATACAACCCAAAAACTAGAGGTGTTCATTCGGTTAATCGGGTCGGTTTCGGACGGGTGTTATTCGGTTTGGTTGCATTTCGAATCGGTTATTTTTCGGCTGTGTGTTACAACGGGTCACACGCGGGTCGAGTCGGTTAGTCACGGTTCGGTTGGAGATCGGTTATTCAAGCTATCGGGTTAGCATCAGTTCGGTGTCGGTTGAAGTTCGTGTCGAGTGTCAATCGGTCTCGGGTTGTCATCGATTACTAATTGATTCGGTTTTTTCGGGTACAGATCGGGTTCGAGCTTTATTTTTCGAGTAGTTATCGATTACGGACAACTATCAATCGGGTCAATATCGAAATAAGTTAATAGTCGGGTTTTTAATTGATGTATGCTCATTTTATGGCAGATCAATTTATTTCAATTAGTTTATATATATATATATATATATATATATATATATATATATATATATATATATATATATATATATATATATATATATATATATATATATATATATATATATATATATATATATATATATATATGAGACTTTTATTTAATAATGCATCATGTTGCTACTTTTGATAATTGGTTGAATATTAAAACTCAATAATCGAAACTCGATTTGTTTGAATGAATAAGAATAATCTAAACTATCTCGTAGGCTATTAGTTACGTACTTAGACTTATTAGCGTTATTGTCTTATTGAGTACTCTAAAGTATAAACTAATAGTCTCTCCAATTCAGAGTAATTATCTCGATTTCTTTTTAGGCTTGTAATTAACCTATTAGAAATTTAGAATATATTACTAGAGGAGAATTTATGCAAATTCCAAATGAGACATTTGTTTTTTAATTAGAGGGAGTATAAGCTATTAGAATATACATTACTCTATTACACTAATAATCGATTGTATTTCTAAGTTTGATAATTGAAACTTATTATATATAATAAAGTGAATTAGATTAATAGTAATCATAACCATTTTATATGATATTATGTATTTATACTTATTAGTGACCATGAATACTTTAAAATAATAAATCTATTACACTAATAATTGATCGTATATTCGTATGTAATTTAAAGCTTAATAATGTTTGGAACTATATCTATTGGAGTGAATAAAACTAATACAAACTATCTTATAGAGTTATACTTATAGAGTTATAGTTATAGATTTATAGACTATCATTGACATTTGACTGTTAACTCAATGTTATTACTTATTACTATTAGTTATTAGTTATTATTGATCTTGAATACTCTAAACTCTAAAGTAATTTATAGGCTATTATTAATAATCGATCGTAGATTCGTAATTCAAAGTTCACTTATCATAATTCGATCTATTATAGATTATAGTAAATGAAACTAGTGTAGTACTCCACCTTTTTTGATTATTCGTAATGCATCATGTTGCTACTTTTGATAATTGATTAAATATTAAAACTCGATAATCGAAACTCGATTTGTTTGAATGAATAATAAGAATAATCTAAACTATCTCATAGGCTATTAGAATATACATTACTCTATTACGCTAATAATCGATTGTATTTCTAAGTTTGATAATTGAAACTTAATTATTATATATAATAAAGTGAATTAGATTAATCAAGTAATCATAACCATTTTATATGATATTATGTATTTATACTTGTTAGTGACCTTGAATACTTTAAAATAATAAATCTATTACGCTAATAATTCATCGTATTTAATTTAAAACTTAATAATGTTCGGAACTAGACCTATTGTTAGTGACTTAGAAGAAGAGGTAATTAGTAATGACTAGCTATAAACAAGACCAAACAAGAGGTAATTTATGCTTGTCCCACATCGACTTAGAAGAAGAGGTAATTAGTAATGACTAGCTATAAACAAGACCAAACAAGTGGTAATTTATGCTTGTCCCACATCGACTTAGAAGAAGAGGTAATTAGTAATGACTAGCTATAAACAAGACCAAACAGCCTTGGGGCATATTTAAAAGGGTCGGTTGGCTAATTATGCCATGCTTACCCTTTGATTTGGTGAGTGCTGTATGGAAATCAAGACATATGGCCGACATAATTTGTGCAAACTAGAAGGGTTGGCTCGCTTGGCCGACCCTCAATCTCAGTTAAACACTAGGTTGCACTAAAATGGCAAACACGGGGACACGTAAATGGTGGTAATATAATAAATATTTCAAATTAAAGATAATTTTACAATCTTTCATTTGATATTTGTAAATAAACACTTTAAAAATATAAAACTCACATAACATTCAATCAAGTACCAAATAAACAACATGAGTATTTAAAAATAGTCATACAAACCAAATCAAAGAAAACCAAATAAATAGGTAAATATAAGTTTGATCATCACATATCATCCATATGACATCCATCATCATCCTCCGCTACAAAAGTAGTTTTCCAAATATCCTAAGTTAGACTAAATATTTCCAATATTTTAAAACATTTATTTTTTTACTTATAATATCCACTTTTGTTATTTAATATCTTATACATCATTTAAGATGTTTAAATTAAAATATTCAAATTTTGTATTTGGACTTTTTATATCGTCTATCTCATATTTCATACAAAAATTACTAAATTATCTATCAGCACTTTCTAGTTCCTATTATAATGGGCATGTATAATATAAGTCCATTATCCTACAGATTATTGTGGAATGCTTTTATAATTTCAAATACTTATACATTTAATTAAATAACTAGAAGAAGTTTGTTTTTTAAAACCTTTTCCAGATATAGAAGGATACTAGATAATAAGATTTTACTCACTATACCTTCAAATCAATCTATACAACACTTCTAATTGGCCCATATAAATAACACACTAGTGGGATTGCGTTCTTTCACCTAGACGATGTGGGACAATGAGAAAAACAAAATTCATCTTGAATTAGTTGGCCATACATAAAAGGAACGAGCATGCATCAGAACTCAATGACCCAATAAAGCTACATAGACGTATAAGTGATGTAAATTTTTGGGGTTAAAAACTTAATATTTATATATTTAAATTTGGTCGATGTATAAGTGATGAATGTAAATTTTTGGCTTAAAGCTTGAAGAATTGGTGGAATCTTATTGGTTTATAGTTGATTTGCTAAAATATTTATATATAAACTTGTTTACAATCTTTCAATATTAGAAATTAGTTTTCAAATATTCAAAAAATCATAATTAGAAAACTGAAATTGGATTCGGATGTATAACAGTTCGATTAAGAATCGGTTCGGGTTGGTATCAGTTCGGGTTAAAAACAGTTCGATTAATAATCGATTCGGATTTGTATCAGTTCGGGTTAAAAACAGTTCGATCTTAATCAGTTTTAGTCAGGTTGCATTCGGTTACGTGCATAATTCGGGTCGAATTTGAATCGGGTCGATCATTGTTCAGTTCGGGTAACATCGGTTAAGGTTTATATGTCAGTTATAAAATTCGGTTGCAGTTCGAGTTCGATTTTGGCCTTTTCGGTTATTAAACGGTTCGAGTGAAGTATCGGTTCGGGTAATTGCGGTTCGGTAAACCTAAAAAACTTACATTTTTCGGGTCGGATAATTTTCGGTTCCGAATCGGATTTTCGGGTCGGGTTTGTTTTGAACAGCTCTACCAAAAACATAGTTTAAGAACAATAGTAATGAATATTTATGGGCAGGAGCAAGATCAATAGCGTTTTTGGGTAGCCCACTATCATTCGCATGATTAGACCATTCATTACACCCATTGCAATAATTACCATTTTTTGTTTCAAACATAAAACTAGTTAGGAAAAGATTCCTTTTCAGAAAAGTAGTTTTGGGGGGAAAAAAAAGGTTTCCAAAAAAAGATGAAAAATATCCAAAAATATCTAATAAAAGAGGTTGAAATAAAAGTAGAAATATGTTTTAAGAGATTTTTTAATTTTGAAATTAAAATAAAGAAAGACATAAAATAAAATTTTTTGATAATAATTTCTAGGAGATAAATTTAAAATTAAGAAAATAAGTATAAGTGAAAGATAAAATCATTGAAATATCTTAGAGAGATAAGCAAGCATTTTAACATGTTACCTTAAATATAACTAAACAAGTAATCTTGTGAGAGATCGTCTCTCGGTTAGTCGACCTCAAAAATAAGTCTATACTCTCACAATATATATTAGACACGCTATTTATATTATGTATAAGGCGCGTGCGCGTCTCTCGGTGGTACCGTCTCAAACAACAATTTGTGATAGTTAAATGAGTGACATAGTGATGTAAAATCTATCATGAACAATTTTAGATTTTATATGGAAAAACTTTCAAGTACTTTCACTCAATGGAAAATACTAGAAAAACTACGATTGAACTCATTTACATGAGTAACATTCAAAGTCAAAGTCCATATGATTAAGGTCTTGGTCAACTTAAAGTCTTGTTATTCAAGCTCCTCTACAAAATACTTGCATGATCCATTTGGATTGCATCGTTACGCTGTTACTTGAATTTTAGCACGGATGTTGGCATAATAATTTATCCTTGATGATACAAAAAGGGTCACGGTTTTACTTGAGGGATGCCACATGTTTTAATGCTTTGTTCAATCGCATAAAATTACCTAAGTTAGCACATGCATGATAAGAGTTATATAAGGTAATTGGATTATTGAGTTTCTAATTAAATGGGTGATTTATTGGTGAATAATTCTAATTTATTTCGGCTAAATAAGGATGGTTTTATTGAAGGAATTATTACTGATTTGACTATTTTGTCAAAGGGTTAAAAGACTAAATAAGGCAACTATGGTTTTTGTCTTCATTTACGTGTTTATTCCTCTCATCTTTCATTTCAATGGCTATAGAAATATTGTTGATTTATTTGGTTGTGATAATCATTAAGAAGAGCATCCAAATGGAAACATTTCGTTCTTTTACGAGATTAATTGCTCACGGTTTTATGAGGGTTTATTGTTGAATTCCACTTCAATTTCCATCATTCATTGGGCGATTTATATTATTCAAATAGCTGGTTCAAGAGCAATTATATTTCATCAAAGGTGTTGTATGATTAAGAGCATCTAACGTGAATATTCAATTCGTACTATTGTTCTTTCATATGGTTGCTCGAAAGGGCATTAAAGGCTTAGTAACTGAGTGTTCCTTATCATAAACAATTGTTCATTTATTGGTTTTATATATCTTTGAATATCTCAAATTCATAACAGAAAACACATGGAATTGTTTTCAATCCCTTGAAAACTAACCCAAACAAAAATATGTTGTTTTTTAGTAACTCCATTAAATAGCCATACATATACCACTTTCTTACCACCTTTCGTTCTAAACCAAACACATATCTTTTCTTTCTAAGTATTCCATTTTGGTTCCCTTGTATTTCTTAAACTGGTTCCCTTAGTTTACATCAGGTAGGGGTAACAAATCCCAAATATTTACATTTTGTGGGTTGAAGGAAATAAAACCCAAACACTTACATGTTGTGGGTAAGGGGGCGAGAAAAGGTTCTTTGAATGTTTAATCACTTGGAGATTACCTACAATACCTTTGTCCTCGCCAAAAACACATCATAAAAAAACATAAAAGTAAATTTCTACCGCAATTCATTTTTCTGGGATGATGAGTTTCCACTTTTTCTCTTTCATTCGAAATCCTTTTTGGGTGATTCTTTTTTCAAGTTAGGTAAATTTTTGTCTAAATTCTGTTGGTTCAAGTTTTCTAGTTGTTGGAGTTCATTTGATACCAATACGAGGCTGATCTTGTGAAGGTGTCAAAAATAAAACTATTTTGCACAGTCCCACGAAAACAAAAACTACAAATTATCTAGAAATTATTTTGAACAAGTTTCAGTTGGAGGTTGTTCTTGACATCTTAATGTACCGTTGTATTCTTTTCTTTAAAGTTGGAGGTGTTTTGATTTGTTTGCGAGCATCAAACTTCTCACACTATTTCTGGCAGTTTTATAAAGTTCTGATCTTGGTATTCTAGTTGTTCTTGTTTCAATTCTTAATGATTATATGACATATTGAAGTCCTTAACTGATAATTATGGATAAATCATCTTTATTATGGAGAAAGGAGAGTTTACTAAGATAAATTTGCTTAATGGAATAATTGATTAAATATTCTGATGAGCAAGGGTATGATGAACTTTCCTTATCTTGGTTTAAATTCCGAGAGACACTTGTTGCTCAAGTTAAAAGTGTGGATAAATTATTGAGAAAACCAAGAAAGAAGAAGAGACAACAACCAATTCAAAAATCTTAGAAGAACCACTAAAAGTTGAAGTTGATGATATCAATTGATCTCGAAATTGAGGTTAGTCTTGTTGGGGATATCAATATTGATAATGTTGAATTCAGTTTATTTCAAATAAGGGACAAAATCCTTGTGATGAGTCTCTTGATTTGGATACTTGTGTGGAGAAAGAAGATCATGGAGAAGACTCTTCAATGTAATCTTTTCATCTTGAAGAAGAGGTGCAAGTGGACTATACTTTGCTCCAATTTTCAATGATGAAGAAGGAAATGATACAAATTGTTTTTTGCCTTTTGATGAAACATTACCTCCTATATTTGATGAAAAATCCTATTTTTCTTCTGATGATTCATGTTGTGACACCATTTCTATATCATCCATTGAGGTATCTCATTATCCTTTTGTTGATGTTTACGTGATGATACAAGAATGGTTACATACAAATCTGATAATGATGATTCTTTTCATGTAATAGCTCATTGTCAAATGAAATAATCTTGAAGCTTGGTGACAGTGCACTAATGAGGAAACTTGATTATGATTCTTTTCATGACATTTGGTTGCTTGGTTCAATAACATCACAATATGATTATGTTGAACATTGGGATGGTCCAAGTGAAGCTAAGAAGAGGTAGATTTATCTTTCAAATTTTGCGTGGAATATCCCGGTATTAATGGAGACTCTTATGGGTCTAAATCTCATTTTAGTGATCATGAGACAAGCAATGTCATTATCTTGATTTTATATGGAGTTTCTTTGTTTTCAAAGTTCTTTGAAGATCATATTATTGTTGGTTTGGTTCGTATCCCGAACGAATCAAATCGGGTGTTCACATGCTCAATGGTCTAAGTTCGGAGATCTTGAAAATACTGATTTTATATCACAAAATCTTAGAGCGGTTGAATTTTTATTTAAAGGTGTTGGAGATGGTGATAAAGGTTCTTACTCTATGGTTCAAAGCCGTTGAGTTTGTAATCAAGGTATTTTACACCGAAGCATGTAAGTATCAATTCATGGTATGTGTTACTCTTCATTTGATCCTTTTGAATTAGAGGAGAAATTCTTTTCAAGAGGGAGAGTATGTTGTAAAATCAATTATGACCACTTTTTCATTTTATATGAAAAACTTTTAAAGTACTTTGGCTCGACGGAAAATACAAGAATCGATTCGATTGAACTCATTTGAATGAGTATCACTCAAAGTCAAAGTCCATATGGTCAAGGTCTTAGTTAACCTAAAGTCTTTTTATTCAAGTTCCTCTACAAAATACTTGCATGGTTCAATCGAATTGCATAGGTAAGTTGTTACTTAAATTTTTGCACGGATGTTGGGTTAATAATTTATCCTTGATGATACAAAAAAGGTTACGGTTTTACGTAAAAGGATGCCACACCTTTTAAGGCTTTATTCAACCACATAAAATTACCTAAGTTAGCACACGCATGATGGGAGTTATATGAGGTAATTAGATAATTGAGCTTCTAATGAATTGGGTGATTTATAGGTGAACAATTCTGATTTATTTCGGCTAAATAAGGAAGGTTCTATTGAGGGAGTTATTGCAGATTTGACTATTCATCCAAAGGGTTGAAAGTCTAAATAAGGCAACTATGGTTTTTATCCTAATTTACACGTTTATTCCTCGCATCTTTCATTTCAATCGCTGTAGTAATATTATTCATTAATTTAGTTGTGATAACCATTAAGAATTGCATCCATTAATTTAGTTGTGATAACCATTAAGAATTTAGTTTATTGTTGATTTTCTCTTCGATTTCCATAATTCATTGGGTCATTTATATTATTCAATATTGCTAGTTCAAGAGTAATTATGTTTCATTAAAGTTATTCTATGATTAAGAGGATCAAAGGTGAATATTCAATTTGTTCTATTGTTCTTTCATATGGCTGTTGAAAAGGGCATTCAAGGCTTCGAAACTGATTCAAAGAAGAATCCAAAGGCCACGTATTTTTGGACCACATTTTCTATCATCAATAAGGGATAAATCAAGCCATTTTATTGTAGGAATTTAAGGTCTTTTATTTCTGATTTTTATTAGCAATAAGAAGAGCCATTTATGGCTTTGTAAGAGTCGTTTAGTTTAACATCCTAAGTGCTTAGGATTCTAGCAATTTTACATAAGATTCTAGCAGTTTTCTATCAGCAATTTTACAAGTAAATGATAGTTTAAAATCTAATTTTTCTTTTGCTTTTTAAGCCTATATAAAGGTGTAGTAGATGAATGAAAAAGATATAGTACAACATGAACAAAAAACAAAAATTCCAATAAAAGTTGTTAAACTTTTCTTATTCATACAACCATAAAAAATGCTACCGCTCGTATTTCATGAAAATTTGATGCTACGATGTAGAACTTCCCTATTTTTAATAATATGAAGTTGAATCAAGTTCCCACTAGTCCATTTAGATTGTGGAAAGAGTTTTTAGGTAGCTATATGAGCATTACCTAGATGATTTTAATAATTTTTATAGGGATTTGAAAGGGTATATTAAAGATGTTGATGGTAGGATGTTTTGTTGAAATGTTTCTTAGAAAAAAAGAAACTTACCCTAGCTTTTACTTTAACTTTGATGATTTCGAATTGCTATGTTTGCGTAGGCGGATCCAAGGGGGTGCATGTGCCTGCACGTGAGGCCACTAGCCCTTAAAATTACACATAGTTCACAAAAAATATGCCTCCTCTAGGAATCGAAAGCCGTTCGTGATATTTACTTGATTTTACATAATAAATAAGTTCATGGCTTTCCAGCTCAATTTTGTTGGATATAGGACCCTTTAACACAGGTTATTTGTTGTCCACTAAATAATTACTTTTTTTGAAGTTACTAAATTATTAATTATTTTGGGTGGATTTTATGTGGGTTATTATAGTTTTTTTGTCTTATTTTATATGTTTTCTTAGTTTATTATTTTTTAAGAAATGAAAATTTTCTATAAATCCACCCAAATAATTCCAGTATAAAACTGATCAACAACTCAAACCCTACAACTGTATCAGTGTGATAATGAGACACACCTTTTAGAAAGGATTTTCCCATCTCACTCTTCATGTGCAAGGGTTAGAGAAGAGATTTATTGTTTACCAAATAATTATAATTTCATGCGCTTTTTTTTCTTATTTTAATTAATTTAAATTTTTTTTCTATGAGTGTGCTTTAAGGATTATTATTGTTCTAATTGGAGTTGATTTTATAATTTAAACAACATAGTGTACATTTTATGTGAGGCAAGATACTATATTGTTGAATCATGTAATGATAGACGGGATTAAACCTTTGGACATATAAAATTGCATAATGAGTGTTTTACCATTAAGATAAAAGGTACTACTTTCGTTCTTTTTTGTTCTTCTCATTTACTTTTTGCACAATTTGAAAAGAAAATTTTGAGTCTTAATCTCTTAATAGGCATAATAAAAAATTATAAAAAATATTAGACCTCCAACGATTATTCTTCCACGCCAACGTCCCACCACCGCAACCATCACTAGTCACCTCTACGAATATGATGTTGCCATCACTATAATACCAGCAACGACCACTAACGTTCTTGTGCCATTTACGTATAGCTAGCACTAATAAATATAATTTAGAATTTGTGCCATTTACGGGATTAGATAACGATAAGCGTTGTGTTACATTTGCCATTGGTTTAATCAGCAAGGAAGATGTTGTGTCGTATAAGTGGCTTTTTCAAACTTTTTTGACTGATTTGGGGAAAACAATCGTATTCTATGATTACTGATCAAGATCCTGCTGTTAAGAATGTTTTGCCCACTGTTTTGCCAAAGTATACTCATAAATTTTTTGTCTAGCACATAACGAAAAAGTTGAATGATAAAGATTCTGTGGAATTGCATAGTGATGAAAACTTTCTTAAACATATTTAATCTTTAGTGTATAATATGGACAATGAGTTGCATGAATTTGATTTTGAGTGTACTATAAGTTGGATGAAAATGTTTGGCAGTGTAGTATGTATAATATCAGAGAAATGTGAGTTCTGCTTAGTTTCGATCTATATATATGGGTGGTTTATTTAAGACTACATCAAGGTTAGAAAGTGGGAATTAGTTTTTTTTGTTTGTAAATAAATTTCTCACTTTAGTCGAGGTTCAAATGCGATTGTAGAGTGTAATGGACGCGCAACATCATAAGTTGAAAATACTTTAAAGTAAGGATTAGTCCTCTACTCCACCACTTAAGACCCATTACTATTTGGAAAACAAGTTGCTTCTACATACACTCTTGCCATTTTTTTATGATTTTCAGGCTGAAATTTGTGCTGCTTGTTTTTAATGTGGGTTGAATGAACATCGTGTTGATAATGGTAAAGATATTTTTCCAGTCATTTATTTGGGTAACAAAAGGGTTTTTAATTTCGGCTTTGATCTAATAATACTTGAGGTTTATAAGATGTTTAGACGTGTTGGAATTTTATGTAGGCATTCTATTTCGGTTTTAAATGCTAAGGGCATTACTAAATAGTCTAAGCAGCACGTTTTGAGTATGTGGATTAATCTTGCTTTAAAAAGTCCTAAATATATGACGTTAATGGAGTATTGTTAATTGATTCTAATACTGAAAAAACGATGTTAAGGGGTGTTTGGAACGAAGTTTATCAATGTGTAGGTCTGGCAGAGGTAGTATAGACGATCTTTAAGATTTATTAGGGAAATTAAAATCTATTCAAGTGAAAAATTTATTAGAAAAGAGAAATAGTTTAGTAGTGCAAACAAAAGAGCAAGATTTTGAGGATTTTGTTGGTTGTAAAGCATCGACAGTTATTAGCATCCAAAATCCCAAAGTATATTCAAATAAGAACAACAAAAAGGAAAATTCTACTGTTGATAAAAATGCTCATATGTCTATCATTCCTAAGCGTTGTAAAACATGTGAAAAGATCACCAATCATAATAGTCGTACATGCCCAGATAAGAACAAAAAGTAACTGCTTCATGTATTTTTGTACTTGTTTCTCATGAAATAGTTTTGTTATTTTTTATTTGTATTATTAAACTCATTTTTTGTACAATGATACAAGGGATAAAAGGACTACAAGATCAAGAAAATGATGACTTTTAAGGAATCAGATTGTACGTATGGCAATGAATTTAAATATCAACAATTGATTTTAGTCTTTTGAAATTGTTTATATAGTATTGCGTAACAATATCCATATTCCTTTTCATCTTGGTTAATTCCTCAACAATTTCCTAGTAAAAAAAGTGCATAAGTGTTAGACATAAACATCAAATTCTAAATCAGTAACATGAAACTATTAGAAGTAACATTAAACTGTAAGACATAAACGTTTAAGTCTAATTCAGTAATATGAAAATGTTAGAAAGTAAAATTAAATTGCCAGATAGAAACAATAAACTTTAAATCAGTATCATGAAACTGTTAGAAAGTAACATTAAATTGTAAAACAGAAACATTAAACTCTATAATCAGTAACATGAAACTCTCAGAAAGAAACATTCAAGTCTTAAAACGTAACATGGAAGTACTAAAAGAGATTAGACACTAACATTTAATTCATATAAAGAAAAAGTTAAATAAACTTACATCTTTTGATTTATTCTGAATGTTCTCGTCACTAAGTGTCTTGTAACCTCGAGGCAAAGGAAATGACAAATAATCTTGTTGCACAACATTTATTTTAGATTCAATGATCTTCTTGTTCATCTTCTTTAAAAAGATTGGAAATCTTGTTGAATCAAACTCCCCAACGTCCATCGATCTCGCCTTAAGTTCAAATTGGTTCTTTTTTTCAATAGATCATATGTCCAGTGTTGTACGAAAGACAATTCTTTTGAGGGCCTAACTGCTCTTATACGAAATCTATGATAAAAAGCTAATTCTAAAATAGAAACACAAACAAGAATGTATTTCTATTCCTTCTTTTGCGCCCTTAGCATCAACATCATTAAGAGGCTTAACTAAAATCCTTTCCACTTGCTAATAAGGGTTGGGGCCAAAATAGATAATCATGACATGCATAATAAAGAACCTTTTAAAATCAGGTCCTCTGTCCTTCAAATCACTCACTATCTTATCAAAAAATTCCTGTGATGATATTTTCCTAGAACCAAGCCCATCTAAATTCTCTCTCCATTGCTTAACTAAATAACTGTTGGGATTGTTCTTGCGTTGCCTACTAGTTTCAACAATAGGGTTTGATTCATCAATTGGCAGGGCAAAACTGTCACATATATCAAATGTTGTTATTGTAAACTTTGCGGTTTCATTCATAATAAAAACGCTTATTTTAGCGCTTAATTGTTTAATGCACCAAGGGATAATACGATGAGAACTTTTCAACAAATTAACATGTAGTAAACCTTCAAACCTGATTTCCTTCGGATCTTCTTTTTGTTTTGATGAAATCATATCTGCTAACAACATTAGTTCCGTCGCATTTCACTAGTAGAAAAAACCTCATTTGTTGCGGTTTTTTTGGCTATAATATGCTGCGGTTTTGGCCCCAAGCATTAGTGATAGCAGCAGATGGCCTATTTTAAATGTTGCGATCTTAAACCACAGCAGAAAAGTGAATCATATGCTGCGGGCCTCCCTAAAACCATAGCATATAGTGTAAGACTATATGCTGCGGGCCTCCCCAAAACCGCAGCATATAGTCTTAAACTATATGCTGCGATTTTGGGGAGGCCCAAAGCATATATATTTTATTTTTATTTTGTTTGCTTTTTTCGTTTAATACTAATAAATAATCCAATAATGTACAATGTGATAAATAGTGATTAATCCAATAATCCAATAATAATCACCAATTATCACAAATAATCACCAATAATCTCTTTGTAAACTCTCAATCGTATATATAATAATATGTACATATACAAATTAAAGTCCTAAATCTATATGAATTATATTATTTACCAAGAACAAAAATTAGCAAGATACGCAGCAATCTTGTCTTTCAATTCGCGTATTTCCCCATCTTTCAAAGGGCGTGTTTCCCTTAGATTGTCGTATAAAACCTATAATATAATATAAAATTAAAAGATTCATAAACATTAGATTTTATCAATAATTGTATATATATATATATATATATATATATATATATATATATATATATATATATATATATATATATATATATATATATATATATATGTATGCATGTATGTATATGTATATGTATATGTATATGTATATAAATATATACATAATATATATATATATATATATATATATATATATATATATATATATATATATATATATATATATATATATATATATATATATATATATATATATATATATATATATATACATATATATATATATATATATATATACATATATATATATATATTTATGTATATATATATGTATATATATATATATATATATGTATATATATATATATATATATGTATATATATATATATATATATATATATATATATATATATATGTATATATATATATATATATATGTATATATATATATATATATGTATATATATATATATATATATATATATACACACACACACACACATACATATACATATATATACAAGAACGTACTCTGAAGTGATTCTAGGCAAGCAGTAGATGATCTCGGATGAGGACAGGGTAAGCAAGGTCATACCCATATGCTTTACCTTTAATTCTGAAGAAAATGGGGGAGGTAATTCAGATGTAAATCAAGCCATCATTGCGGAGAATTCAGAGGTAGTTAACCTTGCTCAAGTTGCAATTGAAGTGTCTGCTACAACGAATTCTGTCTAGGGTATGTATTCACTCTCCCCTACCAAAGCTCTGTAACACCCTTGAATTTCCAACCCCTTAAACGAAACCAGAATTGTGAAGGAAGGGAGGAAATTCGGGTGTTACATAAAAAAAATATTGAAATAAACGCTAATAATTAATTAAAAAGACGATTAAGTGGAAATTTCGGCAGCATCTCTGCTGAAAACTGAGGATGTGACAAGAATATATAATTGAATAACATCAATATAATAATCTAAGGCCTTTAATGCCTTCAAGAATATGTCACGACGCAAAGAATCATCGTCGGCTTCTCAAATCACCAACTCTAATGAGGTTCGTGGTTCCAGTGTTAACGCATCGATTTGACGGATACTAAGAAGTAATCTCAATACTATACATTCAAAACTACGCAGCGGAACTATAGATCATACAAGGAGTCACATGGCTCCATACAAAAGAAATTATACAACCCCAAAGGAAGACTTTACAAGTAATTTAGAAGCTACAAGCATTGGACAATTTGTACACAATTGTTACGACCGTACTCCACTCTTACCCCCAATGAAAGCAAAAGAAGCTCCTATACCTTTCATGTCAAGCTATGATCCTCCTGCTGCTCAACATAATGACCATAGTCAGATGTGTCATAGCAGGAACATCATAGAGAGTCATGAGCAAACAACAACAATAAACACATACACGTCAGTAATTAATGAACTTATAACAATGAGAGTTTTTGAACAAAACTATAGATAACGATATAGTATGAAAATAGCGAGTCTACTCGTCTGTCTAAACACCTCTATTTATTCAAAATATTCTCTTTCAAACTACTAATCTCTCAAAGTATATTCAAGGGTAGTGGATCTTTTCTCTATTCATGGCATAGTGATACGGCCATGGGCGTTATCGGCCTCCCGGCGCCCATGGCAAAGTATGAGCTCATGCCCCCTCCAGCTGACCCTCTCGGGTCCTACCTTCGGGAAAAACTAACACACTGGGGTACTCAACCAGTGAAGAGGCCACCATATTGGGGTTTGCAAGGCCCGCATGGTAACACCTCGGTCAAGGGGCGTTATCGGCCTCCCGGCGCCCAATGACCCAAGCATGCTCATACCCCCCTTACGGTGGTCCCGTTGAACCTCACCTAGGGGACTATTAAATCAACCGGACATAATCCAGTTGAGTCACGCAAACTAATCATACATCAAGGCTCAATAAGTAGGAAATCACTTCGATACCACACACAACCATGGTGCGTTCTCTACTATTTAGAAATCTGTTCTCATAGTCTCCAAATGTTTTCATTCTACTTGCCTATATCACTATTATGACTATACGCTAGCATAGTTCACTTTTTGGCGTTCTATAATTCTAATGCAATGCATATAATCATGAAATATGGTTAATACTTTGAAAGAATGAATATGATAATTAATTACTGCATGTACGTACCTGCGAGCGTCACTGCACGACCACAAGTTACAAAAATCACCTAACTAAGTTCTACCTTCCTCTTATGAACTGGGAACCTATACAAGTTAGGAATAGAACTAATAAGCCTACTTGTCTCCGCTTAAGAGCATCTAGCATCTACAACAAGCTTATCATCCACCCATTCAAAGCAACTTCCACTTATTATAACGCATACTAAATCAATTCACATTACTCGATCTATATTTGTTCATAAGTTGTAACATTAACTCAACAATCGAATAAGCTTTTACATCCACTAAACCAAGGATCAAATAAGCTTTCACAACAACAAAGTGTGCGTTAAGACCATTTCTTTAAACCTATGGGACTCGAGTAACAAAACCCTATCACCACATCATGTCGTCAACAAATAACACTTCTACAACAACACTAATATCAATAACTTGAATAATGTTGATGTTAGAGATAACCTCAAGTTGTCGTACAACTCACTACAACATAAAAAATTACTCACAATGGCAAAGAACACGAAAAGAAACATTTCCACTAATAATTAGCAACAATAATAACAATAGTTTCTTTCGGCTTCCACAACGATACAATTTAACTCTAATAGCCACGATCGTAACATAATTAACTAGGAATTATACTCAATAACATAAACAATAACCACCATCATTTATTTATTTATTTATCTATTATTATTATTAATATTATTTAAAACAATACAAGTGACAATTAACACCCACTTTTGGGACTAATAACTTCAACCATCTATTCTACATTTATCACCATTCACAATATAATCACATATTCAAATCTCATACCAATTTATTAAAGTCATAAAACATCCCTTAACACAAAAGTAGTACAACTTTCATTTACATTCATACTTTAAACCTTAATTCATAAATATATATTCAATTCATAAATCCAACTCTTACTCATAGCAAGATTCAATAATAAAAGAAAGAAATAATAGAAAATCATCATAA
The DNA here is from genome assembly GCF_026212465.1 of Amaranthus tricolor. Classification (NCBI taxonomy): domain Eukaryota; kingdom Viridiplantae; phylum Streptophyta; class Magnoliopsida; order Caryophyllales; family Amaranthaceae; genus Amaranthus; species Amaranthus tricolor. Next base: position 16,531,622 of record NC_080049.1, read on the forward strand.
GACTCATAAACTTGATAAAAATCCCAATTAAAACAAGAAGGAAAGAATCAATTAGAGGTAGGTGAGATGTCTTACAAAGGGGAATTAGAAAAGGAGTGAAGACTAGATTGTGTTTGAATGTAAAAACGACGCTCTGAATGCTGTGTCTGAGGATAGTTCTCTGTGGAATGTCTTTGATGATGTGAGATTGTGGTCCGAAGATGAAATGTTTGACAATAGATTAGTATGGATTGAATGCTACGGTATTCACCCTAAATGCTGGACTATAGAAAACGTAAGGAAAATTGGTGAGAAATGGGGCCCTGTTTTGAGTATTGACAATAGAGTAGAAAACTATGTAGCCTCACCTACGCTCGTATGCTTGTGAGAACCAAAGCCCAAAACAAAATCGATGCCCGGGTTAGACTCCTCTTTGAACATGGGAGCTGTGACGTATGGGTTAAAGAGAGGAACTACTATGATGGTAAACTCAACAGAATGTTTGGGTCTAAGGCAGGAATGGCCTATTTTGTTGATGAAGACAAATCGTCTGGTGCCTGGGCAAATAGAGGGATTTCTGAAATTGAGGAAGTAAAGGAATACAGGAATAATGTGGCCTGCACAGCTAGTATCGACCCCATACTGACAAAACTGATGAACAGAAGTGAAAGGCATTATGAGCATGTTTGGTACGATCCCATTGTAGTGAATAAAACAGCGGGGTGGCTTATGATTATGCCGGAGAGTAGCCTTAGGTTAAACCACCAGTCATGTGATGAGCCAGTACAGACCAGTGATGGTAGTAGCTGGCCAAAAAATACACGTGGTAGACCAAAAAAGACAATCAAGCAGCAACGTAGTACACATGAACCTGATCAGTCAACGTCAAAGAGCTCTATGGAAGCTTAGAACACTTGGAATACCGCAAAATTGGGAATCTCATCAAATGATGAAGGAGCTGTTTTATCCGGCCTCAGAAAGTCGAAAAGACTCCTGATCATGGATGGTAAACTCATATGAGTCGCTCACACGACTAGTGCCCTTGGGGATTGTTTTTTTAGGTTCTAATATGAATTGTCTCTTTTGGAATATACCGGCTTGGAAAAGGTTAAAAGAGCACGACTAGAGGCCTATGCTGTGAGACTTGACTGAGGAGATTCCCGAACATGAATATGGTGGGTCTACAAAGAAGTTTCTCTGATCACAATCCCTTACTCCTGACGTTGGATGCTGACAACAACTGGGGTCCTAAACCATTTCGATGCTATGATGCTTGGTTCCTGAATCCAAAATTTAAAGGTTTTCTCATCAACGAATGGCGAAATATCCCCAATGAATCTCTGCACAATAAGTTGAAGATCCTTAAGGTCCCCCTCAAAACCTGGAGAACGGAAAACTTTGATCTCATGGATAATAAAATAGCTGACCTAGAATCAGTTATACATGGTCTCGAAAGGTTAAGCGATGACAGAGTCCTCAATGACATGGAGAGGGCCAGACTGAAGGCTG
>NC_080049.1:16545365-16592865 GCF_026212465.1 Amaranthus tricolor
TACCTATTTGTTCTTGTGGTGCTGCACAAGCTTTGCAAAAATTTAATGAAGACCAACGTCTTATTCAATTTCTTATGGGTCTCAACAGTGATTACAATCACATTAGAGGTAATATCCTCATGATGAAACCCTTGCCTTCTATTAGTCAAGCCTATGCATTATTATCTCAAGAAGAAAAACAAAGAGAGGTTCATGCTTCATCACAATTCATCAATGAATCAGCTTCAACATATGAATACTATCAAACTCAAATTCATCCGCAAAATTTCCAGCATAATCACAGTCAGAAGCAAAAATTGGATGGCAAAAGACTCATATGCACTCACTGTAAGAAATCAGGGCACCTTGCAAACAAATGCTACAGAATTGTAGGATTTCCAAAGGATTTTAAGTTTACTAAAAATAAGAGATTTTCTAGCAATGCTATGACCCAGCAATTCAATGAAGCTCCACAACCTGAAGAAGTTCCTCAGCACAATGGCCATCTGAATACTTCTCCAGCTTTACAAACTTGGAATTCTACCAATAATGCTCCACATATATCTCAACTTCAGTTCAATCAATTAATGACTATGATGAGTAATCTACAACCCAATAATAAACTTCATCCTCCATTTGGTGATCATAATACTCCTTATTCTGCAAAACATACAGGTCAAGCATTTACCGCAACTAATTTCTCTGGTATAACAGCCTTTTCTCCTCATTTTTTCTCTGGAAATTGCATATCTTATAATGGTTGGTCAGCTGTTGATTTTACTTGGATAATTGATACTGGTGCTAGTGATCATATGTGTCATAATGCCAATCTGTTCACAGAGACACACATCCTTCCTCAAGCATATCACATTACTTTACCAAATGGTCATGTAGTTCATGTGCATAAAGTAGGCTCTGTTCGCTTTCACCCTGATATCATTCTGCATAATGTTCTTCATGTTCCTCAATTTAAATATAATTTGCTTTCAATAGGCAAGTTATGCAGTCAGACTTCTTCTTTTGCTCTTTTCACTAATTCTAAGTGTTATTTTCAGGGCCCCTTAATGAAGAGGCCTCTGGAACTTGGTGAAATGCACTCAGGGCTTTATCTTCTACAAAATTTTCCTCCTCTTCACATTTCGACAGATTACAATTCCACTGTATCTCATCCAAATCATGCTTCCAAAGATTCTACTCAATTAGATAAACTTTGTAATCTAGCTGATTTTTTTCCTACAAATAAATGTAATCTCAACTCTTCCATTCTGAATAATAGATCTCAAACTGTTGATACTACTATTTCTACTCTTTCATTAAATACAACCTTATGTAATTCTGTTAAACATAATGAAAATGGTCAAATTTGGCATCAACGATTGGGTCACTTACCCCTATACAAACTTCAACAGCTTTCTTTCTTTCCTAATAACTCCATTGATATTATTAAATGTTGTAACATTTGTCCACAGGCTAGACAACACAGGTTACCCTTCCCTCTCAGCCAAACACAATCTACACATCTTTTTGAACTTGTTCATGTTGATGTTTGGGGACCTTATCACACAGCCACTCATGGAGGATATCAATATTTTCTCACAATAGTTGAGGATTTTAGTAGAGCTACTTGGACTCACCTTCTCCAAACTAAAAGTAATGCGTTTCCTCTTTTACAAACCTTCACTGAAATGATTTCCACACAATTCAATGCTAAAATCAAAACTTTCAGATCTGACAATGCTCTTGAATTAGGATCCAGCAGAGCTGCCACTTCTTTTTTCCAGTCTAAAGGTATTCTTCACCAAACTAGTACTCGTGACACTCCTCAACAAAATGGAATAGTTGAAAGAAAACATCGCCATTTGCTAGAAACAGCTAGGGCTCTTTTCATTCAATCTAAATTACCTCTAACCTTTTGGGGTGACTGCATTCTCACAGCTACATATCTTATTAATAGGTATCCAATGAAAATTCTTCACAATAAATCTCCCTTTGAAATCTTATTTGGCCATCCTCCCTCTTATTCTCACCTTCGGTCTTTTGGATGCTTGTGTTATGTATCAACTCTTAGATAAGGGCGTGATAGATTTCAACCACGAGCTTCACCTTCCATTTTTATAGGATATCCTCTAGGTAAGAAAGCTTATAAACTCTATAATATTGATACACAGACAGTCCAAATATCAAGAGATGTTGTTTTTCATGAATCTTTGTTTCCCTCTCTCAAACACAGCAATTCTTTCCTTCCCTTTGCCAATGACACACCATTTGATTTTCATTATTCTTCACCTACATCCACTGACTCTGTCCCTCTTGATTTTACTATCAATAACCCCCTTTCACATCCCTCCACGTATCATTCTTCACCAACTAATCCCTCTTCTTCACATCGAACTCAAGCTACTGCTCTCAGAAGATCAGATAGAACTACACATCCACCACCATATTTAAATGACTATATTTGCAGTAATGTTTTGTTGCATTCTTCTGCCACTAACATTGATTGCATTCATTCTTGTCCTCACACTCTAACCTCATCTTTTTCACTTCCCAATCATATATGCTGTTTTACTAATTCAACACTTAATAATTCTGTGAATCTCCCTACTACTGAGCTACATGAACCTACAAATTATGAGGAAGCTGCTGCCATACCTGCTTCGCAGAATGCTATGCAACAAGAATATTCTGCTCTAGAAGCAAATAACACATGGGTAGAAGCTGAATTACCTAAGGGCAAAAAGCCTATTTCAAGTAAATGGGTCTACAAAATCAAAAAACACGCTGATGGTACTATAGAACGATACAAGAGCAGATTGGTTATCAAAGGTTGTACTCAAAAAGCTGGAATAGATTACACTGAAACTTTCTCCCCTATTGTCAAGATGACCACCATACGAAGTCTCATTGCTACTGTAGTAAAAATGAATTGGCCAATGTATCAATTAGACGTCAATAATGCATTCTTACATGGGGATTTGCACGAAGAAATCTACATGAAACCTCCTCCTGGCTTCACTCTTTCTGATCCTACAAAAGTTCTCCAATTAAAGAAGTCCTTATATGGTCTCAAACAAGCATCTAACAATGGCATGCAAAGCTTTCTACTGCATTAAAATCAAAAGGTTACATTCAATCCAAGAATGACTACTTTCTCTTTTATAAATCTATGGGCAAGCATATTATATTTGTAGCAGTATATGTGGATGATATTTTACTGACTGGCAATCATTTGGATGAAATGCATTCTCTAAAAGCCTTCTTGCATTCTACTTTCAAGATAAAAGATTTGGGATCCTTACATTATTTTCTTGGCATTGAAATATTAAAGGTTTCTCATGGTATAATCATGACACAGAGAAAATTTGCAGCAGAACTATTAAAAGAATTTGATCATCTCACTGCTACTCCTGCTCAATGTCCTTTGGAAGCTAGACTCCAATTGAGAAATGATTCCGGCATACCCATTAAAGATCCTACTATATACAGAAAATTGGTTGGCAAATTGAATTACTTAACCAACACAAGACCAGATCTTGCATATGCTGTACAATTTTTGAGTCAATTCTTGCAAGATCCTCGAGAACCTCATTGGCAAGCTGCTTTGCATACCTTAAGATATTTAAGGCAGGATTATACTAAAGGAATCCTTCTCAATGCATCTTCTGATATGAAACTTGAAGCATATTGTGATTCAGATTGGGCCTCTTGTCACAATACCAGGAGATCAGTCAGTGGGTATTTCATTCTTCTGGGTGGCAGTCCCATTTCATGGAAAAGCAAGAAGCAAACTACAGTTTCTTTAAGCTCTGCGGAGGCTGAATATAGATCAATGCGAAGGGTTACAGCTGAACTTGCATGGCTTACCAGGTTATTACATGAGTTTACCATACCTACGGTTATTCCAGTGCCTCTTAAATGTGATAACCAAGCTGCTATTTACATTGCCAAGAACCCAGTCTATCATGAGCGCACTAAACATATTGCCCTGGATTGCCATTTCGTGCGAGAAAAATTGCAAGATGGCTTGATCAGTTTGTCCTACATTCCCACAAAACAACAGTTGGCTGACATTTTTACCAAAAGCCTCTCTTGGCCCGATCATCATCTTCTGGTTTCCAAGTTGGGGATGTCATCACCCTCCAACTTGCGGGGGGGTGTTAGATATACATAGTTTTACTTTTCTTTTTTCCCTTTTATTAGACATATATATATATATATATATATATATATATATATATATATATATATATAGTCTTAGCTTTGTAGCTTTGTAAGAATAAGAATATAACAACAATAATAATAAGAAAGGGGATTTTTCTTCTCTCATTCTCTCTCTTGTTCTTCACTATTTGTTTCTGTTTCTCTCTTCGATTATTTGCATTTGCCAGAAAGCGATATTCCACACAAACAACAATAATCATCAACTCAGACTCAGAAATTCAATCTTGTTCTTGAAATCTAGATCTTCAATTCAACAGTTCATACCATTTAATGCTATTATTTGATAAATTCATTGGTTGAAACATCTTATTATTATAAATAAGTTATTTTTAGACAAGATGGTTATAGCAACTCGTTCAAAAGCAATTCGTGGATCAAACCAATCAATATAATCAATTGATCAAATGATATCAACTATCAACTCTTTAACAAATTTCACAAAAACCCTAATGAGTTAAGTTGATTTACTCTACAACCACTCTTTCTCTTCTTTGTTAATATGTCATGCACTAGTTGTAGGTTTTATTTCTTTTATTATAGCATATAATACAACTTCTATAATTAGGCTACACCTTTTAATATTTTATGTTTTGTTTTCTGTTATTGTGTATTTTTATTTTATTTTCATGGGCTATTCAATAAAGGACAATTGTTATTTTGTTAAATATGATTTTTGTTTTGTATAGGTTTTAATTACAGTGAACGTTTATAATTTTGTTATAAATAAGAATTAAAAGCAAAGAAAATCTATGTAGTAGCCGAATGATGACTACTATTAATAATCAGCATAAAACTATATACAAGTGTAGGGTCATTAATTTCATCACAATATGACGACTCGAATCTAAGCTAATATAAATCAGGTTCAAATCAAGTTCAAGTTGGATTAATACACTATCGTGTCAAAAAATTAGTTCAAATTATCAAATTGATTATATTTCACGTTATTTTGTAGTTTGGCTGGATTAACTTCCTGCTCATTTTGATTTACAGTAAAATTAAATAAGCTCTCGTATTTTGTATATAAAATTAGGGTTTGATTATTTATTTTTGACTACAAAATTAGGGTTTATATAGCTACAGTAACACTTTATTTTTTTTTGTTATAGAATGGAGGAACGAGTGGTCCTAAGATTCAAATGGAAGGATAATGAACAAGGACAATAATGGAAGTGGAAGAACACGTTGAATGGAAGAGGAAGGAGCTACTGTGTTTTAATGAAATGGAACAGGGGTAAAATGGTAATTTCTATACTTAAACGAAAACTAAACGTTTTACCCTCCATAATATTACTGTGGTTAATTGTTCAATAATTTAGTGCTATTTTGTGGAAAAAATTTTAAGAATTGCTACCACTTGCCTTTTGCAATATTGGTGCCTGTTATATAGAATATCCCAATTTTATATATAGAAAAAATGAATATTTTTATAAAAAAAATGATTTTTGATATTTTTATAGAAAAGTAAGGCATCAACCTAAATAGTTGACATAGTTAACTAGAATAACCAACTATTTTAAAACTCTACTATAGTAGTACTATCTAATAAAATAGTAATCCCTCCATTTCATTTCAAACGTTTTATTTGATTTTTGAACGCTATTTATATTATTTACTCTTAATTTGGATTTTATTCTCGATCTATAAGTTAAAACATAGTCTAAATAAGATTTTATTTAATTCGTCCCAACATAAAATTTAGTAATTTCTAATTTTTATAATTTTTTAATTATACAAAATTAAAGATATTAAGAGTAGCATTATCGCGTTAACAAACGTGCCCAAACTAAACGGAGAATAATAAATCTAGCTCTAGCTACAAGTGGTTGCCCAACAACTTACCGGCCATTTAGGACAAAGTCCAACACCAACATGTAACTCCCATAACTTTCGTTTCCTCCATAAAAACCACAAAGTCAAGGGAAATTTAGTGAAGACTTGAGAGATCATAATGGAAAAGTCAAACTCTTGTTGCAAGAAGCATTTGGTGCTAGTACATGGTGCATGCCATGGAGCATGGGCTTGGTACAAGGTCAAGCCTCTTCTTGAGGCTGCGGGCCACGGTGTGACGGTGCTCGATATGGCGGCCTCAGGGATTCACCCCAAAAAGATCCATGATCTCCAAACAATCCATGACTATTCTGAGCCATTGATTCAGCTGATTGCATCACTTCCTGATGATCAAAAGGTCATTCTTGTAGGGCATAGCCTTGGAGGAATCAACTTAGCTTTAGTTATGGAAATGTTTCCTCACAAGATTGAAATTGCAATTTTTGTAACTGCTTTTTTGCCTGATACTCAACATACACCCTCCTTTATCTTTGATCAGGTACAAATGCCTTTCTTTTTAATTATTCTTCTAACTTCTTTACAATGAATTTACCTAGCTTGATATCTCAAAAACCTCTACTCCGTTTCCCTTTTCCTTGTCCTATTGCAAATATTTTGCTCAAGGAATTTCGATACTTTAAAGCGATATTTAGAAATTTCAATATGTCTTGTATGAGATCTTGTATGAGATCTTGTTAGAGTGATTTTGATGTATAGTTTTATTTATATACAATTTTATAATTTATATGATACGTATTTATAAATATTATACTATAAAAACATAGAGAATTAGCGACGATGGCACATGACATCGCCCTTAGGACGCTAAATTACTCGGCGATGGTGTTTTGTCATGTCGCTATATAAGTAAACGCTAAACAAAAATCGATGTCATCGCGTCATCAAAAGGGGCCATGACTCCAGTGACCCCCTTTCTCGTCTCTATCAGATATCAAAATAATAAAAAATTGACGACGACGCCTCCAATAAATATTTTATGTGGTTTAATATTATTTATTTTTATATAATATATTATTATGATTATATATTTTTATAATAAATATAAATATTATTTTATTGCCAATATATTTGTTAATTTCTTATTAAATATTATATGTCATTAATTTTTGTATCTATCAAATTTTAAATATTTTTATTATAAATTTATTATGTAATTTAAAATTAATTGATATAGATGATAATAATTTAATAAAAAATTATTCTATTTTTAATTATTATTAACAATAAATCTAGCAACAGACTGACATCCAAAATGTAGAAAAATCATAAGAGATTCGAAAAAAGTACAAGTGATAAGAAATAAAAGATAAGAAATGAGAAATAAAAAATAAGAGATGAGAAATTAAAAATGAAATTGCCAATGAAGAAACAAGCTCATTTTATAAACAATGTATGAACCTAGCGACAGACTGGTGACTAAATGAATACGACGTGGTGACTGCACTAAAAATGGCGACAGCTTTATAATCGCGCACCAAAGATGGTGCCAGCCCTACTACCACCGTATTGTTCATTGCTATTTTTAAACAATATTGAAAAATTTAAAATTGAAGTTTAAAAAATTTAATAAGGAAAATAGCTACAACCTCAGGTCGTCGCTCCAATGGACTACAACCTGAGGTTGTAGCCAAGTCATCGCTAATATGGTATTTATTATTAAATGATGGAAATTGTTATGAAATATTGATGTAATTTTGGTAGAAAATCTCTAGACAAACATAATGGCTATGCTTGTTCTCTTTTAATCATCTAACTTTTTTTCACAAAGTTAATTTCAATGCATTACCATTTAAAAAAGTTGATATTAGATGGTAATAGAAAATTGTGAAAAAAAGTTTTATATTGTCAAGGGAATGTCATGGTATATCATTTAATCTAATTTAAATCTTAAATTTTACTAAAAGATATTTTTAATGATCTTAAAAAATGTAATCAAATAAAATGAACTAACTATTCGTGAGTAAATTGAGCTTATTTTGAGTACTCATTTCAAACTAATTTATTTAGTTTCAATTTAAACCAAATTTAAGCAACATTAGATAATTTAAATAAATATATTTTATAACAATACTTTCTTACTTAAATATAATTTTTTTTTGAAGCAATTAATCTCAAAGATTCTTAATTTGATATAAGGAATTAATGTAATGAAATGTGTTAAATACTTATCTCATTTAGTTTTAAATTTATTTAGAAAAATAACTTTCCACACATTCAATTATAGTCTTATAAATACTAAATTATTACATTTGACAAAGATCTAAGAAATCATTTGATATTTTTCAACTTTTTTATCAATATTTATGATTATGACAATAATTTAAATTCATATATTTTTGAAAAATAATTACTTAGTGAGGTATAAATTATGTTTTGTTTAAAAAACATTAATTTACTTAAGAATTTATTTAGATATAATGAATTTAATGTAATAAAAGGTCCAGTGAGATCAACATTGCTTTGCTTATGATCAAATATCAAAAGTTTAAGTGTCTGTCAATTGCAGCCGTAATCTTTTCTATTTTAATCAGATTTTAATTAAAAATTATAAAGTATTTATATTAAATAAATAATAGTAAGACAAAATCAAATAAAATTTTACTTCATAATATTTTAACAATGAAATAATAACTAAAACTGATCGATATATAATACAAAAAGAGAAATTTCAACATTTAATATGAATAGGAGCTCTCATAATGATTCTTAAAATAATAAATTGGGGTAAAAGTTGATAAAAGGCTAACAGCCAGTGATTCATGTCCGCTAATTGTCTGTTCCTCACCACGTCTCCACTCCCCAACTTGTCGCTGACAAAATTCAATCAACAATAGGAATTTCAATTCACCACAATTTTTCTTACTAAATATACTATTATATATTCCTAATTATTAAATATTAAAGTGTCACTTTTCTGGTTTATGAATGGGCAATTGAACAAACCCATTTTGCCCCGTATAGGACCGGCCCTACCTATACTTTTTCACTACATATATTAAAGCATAATTAGTTTATAGTCTCAAAGTAATCACTTTTATAACCTTAATTGATCACTTACAATCTTTAAATAACCATTTATAACTCTAAAGTGGAGTCAGCTGTGATATTCCGAGTTGAGCTTACAAAAGAATTAATAGACTACCCCAATAAATAAGGTTGATCATCTTTTCAAGGAAAACTCATTTACTAAGAACTATATAGTTAAGTGTGCTTGATGGGGGTATTCTATGGTTGACCTGATGTAAAGTTTTCTCGGTACATCACTGAAACAAATGTGCTAAAAGGACTTGTGCTGGTCTGTGAGGCCCTACAAAATATAGGGGTAGTCACCAACGGTTGTTTCTGGACCGGAGTGTTACACTTATGTTGATCACTTATAACTCAAACTAATTATTTACAATATTAAAATGATCAGTTAGAGAAATAATCTGATGATATGGAACCATCTCATGATGATACGATCTAATTAGAAAATTTATGTTTAATCATAATTAAAGGGCGAATTTTGTAATTTTACATGGACAGATGTAAGCAACCCTCTTAAAACTCTCTTTTAAATCCATTTTTTTTGTTTAACATTACTTTAATTAAAAGAAGAAAATAATGATTTTTGTTATATTTTAATTTTGTCGTATACTGATAGTTTGTTACAAGGCTGGCGGGTGGAGGCGAAAGTTATTGGTTGGACACAAAGTTTGAGGGCTCCGGTGACCCAAAGGAGACTCTCACCACAATGTTATTTGGCCCACAATTTTTGTCGAAAAGGCTTTATCAATTTTCTCCACCCGAGGTAATTATCATAATCCTAATAATATTATATTATAATAAAATAAATACCAAGCATTATTGTTTTTAATAATAATTTATGCTCATCTGATTACATCAAAAAAAAATGTTCGTAAGTGATTTCCAACTTAAATTTTATTTTTGTAAGCTTATGTAGTTTACTATTGTCTCTCTTGTCTCGATATCATAATTGATCATTTTCATTATTTGTTTAATTTATGCAAGACATTCATTTTCATCAATATATATTTTTCTACACAGTGAAAAAATAGTAAGAGAACTAGAAAAATAGATAATTTGTCGAGAATTTTATCTCATCCAATTCATATCTTATTATTTTTTTTCAAAAGAAGTCTGAATTTGAATCTTGTTTTTCCAAAATAACTCCTTTTTACTATTAAATTATTCCACATTTCATTATTAGACATTGAAGAGAGCCAAAATGTAATTTGCTAAAATTCACAAATTGTCGATCAAATTAATAAGTTTATTAAACATGTATTATTAATTATTATTTCATCCTAAAATTGAAAAAGAAGGAAATTCATATTTGTTTGGTGAAATGTTCCAAGGATTTTGAACTTGCTATGACATTAAAAAAAACGTCATCATTATTCCTTCATGATCTATGGAAGTCAGAGGCAAAGTTAACCAAAGAGAGGTATGGATCAGTTCGGACTGTTTATGTGATTTGTGATCAAGATCAAGGAATTCTAGTTAATTTTCAACGGTGGATGATTCAAAATCATGGGGTGAAGGAGGTGAAGGAACTTAAGGGATCAGATCATATGCCAATGTTTTGCATGCCAAAAAAGCTTTGTGACTGTTTGATGGAGATCATTGCCCAAAAGTAGTTCACTATTTTTAAGCATGATGGTGTAGTCATTAGTCAACTACCCCTTTCCTTGTTCTCTGCCTTTGAAATTTAATATATACTTTTCCTTGATTATACTTGCAACAAATAGTGACATTTCTCTATTAAACATATCATTTGAATCTTTCAAATCCCTACAAATTCCTTTATTAGGTTTGAGTCCATAACTTCACTCTTATATTTCTTGTTCACAGAAAGAGAAAGCGATGAGAATGTATTTACTATTTGATTCGTCATCTGGTTATAACTTATTTGATTTTGACGGATCGATGAAATCGAGCAGAACAATAAAGCCGTTAAAAATGTTAAATTAGGCTAGACTTATTACGAATGCCAGTTAGTAATCGAGAAAATACGAGTGCACGCACATCATAAGCCAAGGAGATACCATCCCAAAACCATTAGGCAATAGGAGTAAGGGACTTACTGACTTATAAAGTTTATACACCTTTAATTCATCTATGTGGAACAAACCATCCCAACACACCTCTCACATGCAAACCCTCGTCAAGTAGCATGTGGGAGTATAAACGCCATATTTTCGGATCTAGTATTTTAATTATTGAACCAAACCATCGGCTCTAATAGCATGAAAAGTTGAATAACTCTTGGTTTAATTTTGTTTTTGTTATTCGTAAATTGTATATGCTACAATGCTTGAATTTAAAAGAAAAATTATCGATAATTACAATATGTCAATCCCTAAAATATCTCCTAATTATTATAATTATATACTAATATGGAGAGAGAGTATATACTTAGAATATTTTGAAATATTTGGTGATATTTGATTTATTCTTTTCTTTACTACCCCTCAAGTTGGCTTGTGGGGTCTTGAATGCCCAACTTACAGAGTGTATCTTAGAATTTTTCTTCCCCCACTGCTTTGGTCAGGATATGAGAAAGTTTCTTTTTAGATCGAAAAAAAGAATATGTATTATGTTTGCTTTAAGTTTTTCTTTTATGAAGTGCCTATCAACATCTACATTCTTGGTTCTATCATACTAAATTGGAATCTCTTATATGCATATTGCTGCTTTACTACAGTTCAACTCACAATTGTTGATTTCGTGAATTGAAATAGCCCGAATACTAGTAATAGTGTAATAACACCATTAAAGTACAATCGAAGACTTAACGACTTGATTCAGACTGTCATGTCCTAAGATCCGAGATGTGCTTAGTATACAAGAGTTTTAAGAAATACTTGTACTACAAACATAAAATAAATTTATAGACTTTTGAAAACTGAAATAACTTTAAGTTACAACGGTTCAAAATAACTATTTGATACTATTATAAAACATGTTAGTTGATAAATACCATACATGACATATAAACATAGAGTTTATTGAATTCATCATGAACCTGCACATACAACATTCAGAGAGTTTATTCTCACTCAAAGGGAATATGTTACCAAATGTAAGACAAGTGGTAATGTTAGGAAAACATTGCCTAGTGAATAACTAAACAGTAATTTTTGATATCCTTTAATGTTGCTCAACTCATGTCAAACTCCACATAATCACAAAATATACATATATATCTCAAGTTATATGACACTCAAATCATAACATAAACATATGGAAAATTTCAATTATACATATTATAATTTACTTAATATATATATAATAAGTCGTTCCTTAGCATTATCAACTCATATAATCATATCACAAGCATACATGGCATTTCGAACACATGAAACTATAACTCATAATACATATAACGTATTTCCATTTGAATTCATACATAAACAATATAAGTCATAATATGTATTTTTATCAATTAATATATAGTATAAATTTATATTCTTAACTAGAATAGATCAATAGATATCTCATACTTTATAAATAATTTCTTTTCATTTATCATAATACATCTGTTGTATCAGTTACTTAAGAAAACTTTTAGACTCGGTGCGGGGCAATGCTTTGGTCAAACATACTCCATCCTCGGTGTGATCGTCGTTAAATTAACTCCCTATTATCGTGAACCTCCAAGTCAATAACTCATAATTGGAGAGCTCGTACATAAAAATACCTAGGCTGATTATAATCTTACCACAAACCAGGCTTGAAGACATTCGTGTTCTTAAGGATTGTCCATTTCGTGAAATAAGAGAAAAAAACAAGAGATGTTCTAAGAAGAATTTAGAAAATGACTTACAGATTATCCATTTTAATTTCATGTCACTGTAAGTCAAATCATCTAAAATTGATAAATGATTAGTTTTCAATATTAAGTGGAGTTCATTAATCATTGAGAATGATTAAGACCAACCAAATAATCAGATAAAACTACCCAAAATCGCAATAAACAAAATAGAAGCCAAGCGAAGTATCGAGTCGGCGCTTCTAAAAGGACAACTCAACTTTTTTTCCTTGTTTCAAATTAAAGAGAAAAGAACACAAGTGACAACTCGTTGCTCTCTCGAACCTTGAATTTGCGATTTCCCATTTTTGTGAACCATTGATGTAATATCGTTTAACATAAGTTGGAATGATGTTTGGTGATCAAGGACAAAATGTTGTAAGGTAAATGGAAAGAATATCGCCAACTTGGTAGTCTCTCATGATTTTTCAATAATCCTCGACGTACAAAAATAGCTTAGCTAGTACTGAATCCTCAATATTATTTATTCGAATAACATGAAACTCTTTACAAAAAAGATGCTAGTTGATTTGGCCTCAAATAAAATTGAATCTCCTCATCACGATTCCTTTATAGAAATATTTTCCAAAATATTCAAAACGTTTCTAAAATGTAATAAATTATACTCCTCGATAAGTAATCGTAAATTATAATATGTCACACATAAACACTGGTACTAAATCCATAGTAAAATAGCTCACAAGTCTTAGTATTATATACTCAATAATGTAATCTCTTATGTAAACGTGTACCACAAATTATATCCTTAGCTTACCACTTTACAACTAGTCTCTCATATCTTTTCACTCGCAAAGTAAATTACCTTTTAGATTAGTCAGGGTCGCAGGTTGGCTCGAATACCAACTGTAACACCCTCCATTTTTATGATGAAAATACACGTGAATAATATTTAATAGTAGCAGAAAGTAAAGACAGGGTGTCCGTCACACTTAGAGAGTGTAAGGCTTCAAGACCAAAATTTAAAACTAATAGTATTTAAGGAACTTAATAAAATGTTCTAACAACTATATATTAAAATGCGTATATGACATATGATCTATGGCGTCCAACCCTCATGCATTAGACACGTGAAACTGTTATAAAAATGTCTTCATTAAATATCATTATTTTAATAAGTGAAATGAGTTTGTTGTTTTCAAATAAAATTTTACTACGTTTTAGATATTTATTTTTTTTTATTATTTGGGGACAAAATAAATTATACGACAAAAAAACGGGTATTTTATACACCTTAAGCTTGATGAATAGGTAAGAGTTGCCACCTCAATCCAATACTCACCCATCACCTAAAGCCAAATTTCTGAATTTTCACCTTCTACAGTGTATAAGTAATCCCAAGCTTAGAATTTTTCATACTCCAAGTAAGCTAGCAATTTAAAAGTATGAATTCCACCTTCTTTCTCTTATAATTTCAAATTTCCTAAAGAGATTAGTAGTATCTCCTTATTATAGAATAACTCTTATCTCATAGAAAGCTTCTTGAAGTTCAATTTCAATCTCTAAAAAATTTATATTGAGTAGGAGGCTAATTGAAGTTCACCTTGGATTGTTTAATTAGATGTTCGTTGTTGGAATAGAAGAGCCCAAGTAGATAGCATCTTCATCATCATCTTCACTAGTGGAAAAAAACGTATTTGCTGCGTATCATTTGCTGCGGTTTTGTATATACGCAGCAATAAATAAGAAAAAGAATTAGACAAAAAAACCATTAATTGCTGCGGTTTTAAGGTGTGACCGCAGCAAATATCTCAGTAGCACAATTAGTTGCTGCGGTTATGCTATGGCCCGCAGCAAATAAGTGCATATTAAACTTAAAAAACAAAATAAATAAAATATAAGCATTATTTGCTGCGGTTATTGAATGACCGCAGCAAATAAGTATTAAAAAAATGTGAAAATTTTTTTTAATGGCGGACAGACCCTACTCTGCGGCACGCTTAGATCTCCGCGGCTCGCGGAGTTTAACCTGACCCAGCAAAATTTAAAAAAAAAAAAAAAACTATTATTTGCTGCGGGCTTCTTTTAATCGCAGCAAATAATGGTTATTTGCTGCGGTTTTTTATAAAGCCCGCAGCAAATAGTTGGTTCAAAAAATATAAAAAACGCATTTTGACGTTCAATTGCTTAAAACCCTAAAATAACTTTCTTCAAAAACCCATGACGACGACTGTCTTCTTCTTCAAACTCTTTAATTTCAGAAAATTTCTTCAAAAACTCACGAAAAATCTCTTCAAGTTCTTCAAGTTTTTCAAATCATATGACTCTACTGTGTTTTCTCTTCATTTTGTTCATCATCTTCGAAACCCAACGACTTTGTTTAAGTTGTTCAAGTTCCTGTGTTGTTGAGCTTTGTTGCTACAATAACCACCCATTGCACGAATTTCCTACTCCATCTTTGTTTAAGTTCTTCAACCCACCATTGTTGTTTTTCCTTCAAAAGCCACGAAATTAGGGCTAGTCTTGTTCTTTTTCAAGTCATTGTGTTTTAATAAGGATTTAGTCTTTTTTTATACTAATTTTGATTTTGTTTTTCATTGTAGGTTACGTAATCTTATTGTAGAAACAAAATTAATATATCTCATTACCAAGGTATGTATTTTATATTTGAATGTGAATAATTTACTTATGTATGTACTTGAATATTTGAATGTGAATAATTTTAATTAATTAGGATTTTTAGGGTAGATTGAATGTGAATAATTTAATTATGTATATATGTTGTTGTATATTTGAATGTGAATAATTACTTATGTATGTGGTATCAATGGTTCAATGGGTAGTTGTTCTTGTAAACGACATCATGTAAGATTATAATCATGTAATTTAATTATGTTTGCTAGTATTAAACCTGCGTGCGTTGCTTTATTATCTATGTGAAGAAATTTGGAAGCAGGATAGTGGCTTTTGCTTATCGAAAATCGGCTAAGAAACTGAAGTGATTTAAAGAACCTCAGAATGAAATGAGATTTATATACATTACTTATAAAATACAAGAAGATATCTTTTAGCTAATGAACAATTCTTTTAGCTTCAATCAGGTTCAAAAGGTTTGTTGCTTTTGTGTGATTATTTTTATGTTTATAAAGATTTAAGATTGAACGCGCGATGTTTGTGAATGATCAAGTTCCTTGGTGATTGATTGTTGATAATGTATTATTCATTTTCTATTTTTAGGATTAAGTTGGTATTCTAATGTACTTTTAGGATGTTAATTAATTATGTTTTTGGATGAATTTAATGCTTATTTGTGTTTCGTTGGATTTGCAGATTGATAGTTTGCCATGTCGATGTTTATTCGAAGGACAAAAATTCTCAACTCGTCGAATCCACTATTCACTTTCGCAAGCTGCTTTCTATATGAAACATGTAGGATTGAATCTCAAAAATCGAGAGCTTTTTGGTAAGTTCTAAACATCTCCATTTTTAGTTTGATTATGTGTATGTTAATTAAGGTGAAAAGAACCTTCAATTGACATTGATATGTTTAATTATTAGGGCTTTTTGGTAGAATCTTCTTTTGGTAGAAGCTCTTAGTGGTTTGGAAGAAGTGAGTCCCTAACTTTTAGTGGATTGCAAGTATTGTGAAGAATTTTCTCACAAAGGTAACCCACAAACTATTCTATTAAGCTAAGTATAAATTGGATGTTTTTAAATGGTTTTAAGTTTTTAGTATAAACTATTGATGTAATTGTTGTGTTGTGTGTATCGTTCAAGTCTATGCATTATGAGTGCGTTTAGAGATTGTAATTCTATGGATAGATTAATGGATGGATTAAGTGTGTCTTAATGTGTGTGTGTGTGTTATGTTTCAGTGGGTGTTAAATGCATGAGGTTGTGAAGTAATTACACAAACCTTAAACCGAGTAAAGTATTGCCTTGAACGAGCATGAAGATCAGAAGTAGACTGTAGGGTCTTGAAGGTTGTGCTCGAACGAGCACTTTATGATTTTAAAGTCAGTAAACTAGATCAAAAGTGGACAATAGGTTCTGGAAGCCAGTGCTCGAACGACCACATGAAGTGCTTAAACGAGCACTTGATGCTGCTGAAGTCAGCAGCTGACAGTTTTTTTACCCCGTTTTGTATATACGATATTTTCTTCGTCCGAACTCAAATTTAAGAAAATTTACAGTTGTTATGACCGTGTGGAAGTGTTTATCACTCATTTGGAATCACTCAAAAATATTAATTGTATTTGTACATCTAAGATCTTGAGTGTTCACGTGCTTCACAAAAGTGGATAAAAAAGTTCCATGTTGTTACTAAGCTTGGGTGTTGCTTGGGTAAATGTGTAAACTTTAGTACTGACTTGTGATTGATCTTTGAACCTATAATAGCTGTGATTACTTTAGTTTAGTGACGATTTCTTAGATTTGGGTATTATAGATTGGTATTGTTGAGTTGTGGGTTCTTATTTGGTTAATTGATATTATTTGGGTATGATGTCAGTTGGGTATTTGGAATGTAAGATTTGTGTAAATACTGATTAAACTCCATCGTTGTTGAGGATGAGTTAATTGACATTCTAACTAATTATTGATTGTTTTGTTTATGTAATAATATTATTAATATTGTAAAATGAGAAATGGAAATTGTATTTAACAAAATAAAGTATGTTAACATTGTATTTAGAGAGATTACAAAAACATATTTTACTCAAAGTTTTGTATAAAGTATTAGATATTATAACTGTTCTTCGTTTTAGGAATTAGACAACGGATACTATGTATCCAGTTTTGTGTGAAAACCGTAGAGCTTGATTCCAAGTACCCTTTTAGGATTTGTCTCGAGCCCCCGATCCTGTTTAGTTCTTGCGAGAGCCGTTTATGTGATGACGATCACCCGTCTACCAGAATTTTAGATCAAGCCCACTTCTGGCGGTCACTGAATATTCCCGATTTTAGTATTAAATACCATTATGTTGAATATTGTTTTTAAGTAATGATTTGATGCTCTGGAAATTTTTGTGATTTTGAAGAGTTACCTGAAGTGTTAGCTTTGAACTTGTGCAGTTCTTAGCCGTGTTCGGTTTATTAACAAAAGTACTCTTTAATATTTTTTGTGTTTTAATATAAACTTGATTGAAAGAGGTTACAAAAATGAACATGTAACACCCCGATATTTTCCGATATATTAAATGATTTGCTAATATTATTATTATTATTATTATTATTATTATTATTATTATTATTATTATTATTATTATTATTATTATTATTATTATTATTATTATTATTCTTTTTAAAAAAATATATTTCTTTTTATTATTTATTTTGTTAGTAGGTTAAATCATGAGACTTCAACTTTTTAAGGCAATTAAAACCATTTTAAGTCCAAACCTTTTTCCTAATCTATCTTTAATTTCAAAAAAAAAAAAAGAAAAAAAAAATAAAAGTGGGAATGTGAATGGGTGTTGGCCGGCCATAGGAAGGTTTTGGGGGAAGATTATAACTTCCATTTTGGTAATTGAATGGTTAAGGAAATTATCACAATAAAATCCTATAATTTCTTAATTAATTCCTTACCTTACATCCTTCATTTCAAAACCATTTGCAAGTAAGAAAACACTCCCAAAAAAACTCTCTAATCCTCACGCCTAAATCACCTTTGGTTCATCAATTTTGGTGTTTTGTTCTTGAGCAATTGTGAGTAATTCTTAATCTAGTTTATATTTTTAAATTTTAATTTTAATTTCTATGATTTTTATGTGTGTTATTTTATAGTTTATGATTTGTTCATGATTTAAAAATTCATTTGTGAAAGTATGATATATTTTCTATCTAAATTGATGTATGTTTTTTTTAGGGTTTTGGATATGTTTACATATGTGTGAAGAAATTGTTTGATAGATGATTGAAAAAATATATATATAAAAAATGGATGTTCATAGAAAAATAATGTATGTGGTGTTAGGAATTTATTTATTTTTATTGATTAGTAGAAGGAATTAATAATGTTGGTAAAAAAAAAATATACATGTATATATGTGATGTGTATGTGTGAAAACATTTGTGTAAAAAGAATTATATTGAAAAAATATATATAATAATAATTCATTAAAATTTATTTTTATGTAAATTTTGTTGTTTAGATTTAATAGGACATAAAGCATTGATATTTATATTTTTGTGAAAAAAAAATGATGGAATGACAAAATCCCGTAGGTTTTGAAAATGGTGAAAAAAAATGTGTTTTTGGAACATTTTTGGCTTTGAAATTAAGTTAAAAATACTTATACTATGTTATAAATTATGAAAATTGGTACCCGGGGGTTTTGACGCCTTCCGGACGCAACGGTGAAATCGGATTTTCAGTTTGACAGTTTTAAGTTGAGTTTCTGGACAGATTGTATAGGCTGTCCTGTTTTGTGTATTTACCATGTTATAGTATGTGATGGATGTTCATGTTGTGTGTAGTATTTTAGGTATGGATGTGATTGTATATGTGTGTTATGGATGATTTGAGGAAAATTTTTTTGTGTGCTTATTTCCCGAATACGATTGAACCTTGTAGGAAGTCGATTCGTGACCGGGAATTGATTAAGACGCTTGTGAGTTGGTTATCTTGCTTAAGGTATGTACACGCAGCGTGGTTCGCATTAGTCCGATGTATCATATAATAATGGTATACAAAAGTAAAGTATGGATATATAGTACGAAAAATGTTATCTTTCGAATCAATAATTTTTATACATTGTTTTGATAAGCAGAGGTAGTATGACCTCACTAACTTTAAAGTGGACGTAGTATGACGTCAATTGGTGGAAAAGAATTACTCGCGGTATATGAGGGCATTATGAGCCACCGCGGGGGTATGCATACTTAACCATAGGCACCGAAGTAAGGCGAGTGTCTATGGTAGAGACTTGCTTAGGGGCTAGCTCCTCCTAATGTATTGTCTCACTTATGGAGTTTGGAGTGTACCGGCAGTATGGCTGGATAGTACAGCAGTATAACTGACTAACCTTTACATGAAAATAATTATTCTTAATAAGCATGATCGAAGCATAAGGTTCTGTGAATTGTCAGCTAATAAATTAAAACTTTCTCTTATATTATTATTTATTTGGTATGCGACGTTTGCTGACGTGTACTTTTGGTCTTAATGACCCTGCGATGATGTTGTTACCTATCTGGGCAATGACTAGCAGTAAGTTAAGTTGCAGGTCTGGGGAGTGAGGATTGTCCCTTGAAGAAATAAATTATTAGGATAGAGAAGTCTTAATAAGAACTTCAAAATTTAGTTTAAAGAACATTTGGTTTTTATGAGGCGATTTTCGTTCTCAAGTTGTAATAAGTAGATTTAACTTTTCGTTCTTATCCGCTGCTAAGAATTTCTTATTATCTAGTAGTTCATAATAACGCTAATAGAACTCGATCCGCACGTTTTCCTTAACTTCAAACCCGTTTAAAACTGTTTTCTAACATCCCGGTTTGACTCGGATTATAGTTGTCTCGTTTTTAAAAGGTCATCTTCTCTTTTCGTACGACCCGAATTATTCCGAGATGTTACAGAACAAATAATTGAATTTACAAATGATTTTCAATATTATATCGTTTATTGGTTTACTGACTAATTATTATTATTGACTGCTTTTGATTCGGCCCACTCTTACAGGGGTAGGTCCACCTTTCAAGGTACCTTGGTCATGGAGGTGATGTCTATAAGTATTATGTGCTACGTGCGCGGCAAAGATTTCCATTTTATCATCACTCCCTTTTGACTTTTTGTTATGTAAACATTTTATTAGTTTGTTTTTGTAAATTAAAACTTTAAATTTTTAGAAATATTTTGTAATCAACTAAACTTAAGTTAAGTTTGTAAAAAGTGTTCGTTAACTCTGATATTGGTTTTATGATCATCAGATCATAGGTCAGATTCAAAACATCTGTAAGTCTGCCGCTGTGTTAGTGAACAATAATATTATATTGTTTCCGCTGGTTTGGGCTGTTGCAACACATCAAAGAACTTGTCATTACTTATGGAAAACAAAAACACAAAACATGAGCTACAACTCAGTGCATAATTACTCTAATTTGTCAAACCATTTTTACTCGAAAACGTTTGACTTTAAAATATTAATGTCTTAAAAATTTTCCAATCCATAGAATACCTTCATAAGTACATAATTATTTTTTTATAGCTCGAAGGGTTGTCCAACCCTACACAGTCATTTGCTGTTGGCGATATAAAACATGTCATATTTAGGTGCATGATAGAGGGTCGGAGTCATAGTCCTATGGTCGTTGATAATATGACTAAGTCTGCTCTATGCAATAAAATGTATACACCTTAATTAACTCTAATGAATAGCATTAGTAGTAAGTAAGGGGTCGATGCATAAGGAAATGCTTATGTGACAAGTAGAATTTTATAACAATGAAGATTTTGATTTTTGGTTTTGTTTGTAGTGTTATAATAACAATAATACAAGTTTCAAACAATCAGGATAAAGACTAGAGTTTGGAGAGTTAACTTTTTGATTTACAAAAGGGATAGGTTGAAAATATGTTTCTAATCAAGTTTTATGATGAGAAAAGTCTTTTTATTTTAGCTCCACAACATCTTGACATAGAAACTATATAGTTATTAATATGGTTTAGGAGATTCGGCTTTTACGCGTAAAACTCGACCATACTACTAACGTTCTGTTATATGCTTATGAATTCCAATTTATGTTGAACAATAAGCAATCATATAAGATAGGCATAATTCATCATCCTAAGGACAGACTAGGTCTCGAAGGAATCCTAATAAAGTTATCTTCTAAGCGACTCATTACTAGCATGAAATCATATTTCATAAGTGTTCAATACTGAAACATAAATTGTCCATGGATGGAGATCGAAATGAAGAATCGATTCCTTACCATGGAACTCACATATTCATTCATGTACATATTTATACTCAACTCATTTTTCCTATAGGCAAATCAATATGTTAACTACATCCCCAAACTCTAGAAAGTGGACTACTCACTCATGTTTAATGAAATACACACATAAATTATCATAATATACATTGTTTTTGCAATAAACAAAAAGAAGTGCTTACAATAACTTACTTCCTTCAACTATGGAGGGGTTGAGAATTACAATAATGAGAACAACAACTTAATATTCAATTAATACAAATACTCCACATCAAGTTGCACACTTAAACCCATAAAATTCTGAAATATCTAAGTACTTTGATTGATTAGCAAATCAAAACATCTAGCTACTAGTGTTTACAACTCAAAAACTGGAAATAAAAAACTAAATTACCAAAGAAAGTGTTTGAATGAAGACTAGAGAGAAGTTTTTGGATTAAGAGCACACTAAAGGATGAATATGCTAAGGAAGAAGAGAGGATGAAACTAACTTCAGCTTATGAGATGATGGGTGTGTGTTTCCTTGAGAACTTTGGGGTATTTGTAGCCAATTTGATGAGCTTTTCCCACTTGCATTCATGATGATTATAATGGTGGTCAAACAAGCAACCCCCTTCATTATTCGTAGCTGATGCACAAGAGTGTAGGAGGTCTGAAGCACACAAAGGGAAAGATTGGAGAAAGCTCCAGGCAAGAAATTAGGAGCCAAAAAGAAAACAATGATCTGCAGTCCTAAAAAAGTTGGGCCGACTGAACCTGGTCGACTAGTCAACTGGTTTGTACCTAGTGCGCACTGCGTCCATGAACTGCCATAACTTGATCGTTTCTTATCGAAATTGAGCATGTGACCAGCCGTTTCAAAGCTAACAAACCCAACTTTAATCTACAATAAAACTACTTACCAATTTCAAGTTTAGTGAAGGGTATGATAATTATAAGTGGACCCTTATACATTTGATGGTTGAAAAATGTAGTTTTGCTTTGGCTGGGCTTCTTTTAATTAAATTGATTTCCTTTTTGTCACCTAGTTAGTTACTAAGGTCACCAAGCCTCTGAGAGTAAATATAATTAGTGCTTGTGACGGCTCAATAATGAAGGAAAACCTACAGAAATTGGCAAAACAACAAACACTGTACCAAAAAGTGTAAAATCCTCGACATAGCATAAATGGACTAAATTAAAAGAATAAAGAAAAAGGATGTCATAGATATGAGTCAAAATTAGGGGATAAAATGTACTTGAAGCATGTGTTTCAAACTCCCCAAAGCCAAACCTTTGCTTGTCCCTAAGCAAATTAACAACAATTTGAGATGCAATGAGAAAATATGGACATAAAAACTAGAGAGGTGCAAGAAAAGATAAACAAGATATTGGTTCTCGATTCCAAGGACTTCAAAAAAATTGAGGCTCCATTAAATCATTCCTAAAAGGGATTATAGTGTGAGCACACAACCAATCATGAGCTAAAATCTCCTAAACCGGACTTAAAGAGGTGGGCAAATCTCACTTTAGGTTATGAATTCCCAATTTATCCACCACACTCACGTATTTAAGGGTAAACAATTTTCATTCATTCCTATGACTGAAGTTGGTGCGAGTCTTTAGCAACAAGGGATCTTATGAATCAAGCTTCAAAAAATCAATAAGTCAAGGAAACCAAGCAACAACAATGAAACCAATCTAAAATGGGATGAAAGGAAGCAAACAATTGATTTAGTGGTGAAAATGGATGGCTAAAAGTGGTGTGAAAGGGGTAGTGAAAAATGGTAGAAGATATTGTAGCTAGCAAGCCAAGAACTAAATAAACCACAACCCAAAAATGTGATACAACTTAGCACCGCCAAATAAACTATGATTTTTGTAGAATCAACATTTTCCTTTTTCTTTTTTTCTTTTTCTACTTTTTTCTTTCCTTTTCTCTTTTTTTCTTCGCTTTTTAAAAACATTTTTTTTATGATAATAAGGAACGAAACGTACATTAAAGCTTGGGTTAGTGATTGAACCAAGCAACAATATGGCCAAAACATATGAACAATGCCAAAAAGAAATAAAAGTGGCTATAAGCCAAGAGCTATATATGTAAGTGGTGATGAAAAACATGATATGAATAAATACTATGAATCGAGGAGTGCTAATAGTAGTCAACCAAAACATTCCAAAATAACCCGACTATAAGCTAGAGTATCAAACGAGTGATATGGTGACGGAATATTATGATATCTCTTTGGTGAAGGAGGTGATATGAAAATGAAGGATGAATGTAAATGTATTAATGGAAAAAGGTTTCAAATATTATGCTATTGTTCAGACTTTTCCATTTCTAACTTGATTCAAATTGTCCCTAGTTGTCTCCAATAGCGCAAAATGGTTGTAGGGGTCCAATCAGTCCCATAAGGTTTAAATTTTTTTGCCCATACTCTAAGGCGGTGCCATAAACCAATGTACTACACCAACCTCAAAGGAAGATCATCAAGTGAGCCTACTCATGTAATCAACAACTTGAAAAAGGGAACCAAAGACTTACCATCAAATTATGCACATCTAATTAAAAAATAGTCAAATGCAATGTTTTCAAAACTTACATGCATCTCAAGGAATAAGAACATGTCTATCTTCTTTTTGCAAAAAATTTCTAAAAGTTAAAAAAAAAAAAAGCAATAAACAAAGTACATTTGCATATTAACGTATTGTTTGGGAGAAATTTGGGGCATGCATAAGGAAAAACAAAGTTGAGCAATGCAATAAAAAAATAAAAACAATGCAATAACAAAACATGCAAAAACATTCATAACAAGCACAAAATATGTTAGAAATCTTCCTCCCCCAAGCGAGACCCAACAATGTCCCCATTGCTTTGGACATGAAAGGAAGGAGCACAAGTTGCAACGAATACAAATATTTTAATCTAAAACAAATGTAAATTTCTAAACTAGAATGCATGCAAATATAAAATATACCAAAAAACTTGGGTTAACTCCCAAAAGCGGTCTTTTAACGTCACTAGCTTGATGCCCTTCCGACTCTGAGTTCACGGGCCCTTACACCCCACATCATACAACCTTACTACATCAACAATACTGATACTCTCAACCTTCTCCTCAAAATAGAGCTTAATCCTTTGCGCATTCAATAGAAAATCACCCGTTTTGATCTCAGTCTTACCATGCCAAAAGGAGTCATCTCAAAAACTTTAAATGGTCCTGACCATCTACACACAAGCTTTCCTGAAAATTATTTCGCTCTCGAGTTAAACAATAGGACCCTCTCCCCTACTTTGAAGTCTTTGTTCATGATTCTTTGATTGTGCCACTTCTTAGCTCTCTCCTTGTAGACCTTAGCACTTTGAATTGCTTCCAATCTCAACTCTTCAAGCTCACAGAGTTGAGCGAGTCCTTTCTTCTAGATCAAATCTGAATCCAAGTTCAATTTTGTTAATGCCCACCAAGCCTTGTTCTTAAGCTCTACCGATAGGTAGCACGGTTTTCCATAAATCAGGCAAAATGGAGTGGTTCCAATCGGGGTTTTGTAAGAATTTCTGTAAGCGAACAACGCATCGTCCAACTTTAGCGCCTAATCTTTTCTATTTAGGCCTACCACCTTCTCTAAAATCCTCTTTATCACACTATTTGCCACTTTTACTTGCCCTTGTGTTTGGGGGTGATAAGGAGCTCCAAATTTGTGGTTCACATTGTACTTTCTTAGAAGGTTATTCAACCGATGCTTAGCAAAATATGAACCCCCGTCATATAGATCTTTGGCACGCTGAACATTGGAAAAATCACCTTTTTAAACAACTTCATCATGACCTTATGATCATTGGTATGAGTAGGAAGAGCTTTGAACCACTTGGAAATATAATCTATGACCACAAGGATGTATACATTCCCCAATGATGAAAAAAAGGCCCCATAAAATCTATATCCCAAACGTCAAAGATTTCGCACTCAAGAATTTTGTTTTGGGGCATTTCATTGCTTCTTTTGATATTCCCTGTCCTTTGACAAGAGTCACAAGATTTGACGAATGTATTGACATCTTTATGAAGGGTAGGCTAAAAGAAGCCTGCCTTGTGGATCTTAGCTACGGTTTTCATTACACGGGCATGTCCTCTACATGGAAGAGAATGACAATTATCTATCACACTAGCTACTTCGTCTTCCGTAATGCATCTTCTATAAATTCCATCTGGAGAGAACCTGAA
Organism: Amaranthus tricolor; assembly: GCF_026212465.1. Taxonomy (NCBI): domain Eukaryota; kingdom Viridiplantae; phylum Streptophyta; class Magnoliopsida; order Caryophyllales; family Amaranthaceae; genus Amaranthus; species Amaranthus tricolor. Next base: position 16,571,323 of record NC_080049.1, read on the forward strand.
CAGCAAAGGATCATGCCAATAATAATACTTCGCTTCCTCGTAAAAGATCCTCCTTTTTCTAGAATTTCTACCTTCGAGAACAATACCGCAAGCAAGGTAGTTGGCCATGTCGGCAAACCATGCGGCAGCCTTAATCTCAGTTGTATAAAGGGTTTCTTTTCTTAAGGAATCATCGATCAGGCCAGAATCACCATGATAGCACTCTAACGGTAGGCGAGATAGATGATCAGCTACAAGATTCTCCTTTCCACTCTTATCCAGTACCTTATAGTCAAACTCTTGGAGCAATAACATCCATCGAATTAATTTGGGTTTAGCATCCCTTTTGGAGGTAAGATACTTCAATGTTGTATGATCATTATAGAATATGGCCTTAGAACACATCAGGTAGGGCCGAAACCTTTCAGACACAAAAACTACTGGTAGCATATCCTTCACAGTTGTTGTGTAATTCCGTTGTGCGGAATCAAGTGTCTTGCTAATGTAGTAAATCACATTAGTAAAATAACAAGCAGCGTACAAAAAATTGTAAAATACTCGACATAAGCATAAATGGACTAAATTAAAAGAATAAACCATAAGGATGTCATAAGTATGAGTCAAAATTAGGGGATAAAATGTACATAAAGTATGTGTGTCAGTGCACCAAAGATTAACCTACACTACACAGTTCGGGGCAAAAACATTTATAAGCGTTACACATAAGCTAAACACTAATAAGTAATTAACACGCACTAGTTTAGTTTGTAAAATAGGCTATCAGTTTTATATGTACTTTATATATACTTATAATTTAGAAAAAACAACAGAATGAAATACGACATACCATTTTTATAACAAGTATGGCTAAAAAATATCTTAGGAAATATTCTTTGAAAACCCACAAAGCATTATTAATAATAGGATAATAGTATGTTGCTAAACCTTAATAAGATAAGATAAAGCTAAAGATAGTCATCTTTTAGGTTTTTGCTAAATGTTTATCTAAACGATATGTCTTTGTAATACCATATGTAATTTTTTTTTGAAGATACATATATAAATATACCTTAAACCCATCGCTAATTTAAATTCACTTTGTCCATAGTTAACTGACATATTAGAAAAAAAAAAAAAAAAAAACCTTAAATACATTTATAAAATAAGTAAAATAAATGCAACGGTAAAATACCATTAAAACAGATAAAAAGCTTGATACAAATAACAATAATAAGATGACAGGTTTTATGGGAGGTTACATGTAATAGTCGTGAGTCCAATTATAAAAGACAATGAAGCGCCATAAATTGGAAGTCCTTTAATAATCCTGCATTTAAGTAGCAAATAAAAACAATGAATTTTCAAGAATGGAGGAATAGCACACTCTTACTTCTGTTTAAAAACAAAAACGATGCGCAAGTATGCAGTAACTATAGAGGTATCAAACATCTAAGCCACACAATGAAATTGTGGAAATGAGTGATAAAGAGGAGAATTAGACGGGAAACGGTGATTAGAGAGAACAATTCGATTTTATGCCAGGAAGGTCAACCATTGAGGCAATTCATATTTTGAGAGACTGATGGAGAAATATAGAGAGCGAAAGAAAGATCTGCATATGGTGTTCATTGACTTGGAGAAAGCGTATAATAGCATACCACGGCGTGTCATTTGGGATAGCGTCAAGGCTAGAGGTATTTCTTCAGTGTACATTGAGGCTATACGGGATATGTATGACAGAGTTTCGACCAACATCCAAACACCGGTGGGGATAACAGAGCCTTTTCCATTTAAAGTTGGTCTACATCAGGGATCGGCTCGAAGCCCTTTTATTTTTACTAGTCATTATGGAAGAGATTTCTAAATCTATTTGGGAGACGGTACCATGGTGCATGCTATTCGCGGATAACATAGTGCTGGTAGCAGAATCTATAAATAAGGTTAGTAATAAATTGGATGAGTGGAGGGAAGCTTTAGAAGGTAAAGAGTTGCGCAATAGTCGTATGAAGACCTAGTATTTGCGCTGTGACTTTAGTGGGACAGCACCGGTATGTGAACTAAAGGTGTCCATTGATGAAGCAGTTGTTAAGAGTATGACTAAGTACAAGTATTTGGGATCGATCATCCAAAGGGATGGGGAGATTGATGGAGATGTAAATCATCGTATACAAGCAAGTTGACTCAAGTGGCGAGTAGCCACCGTGGTGCTATGTGATAGGAAATTCCCAAGCAAGTTAAAAGGAAAATTATACCGGGCGGCAATCAGACCTGCTCTGCTATATGGGACCGAATGTTGGCCTGTAAAGAAGATTTTTGAACATAAGATGGAAGTTATAGAAATGTGTATGCTAAGGTCGATGTGTGGCATACATTGACGGATCGAATTAGGAACCAAGAGTTTTGGGACAAACTAGGGGTAGCCCATATGTTTGGAAAAATGTGCGAAAATAGATTGAGGTGGTTTGAACATGTGCAGAGAAAGACTTTTGCCGCCCCTGTGAGAAGGGTAGAAAGCATTATAGTAGAGGGAAAGAGGAGTCGAGGACGACCCAAGATAACATGGGATGAGCAAATAAAAATTGACTTACATGAGTTAAACCTCTCCGAGGGCCTGACTAGGAATAGGGGTAGTTGGAGGCGCCATATCCATGTTTTTGACTTCTAATGTCGTTTTAATTTACCTTAGTATACCTTTCGATGTTCTTGCCATCTTGCTTCTCTCGTTTCTTTTTTTTTTTAGTTTTTGTTTTCTTTTATTTTTGTAGTTGGTTCTACTTATTTATTTTGTTTATATGCATTTAATTTATCTTTCCCTTGTAACTATGTCTCCTTATCTTTCTCGAGCCGAGGGACTCCTTTAGCCGCACTCTCCTTTATGGGTATGAGTTGCCGCCGTCCTTCCCTCCCCAGACCATGTCCATAGTTTTTTCTATGAGCGGGATACACTGGGTAGGATGATGATGATGACGATGATACTCTTTTACTATTATAATCTGGCTATTTAGTCATATATATTATTAAGTATTAGCTAACATTCAAATTACAAGATAACCGTTGGGGTTGGTATAATTAGACGGTAATCAACTCTCAGTAGAAGTCTCAGCTCTGGAAGCAAGGTCGCTCTAGGCAAGGGCAAGAGGGGCCTGTGTCCAGGACCCACGAAAAAATTATACAAATTTTATATCCAATACTCATCGAACTTGAGAACTATTGTAATTAAGTAATACATTTACCCACCAAGATAAAGTGTTATTAATGATAAACAGAGTTCTTTTATGGATTTTTATGTAGTCCTTTAGAGTTTTAATAGCTCAATAAAAATATATGATTGATTAGTAGTAAATTTTTAATGCTCTTTTTCATTCATTATCGATAATCTACTTATATTGACGTGTAACATTTGTTTTGGATATTATAAATTTTTATATTTATGAATATTTATTTTATATATAATTAGGGCCCTTAGTAAAATTTTATTTCCCGAGCCCCTAAAATCTCAGGGCCAGCCTGTCCGGAGCCTCCTCGAATTGGTAGAAATGGGTTGTTGGTTGCTCCTTGTTTCTTGGAAACCTCCCAACAAATGTGCACAACCAATGATCAGGATATCTTTAGATGTATAAGGATTGTGTCTAATGCTTTTATCTCGAGGAAGCAGAAGAGTCACACTAAAAAATGCTTTGGTTTCATGAGATTCAAATATCGGAAGGATTATGTGAAGCAATCAGAAGCATGCAAACAAAATTGATGGAAGGAAACCGAAATCCTGTGAAATGGCAACACATTATTGTGTGTGGGGGGGGGGGGGGTGGTGGAAAAGCTACGATAAACAACGTGAAATTAAGGAAGGAAACCACCATACAACATAACCCTTGGAATCCTGCTATGAGAGATGAAAGACGTTACGATGAAGTTGTGACAAGGTAACAAAATTACTGGTAAAGACGCAGAGAACACCATCCACTTTAAAGAAGTCATTTATAAGGGAGCTAAATGCGGTCATGATGATTATCTCTCCATCTAAAATCCTTTTGATTTTGATACAAAGGAAAAGGAAGACTCTCGTTTATGGGATATCTTTAATGACTTTCAAGAATGGTCGAATGATGAAAGATTGGAGAAAAGATTAGCCTAGATTGAATGCTATGGAATATCTCCAATTTATTGGAGAAAATATAATATTATGAAGATTATAGAAACGTGTGGACAGTTGATTTGCTTGGATTATGGTAGTAAAAAAAAATGTTAAACCTGTGTTATGCAAAGTGTTTGTTAGGATTATGGGTGACTTATGTTCACCAAGTAATCAAGAGCATGATTAAGAAAAATAATCATATGTATTAGTGTAGATTAAAAAAGGACTCATCACATTTTGGTTATTGGTTATTGGGAATTAGTAGTACATTTTACTATTAGAATTATTAGCTTGATATGTGAAGGGTTTGAAGTGCAAATATTCAGTCCTAGGACTAAGGTATCAACAAGGGAGACCATGGGATACATGGTAAACGAAAGATAAACAAGAAAAGGATACTCAAAAATCTGCTGCAGGTGGCTCGACTTGGAACTTGGCCCCTGGCTCGACCGAGTCCAGGTCGAGTGCAGTTGTTGCCTTCTTTTTTCGTGTCTACTGCTTGTTAATTTGTTACTCTATGTTGTTACCCCTATTTTTATATCACTCCCTCTATAAGTACACCTCCATTTAGTTAGTCATAATTGTACCAAAGTCTCACATTTAAGAGCTATGTTCCTTGCTTAATTATACTCCCTAATTAGCTCCTCTCTTATCTTACACTATTCTTTATTCTAATTTCTTCAAGTTTTATATTTCTCCTTTAAACACATTATTATTAATCCTAGACTAGATGGTGGATTTAGCCCAAGATTGGTGGACCACTTTAAATATTTGTCTTGAATAATTATTTATTATTTTCATTCATCATACACTTGCATATTTGCTTCCTACACATTAACACAACACAAACCTTCACTTAAACCTTAATTTGTGATCCTTGAGTGAGATTTATACCTCTTCTTTCAATTGGCATCAGAGCCGAGGGTTATTTGAGGTGTTAGTGGTGGCCATTTGATGTTTAACATGTCAACAATGAAGTTATATGTTAAGAAGTTCGATAGGAACACATATTTCAGTTTATGGCAAGTAAAGATGAACGCAATATTGATTCAAAAAGGTGTTCATAAGGCAGTTGAAGGTGATGAGAAGAAGAACATTTGTTTTAGTGAGGCTAATTATGAAGAGGTGGATGCAAAAGCTTTATCCGCCATACAACTTTGCCTCTCCAATGAAGTTTTAAGGGATTTTGTAAAGGAGGTGACTTCTACAGGGATTTTGGAGAAGTTGGAATCATTCTACATGGCCAAGAGTGTTACCAACCGATTACTCTTAAACTGTAGATTATATGATCTCCGATTGCAAGAAGGTATGCCCATGAAACCTCATCTTGATGAGTTTTACTCTATAGTTTTCGATTTACAAAACATTGATGTTTCACTTCATGATGAAGACATGGAAATTCTCTTATTATGTTTACTACCCCCTTCTTTAAGCATTTTAGAGAGACTTTATTGTATGATAGAGACACATGATGTAGTGAGGATTCTAGAAAGGCCTTGACACAAAAGGACTTTATGGATTCTCAATTTGCACAAAAGCTCTCCATTGAGTCTAGTGATGCTTTTTTTGTTAAAGAGCCAAGTAGGAACAAGAGAGGTATAACTTGCAATTATTGTAGGAAGAAAGGCCATCTTAAGTGAGATTGTTAGAAGTTCAAATCCAAACAATCCGATGATTGTGAGTCCAAAGGAACGAACTCCGTCGAGGCTAGTTATGTTGAAGACGATTTTAATATTGGTACTTTTATTGTTACTAGTGAGTACAAGGGTGGTGATTCATGGGTTTTGGATTCGGGATGTTCTAGCCATATGACATCTAACTCTAGTTTCTTAACCGATAGTTGTTCGATAGTTGGTACTGGTAATGTTAGGATCATTATGTTTGATAGTGTTGTAATAACATTGACCGGAGTCCTTCATGCTCTAAGCATGAATAGGCACTTAATTTCTCTTGGTACTTTGGGTAAAGAAGGTTTTATATGCATTGGTAAAGGTGGAAATATGAAGGTTGAAAAAGGACATAAGTTGTTTTTAACAGGGTCCATTGATGGTGATGGCTTATATAAGCTACGTGGTTCAACCTTAGTTATTTAGGTTTGTGATGCTACTACTTCAACCAAGCATGCAGAAATGTAATATCAATATCTTCCAACATGCTTATGGGTTGTATGGGCTTGGTTGGTGTTTAATCATACTCTTTTGTAAGCCCTTAGAGGCATTGTAATGCATAAGCTTTTGTATATTGTTGGACACATGTTTATTTTGTTTTGTTAAGTATGTTGATAGCTAGAGATGTTTTTGTGAGTTTGTTGGATGATCTTGAAGGTGAAATTTTGTGACTTTGAGAATACAAGTCAAGGTGGAGATCATTAGGATTATGGGTGACTTATGTTCACCAAGTAATCAAGACCGATATTAAGAAAATTAATCATATGTTTCAATATAGATTAGAAGAGGACTTATCACATTTTGGTGATTGGTTGAATGGGAATCAATAGTACATTATACTATTGGAAGTATTAGCTTGACATGTAAAGGGTTTGAAGTGCAAACATTCAGTCCTAGGACTAAGGTTATGAGCATGGGAGACCGTGGGAGTCATGGAAAAGGAATAATAACCAAGAAAAGGATGGTCAGAAATATGCTGTAGGTGGCTCGACCTAGAGCTCGACCCTTGGCTCAACCAAGTCTAGGTTGAGCAATGTGGTTGTGTCCTTTTAACGTATTTACTGCTTGCTCTTCTGTTACTCTATGCTGCTGCTCCTATATTTATATTATTCCCTCTATAAATACACCTCCATTCACTTAGTCATAGGTGTACCAAAGTCTCATACCTAAGAGCTGCCTTTCTTGCTCAAGTATACTCCCTAATTAGCTCCTCTCTTTCCTTAAACTATTCTCCAGTGTAATTCTTTCAAGTTTTGTATTTCTTCTTTAAACACATTAATAATTCTAGGCTAGATGGTGAATGTAGCCCCAGATTGGTGAAGCACCTTAAATCATTGTCCTAATTATTTATTTATAATTGATATTGATCATACACTTACATATTTAGTTCCTACACATTAACACAATACAAACCTTCACTTAAACCTTAATTTTTGATCCGTGAGTGTGAGGTTTATATCTCTCCTTATAGTGCTTATCAGAACAAGATGATGGAAAGGTGAACTCTAAACAAGTGACTAGAAATGATCAAATTGATAACCTGATATTAAGAGAAAGTTCTAGTTGTCGAAAACGTTAGCGTTGTGGCTCTTGTTATGTGGGATACTATTTCGCTAGAGTAAATGGGTTAAAACTTTAAGACAAAAATACAAAATTCTTCCATACGATGACAATATTGAGGTGTAATACAAATGAAATCAACGCAATAAAATCACTGTAGTGCAAAACATTAGAATGGAAATTGGAAACTATTTCTCAAAAGTTTTCAAACCGGAGGAACTACTCATAATGGATTTTGATGATATCCAAATTGAGATTGATTGTAACCAAGCCCATTTTCTTAAACAACTACCTACCCTAGAAGAAGTAAAGGAGACAGTGTGGGCCTATGGAACAGGTAAAGCCCCTAGTATGTGGGTTTCAACTTCAGGTACTTTAGAGAAACTTGGGAAGATAATAAACATGAGTTGTTCAAATTTGTTTAGATTTTTTGCATCAATGGTTCACTGCCTAGAACCACCAATGTCACTTGGGTAACACTCATCCCAAAAATAAAATTCCCCCTCTGCAATTGAAGACTATAGTTTGGTAGGTGCCCTATGTGAGATTATTTCAAAACTTTTAGCTTAAAGATTAAAATCTGTCATCAAGGGCGAAACTAGAAATTTAAGTTCGGAGGGACCAAACCGACTAGCAAAAACGTTTTAGTGGAATGATCGATATAGTATCAATGTAATTAGATAATGATCACGTTTAAAAACATGAGGAGTAATATCATCATCCAATTTAATTCTTGCAAAATTAAGTGACAAAATATTTACATTATAATGAATTATGATTTGTTAGCAAAAACTAATCTCTATGGTACAAAAATATAATTTCTAGAGTAAGATAGCAAAGAGACAACAAAAAATATAAATTTCAAAATTCAAAATTTTTTATTTCGATAAAGTTTCAACTCAATGTAAAAGGTTGTACAATATTTCTTCCAAGACGCTGCAGTTCTGCAAGTAATCATGGATTATAAGTTTTTATTACTTTGTTAATCGAGATTAAATATTATGTACTTATTAATGAACGCAACATCCTACTAAACATGAAGAGAAAATAAAAAATTAATTGATATATAAAAAAATAGAGGAAATTACAATAAGTAGCTAGTTTAGTCAATTATTGAGAGCTTGCAATGGTCAAATTATAATTATTTAACAATTAAGTCAAAGTAATAAAAACAAGGACAGAAAAGAGTATTACTTTAAAAAATTTGATATCTACATAAAATTGTTTTTAAAACAAAATCATGTTTCATTAGCACATGTTTAATAGATATAAGTCCATAAATAATTAACTTTATTGTTAGTATTATAAGAATACTTTATTGTTCAAGCTAGGAAAACAATAAATTCATTTTCTTATTTTTTGCAATTTTCAAACTATTTTACTTTTTAAGGACATATGGAGTATTAAATTATTAACTTAAAATAAAAATAAGTATAAAAAGTTAATTTAATTATTTACGTGGAGACTTGAACCTTAAACCACATACATTGAATCACAACACTCTAACCACTAAGCTATCGTTGTTTTTGTGATGTTTAGATAGTCGTAGTACATAATGTCATAACCACGCGCGTGTTTTTATAAGTTCTAGCTCCTCAACCTTCCTAAAGAGACCAACCAATCTTTCACTTGCAATTAGCCTTTGCGATGGGTAGGAAAATACTTTACAGTGCATTAATAGCAAATGAATTGGTCAACTAGATGAAGAGAAAGAATAAAAGGGGTGCTATTATGAAACTTGATTTCCAAAAAGTATATGATTTAATAAGGTGGTCCTATCTTCAAAATATTATAATAAAAATGAGGTTTGGGGAAAAGTTGAATAAATGGATAGTGGCTTGTGTTGGCACTGCATCCTTGTCTATCCTTGTTAATGGTTCCCCTATTATACCTATTAAGATGGAAAAAGGGCTAAGACTGGGGATCCATTGTCTCCATATAAAAATAGAACTTATATAACTAGTATCAATAGGAGCTAGCCATGTAAAGTTAAAACACTTTAATTTGCAGATGAAACATGAGTCTTTGTTTACAGAGACAATGAAATAGTCACAAACTACTTTAGAATCTTGGATATCTTAAGCATTATGTTAGGCCTAAAATTGAATTATTCCAAGTCTTCCATTGTAATTTGAAATGTTATTGACGATAGTTAGGGAGAAGAGATTGCAAGAAAATTTGAGTTTAAAAAATAAAAGCGTCAGTTAAACTACATAGGTTTACCTTTGGATGCAAACATGGGTAGACTCAAAGTTTGGGAACCTGTCTTAAAAAAGGGTAAGTGAGACACTTGCTCTATGAAAGTAAAAATTAATATCAAACGCTATAAAACTAACACTTAATAAAAGTATTCTCAGTTGCTTCTCAATATATTATGAGCTTGTTTAAAATGCCAAATACAATTGCCAATAAGCTTATCTCTCTCCAAAGGAGATTTGTTTGGGGCGATATGGAGAAAAAAAAAGGAATATTACTTGTTAGATGAAGCAAAATTGAATTAGCTAAAGTACTTAGAGGTTTGGAAATCAGAAAATCCTTCACAAGAACCTTGCACTTCTCTTTAAGTGGTGGTGGAGGTTTTCCATTGCGGATCTTTCCTATGGAAGCTAGTTGTCATATATGTGTATAATCTTAAAAGCCTAAAAGATTCAACAGAGAATTTTAAAGATGCCAAATCAGGTATTTGGTCCCATATGATGACTTTAGATTCAGAGTCACTTAAAGTATGAAGTCTTATGAATAAGGATTTCATGATTAAAATCGGGTTAGGGAATTCTATACTTTTTTGGGAGGGCTTATACTGCTGCCCCTCAACTTTAGAAAACCTTTTTCCTATACTATTCTCAATGCCCTACCAAAAGAATCAGCATGTAAATGAAATGGGGGATTCGTGGGGTGACAATTAGGTTTGAAATATACAATGGAGAATAGAGGACCTCTCTCTGAATGGGAGAAAAGATAAAGTAATGTTCTCATTGACTTAGTCCCAAAATTCAGGGCCAACAAAGTTCGCAATGATAGAACGGTATGGAAATGGTCTCTGTCTTACATGTTCATGGTTGGAAATCTTAGTTCAAAGTTATTTTAAGCTACACCCTTGCTTTCCCAAAACACATAGCAGGTTTTATTTGGCAATCTATAGCCCCTGAAAGAGCTTGTTAAATTAGGCTGGAGTTATTGTGAATGCCAACAGTTATTAGGAAAAACACGAGTTGCACACACTTCATAGGCAAAGGAATATATACCATCCCAAAACCATATGGCAATGGGAAGAAAGGCTCTAATAACTTATAAAGTGTGTAAACCATCTTTAATTTATCGATGTGGGATAGACCATCCCAACCCCCCTCACTTGCGAACGCCCATCAAGTTTGCATGTAGGAGTAATCAATTAAAGTAGCAATGCGGAAAATAAACTTAAAGAATAACACACGATATGTTAACGAGGTTCGGTTCTAAACAACCTACTCCTCGCCTATGGGTTCTCTTTCAACCCGTAGGATTTCAACGCCTTTTATTAATAGACTTTAAGACAAACTAGAAGATCTCTCTATCTTCTCTCACCACGTTTTTCCCCTTGAAGAAACGTCTTACAAGTCTCTTTAATAAAAGCAAATCCCAATCTCACAATAGAGATTACAAGTTGAACACTTTGAAAAACATTCTAAGTTAGGCATATTAAACTATGAATTAATCTAACTCTTTTTAACACTTAAGCCTATTACAAATTGTAAGAGCTAGATGAACTAAGAATTACAACTCTTTTGAATACTTAGAGAATACTATATCTTAAGTTAGGAGAGAAATTTGTAAGAAGAGGTGCATCTTTAATTCTTGAATGAAGCCTTGTATTTATATGTAACGCCTCAATATATCTTTGAAGAGCAAGAAAGCTTCATCTGTTAATTTCATTGATCTGGATATTCTGTGCCAGTCTTCAAGGCCTTGAGCTTTAAATCAAACTAACGTTGCATTGACAGCTCATATAATTTCGTCATTGTGTGTTGTAATTTGTTTTTAATAACCAATGCTATGCTGCCACGTTAGAACGCATACAAGATATTGAAAACTCAGCAAAAACCAGATAAATCAACATGTAAAATAATATTCAAAATTAAACATATTTTAAGCATTAATTTAAATTATCATTTCCTATTTTTAGTATCAATTTAAATTACCATCTTATTTATAGGAAACTCTTTAATTAGCTTAAAAACATATTTAAATTCAAATATTAACATGTACTAATAATAACAAAACGTGTTTAGCTTGTACTATGGATATTTAATCATCCAACTATTTTAAGCACATATTTTAAATTCAAATAAAATATTCAAACGATAATAACAAACGTATAAACAAACTTAATTTCAATATTTTAACCTATTGAAATAATTCAAAATTAATTTTAATGAACCTTGACCTATTAAAATATTTCAAAGTTAATTTTAATAAACCTTGACCTATTAAAATATTTCAAAGATAATTACAAAACTACACTTATTATAAACATAATCACCTTCAAGACATTGAAGCTAATTTCAAGACTTACAAATTCAACCTTAATATAAGCTTAAGTTATTTAAGCATATTCCAACAATTCGGACTTAAACATATATATCAATCATTAAATTTATATCTAATATGATTTTAGACCAACTTACAAAACTAAATGTAATTACTTAATTTATTTGTTTAATCAATATGTGTTTGGAATTATCATCATTTAAGAGAGTTGAGTCTTCATACATAAAAGGGCAAACTAAATATGGTATCTAACACTAATTGAAAGTCTATAATCAAGTGAAATATCCCACTTACCATAATTGTCTCCTAGAATCAAGGAGAATATTTGACTAATTCCTACCCCTCAAGTTGGACAATAGCTGCACCAATGCCTAACTTGCACAGAGTCTCATCAAATGCTCGAGTGTCAACTACTCAAGTTAGGATATCGGCTAATTGATCTTTTGATCTTACGAACAGAAGTTTAATGATCTTGTTTCCAATTTCTCTTTGATGAAATGTCTATCAATCTTAACATGATTGGTTCTGTCATGTTGTACTAGGTTCTCTAAGATGCTGATAGCTGCCTTATTATCACAATATAGTTTGCATGTAGTAATTTGTGGAAAACAAAACTCGTGCATAAGCTTTCGTATCCATAAGATCTTTGTGATTCCTTTAGCTATTTCTCTAAACTCTGCTTCTATACTAGATAGGGCCACAACCTTTTGTTTCTTACTCCTACAGGTCACTAGATTTCCACCAACCAGAGTAAAGTATCCTGAAGTGGACTTTCTAACATCATGATTTCCGGCCAAATCTGCATCTGTGTAGGCAATCAAGTCCAAATGATCGTTTTTGTCAAAGTAGATTCCTGTGATGGTTGTTCCCTTCAAATTTCTTAGTATCGTCATTACTGATGTCATATGTTGAATTTGTGGAAGATGCATGAATCTACTTACTACTCCTACAATGAAGCATTCCAATTTCCTAGCAGATTAAGAATGTACTTTCCTTGGTGAGTGAAGATCCCCTGTTTTGATTTCAGAACCTCAATGCCAAGAAATTATTTGAGGTTGCCCAAGTCCGTATTTTGAATTCTCGGAACAATTTCTCTTTTAGCTCACTGATTTCGTTTATGTCATTTCTAGTAATAATCATATCTTCGCCACAGATGATCAAGCAAGTGATTTTATCTCTTACTCTCTTCAGGATCAAGGTGTGATTTGAGTTACTTTGTCAATATCACGACTTCTTCAATGCTTTGGTGAATCTCCCTGAAGGACTGTTTAATCCATAAAGAGCCATTTTTAGCATGTACCCTTCTCATTCAATAAACTCTCCTTTTTAAGTGCTTCTTCAGTGGTTTTAGGAAGATCAGCAGAATGTAGGGATGTAGTAAAGGCAATGGCTATTTGGGACATATTTTCTTCACTAGCTCTTTGTTCCGGATACTTGAATCTTTAGGCTTCAAATCAAAATCATATCCCTTTAGAGGCACTCCTCGTGTACTCCTACACTAGTGGAAAAAACCTCATTTGCTGCGTATCATTTGCTGCGGTTTTCCTTAGACGCAGCATTAAATAGCAAAAAAAAAAAAGAAAAAAAAATATATAGTACAAATGCTGCGGTTTTTCTAATACCCGCAGCAAATAAGCATTTTTTGCTGCGGATTTATTAAGCCCGCAGCTAAGTGCTTATTAAACAAAAAAAAAAGAAAAAATAAGCTTTATTTGCTGCGGGTTTGTTAAGCCCGCAGCAAATAAGTATAAAAATAAAAAAAATAAAGAAATTTGTTTTTTTTTTTCGTTTAATAAGCACTTATTTGTTGCGGGCTTCTTAAAACCGCAGCAAATAATGCTTATTTGGTGCTGTTTTTTAAGAAGCCCGCAGCAAATAGTCAGTTCAAAAAATAAAAAAACGTTTTGACGTTCAATTGCTTAAAACCCTAAAATAACTTTCTTCAAAAACCCACGACGACGACTGTCTTCTTCTTCAAGCTCTTCAATTTCAAAAAATTTCTTCAAAAACCCACGAAAAATCTCTTCAAGTTCTTCATGTTTTTCAAATCATACGACTCTATTGTGTTTTCTCTTCATTTCGTTCATCATCTTCCAAACCCCACGACTTTGTTTAAGTTCTTCAAGTTCTTGTGTTGTTGAAATTTGTTGCTTCAACCCACCATTGATGCTTTTTCTTCAAAAGCCACGAAATTAGGGATAGTCTTGTTCTTTATCAAGTCATTGTGTTTTAATAAGGATTTAGTCTATCTTTTATACTAATTTTGATTTTTTGTTTCATTGTAGGTTACATAATCTTATTATAGAAACAAAATTATCATATCTCATTACCAAGGTATGTATTTTATATTTATTTTTTTTGAGAATTAGGAAGAATATTAACAAAATAGACGAGGAAACCACACTGTACCGAGGACGCACCCCTCCCGCCGGCATAAAAAACCCCAGAGGGAAAAAGCCATAGGAAGAGGGGAACTCAGCGCAGGCCACCCAGAACAACATATGGGTGGGTTATGGATGGAGTAGATGTCATTTTCATAGCGCTACACCACCAGGGGTTAAGGGCTAGACTAAAGCTACACCTTACGTACCACCGAAAACTATAGGTATAATGATATCACCACCGACATTGTCAGAATCCTAGTTGCATGTTCTATGACTTTCAAAGAAACACTAGATCTGCAATAAGATAGAGTCTATATTATATATAACATTATGAGGTGCGACTCCAGTACATCCCAGCATTTCCTTAGCCCAGATTCCTATTTTGATTTTCAGGGAGTGAACAAAATTGTGAATATTTTGGGTCCTCATTTCGAACTTTATTTTGTTCCTTTCATACCACAGTGACCATATAACGCAGCCTAGGATAAGGCCCCAGATTTTTTTACAATTTCGGCTTTTCACCAGACCAAACCATTCAATGTTGAAGTTTCTACACCGACTGTGGAGGACACTAGATAGACCCCACCATTCTAATATTTTCATCCAAGAGCACCAGGCGAATCTGCATGTAAAAAGAATGTGAGAGTTCGATTCAATTTCTAGGCTGCAGAACGGGCATGCGTCCTCCAACGAATCAATAATCCCCTTTTCCACAAGGAAGTCACCGGTTTTCAGTTTTTTCAGATTTGCTAACCATACAGACAATTTTGCTCTTGGGGGAATAAATTTCTGCCATACAATGTTGACAATGGGTTTGGATAGAACCGGAGTGTTAGATTCATTCATTTTCGCCACGATACTCTTTGCCGGGTAGCACAAGTTACCCGAGTTTTTCTAGTATATACCATCCTCCATTAGTCTACTTGGCCTTTTCTGTGCGATGATATGTTTGAGTCTATGAACTTCTTCGTTTTCCCAATCATACAGGACTCTCCGCCATCTGAGATTCCAAGCCCAAGACTTCTCGTTCCAAACCCCCATCTGACTGACGAGTAAGTTCTTTTGAAGTGATATTGCAAACATTCTTGGGAAGGTCCTTTTTAATATCTCTGCTTCGCACCAACTATCATGCCAAAAGCGCACAGATTCCCCATTTCCTATTCTTACAATCATGCCCTCTTCGATAATCGCTCTAATTTTGGTGGTATCGGTATCATTACTCAGCAACTGGGACCATGTACCTCCCTTAGCTTTGCTAAACGTTTTCGAAGAAGCTTTTACCCCTTGGATTTCATGAACAGATTGGAGGATTCTTTTCCATTGAGTATTATTAGACTCAGAAAAACGCCACCACCATTTGAAGAGTAAGATCAGATTTTTATGCATAATATTTCCTACTCCAAGACCTCCCATTTGTTTCAGAAGTTCTATATCTGACCATTAATCATAGGACCGCCCATCTTTTCTCCATTCGACCCACTCCAGAAGAATCTTTTTTGTAGCTTCACTATTTTCACTACAATGGATTTCGGCATTTTAAACATACTCATAAAATACACGGGTAGGCTGTTGAGCACACTCTTGATGAGGGTTAATTTTCCTGCTCTAGATAGGATTTTTGCTTTCCATGAGGCTAGTCTATTTTGTATTTTTTCTATCACTGGTTTTCAAGCAGAGCATCTATTCATATAATCACCAAGGGGGAATCCCAAATAGGTAAACGGGGGACTTGAGTGGAGGCATCCAACACTTCTGGCTATGTCCCTAGCCCAATCGTGATCAGTCGAACTCCAGGATATCAAACAAGACTTGTTATAGTTTAAAATCAAATCAGACATCATAGCAAAAATATCTAGGATTCTGAAATAATTTGTAATACACATGGAGTTTTTGGGAGTAAAGATAAGTGTATCATCAGCGAATTGAAGGTGTTTTAGACTTACTTTTTCCTTTCCTATATGAAGCGCTTCGATCAGGTTCATGTCATATGCCTTTTTCAGAATGCAAACCAGGGCTTCGCTGACTAGGATAAAGAGATACGGTGCCTTTTATATTTGAAAGTGAATAATTTACTTATGTATGTACTTGAATATTTGAATGTGAATAATTTAATTAATTAGGATTTTTAGGGTAGATTGAATGTGAATAATTTACTTATATATATATGTAGTTATATAATTGAATGTGAATAATTACTTATATATGTGGTATCAATGGTTCAATGGGTAGTTGTTCTTTTAAACGACATCATGTAAGATTATAATCATGTAATTTAATTATCAATCTTTATTTGGTGATGATAATTTTTGCTGGTATTAAACCTGCTTTGCTTTATTATCTGTGTGAAGTAGAAATATGGAAGTAGGATAGTGGCTTTTGCTTATCGAAAATAGACTAAGAAACTAAAGAGATTTAATGAACCTCAGAATGAAATGAGATTTATATACAATAATTATAAAATACAAGAAGATATCTTTTACCTAATGAACAATTCTTTTAGCTTCATTCAGGTTCAAAAGGTTTGTTGCTTTTGTGTCATTATTGTTATGTTTATAAAGATTTAAGATTGAACGCGATGTTTATGAATGATCAAGTTCCTTGGTGATTGATTGTTGATAATGTATTATTCATTTTCTATTTTTAGGATTAAGTTGGTATTCTAATGTACTTCTAGGATGTTAATTAATTATGTTTTTGGAATGGTTTAATGCTTATTTGTGTGTCGTTGCATTTGAAGATTGATAGTTTGCCATGTCGAGGTTTATTCGAAGGACAAAAATTCTCAACTCGAATCCACTATTCACTTTTGATTTATTAGGACTTTAATTGGTATATGTACATATTATTATATTATATATACGATCGAGAGTTTACAAAGAGATTATTGGTGATTATTGGTGTTAATTGATGATTATCATTGGATTAATCATTGTTTATTACATTGTACATTATTGGATTATTTAATACTATTAAACGAAAAAAGCAAAAAAAAAATAAAAAAATAAAAAAATAAATTTTTTTTTTGGTTTAATAAGCACGTATTTGTTGCGGGCTTCTTAAAACCGCAGCAAATAATGCTTATTTGCTACGGTTTTTTAAGAAGCTCGCAGCAAATCGTCAGTTTTTTGCTGCGGTTCTAAACCGCAACATTTAAAGAAGGCCATTTGCTGCTATCACTATTGCTGCGGGCCAAAACCGCAGCATATTATGGTAAAAGAACCGCAGCAAATAAGGTTTTTTCCACTAGTGCTAGAAGGTAGTTCATACCTGGATATAGAAGTATCAATGGAAGAGGGATTATAGATTCATGATCATTCTTAATCTCAAGGGGCTTAGTAATTACCTCAATGGCCTTCTCTACCGATGAAGGATGATTGGAATCATTTGGAACTATGGTGGGTTGAATCGAAGAAACTTTCACGTTAGAGACAACCTTAATGGTATTACCCACTTGCATTGTAGGATATGAATTCAACACATCTAGATATGTTAGCCAACTAAGTTCATCATTGTCACTCTCCCCCTGAGGATTATGATGGACATAATAGTATGAATGTTCAAAGATTTCATGGTCCATGGTATTATAGAGTCAATTTGAACAGGGTCAAAGCATCGGTACCCTTTCTGGTTGACCCCGTACCCAATGATAACACATTTGATAGCTTGTGGTTCTAGCTTAGTTTGGACTTGCTTAGGGAGATGGACATATACGACACACATAAACACAACGAGGTAAGGAATGATATTGATTGAATCGAAACATGACTCTCTAGGGTGTAAAGTGGGGTCCTTTAGTCCAATGGTTTGGAGGGAATAAGTCAATTGGTAAGACATGTAGTTGTAGCAATCATAGTTATCAGAACCCGATTCTGATTTACAATTCTACGATCTTACGATCCAAAAGTCAGCGACCGATCCGGATCGTAAGTAGGATCTTAATGTGGTAGAATTATGCGATCCTACTTAGTTAAGAATTTAGGTGCTAGGATCATAACAGGATTCTATGATCCTACGATCCAGCTATCCAATCCTACATGGGTAGTTTCAGTCGTAAATATTACCATATAATGCAGATTTCACTTACGTATAAATATATATTTTAAATAATCATATCAATACCTTTATAAAACTCAAAATTTTCCTACTTTTCATTTTAAAATGATTACTAAAAGTGTTCTTTTTAGCTTAATAGATGAAGTCAAAGAAGTTTTTACTTACACCTTAAATTTAAAAAGAGAACAAATATAATAGATAATCAATAATCCAAAGCAAATTAATGCATATTGGTGATCGCACGATCCTATACGATCCAATTCTACCGATTACAATCCTACCCCTCAACAATCCTAGGTAGTATCTTATACCTAATAACCTTGGTGCAAATCGCTTCAGGTCAAAAATAGCTAAGAACATGAGACTCGAACATAAGAGCATGAGTGATCGCAAGCAGTATCCGATTTTGTAATATTTCAGGTCAAAACAAACTGGATATTCATATGTAATTATGAATTCCATATCACACATTAAACATTTATGTTAAATCGTTTCTAGGATCAATGACGTTCTAGTGGTAAAGAAATAAGTAAACAAAAATGGCAATAATAAATCTGCGAAAGTCTTAAACTTTACAACTTAAGAGCCTATGGGCCTCTTTAAAACCAAATCTAGTTCAAAATAAAAATGTACTTGCTAAATTAAATAATAAAGTTCAAACGATAAATTAACATAATTTGTGTACGATAGTCAGCGTATTTACAGGTTCTAACATTATAGTCCTCACACACTATCCCCACCTGCAAATGAACCTGCTAGTTGTCGAATAACAACATCATAGCAAGTTCCAAAGAGCATAAACCAGTAGACGTTAGAGACTTCATACAATGCATTATACAAGTTACATACAAGCAATGAGTTCATCCAAGCATATAAAGACTCTAATAGTTAAGATGTCATATTTGACTTTTTAATTCCCAACTCATGTCGTTACCCGTGCAGTTCGTGTCACTAGAGCAATATAAAGGTTTGGAGGACGAATACACATTGGAGAGCTAATCGCAAGGGAACCTCTGGCCTAAGATAGTGCTCGTCCTATTCGGGTCGTCAAAGGTAAAATTTGCATACCCCCATGGTGACCGTAATAATCCAAAACTTCCATGGGAACGACAATAATAATAATAATTCTAATTCCAATATAATAACCCCAAGTGGTTAACCAACACAACCATCCTCAAATTTTCAAGTTAAACTCTTTTGAAATTAGTTTTGGTGTCAAATCCTTAATTGATATATAACATCCTATCATAAAATGAATACAACATTACTTTACATAATAAATTACAAAATTATTGTCTAACCATGTACCTTGGTAGCACGATAAATCAATTCAAGGCACTTTCACGAATGGAATGTTAACCGCTTATGAACCAAGGTCCTAAACACAAATACACATACAAAAAGCACGTATTAGAACGTGTTTACACATTCAATCCACTTTGTACCATCAAGGCATCACTAAACTTCATAATTTTAAATAATTAAATCATAATCTCAACCACTTCCTATAATTCCAAAACACAACCAATAATTTTATTGTTCATTTTGAACAGTTTAAAAATTCAAACGAAAAATCCGACTTCACCATTGCGTCCGGAAGGCATCAATTACGTTGGGTACCAGATTTCATAATTTTTAACTCACATTTAATATTTCTAATTAATTTTAGCGTTTAAATGATTTTTAATGCAATCGGTGATCAAAACGTAGAACCAAACGCACTCGAATATCGAGGTTCGAGGAGCGAACCCCTGAGACAGAATATCGCTGTCAAGAATTTTTGTTTTTATTATATTTTGAAATAAATAATTAAATTCCTTTAATCTCCCTTTACTTATTCAATGATTCAATAACCAGAACATACAAAACAACATTCACTACCACTATTTAATCTCAATAATAAAATCAACCAATGTATTAACAAATACATAACA
Organism: Amaranthus tricolor; assembly: GCF_026212465.1. Classification (NCBI taxonomy): domain Eukaryota; kingdom Viridiplantae; phylum Streptophyta; class Magnoliopsida; order Caryophyllales; family Amaranthaceae; genus Amaranthus; species Amaranthus tricolor. The sequence goes on from NC_080049.1 coordinate 16,591,559, forward strand.
TCAAAAATATACATCTACCTATACACAAAAAAAAATCATCACTAAATTGAATCATAAATCAAAACCTAAATAATCATAAAATTAGAATATTCCCGTCAATAATTAAATAAATATTTTTTTTCTAAAAAAAATCAAAATCATGAACATATTGTTTCTAGAAAATTGAAATTTTGTAGAGAATCATAAGTTATGATATCTAAAAATAAATAAATGCACAAACATAATTCTTCTAACAAATTAAATTTTGTTCACGAATTATGAACACATACAAAAAATTATATAAAATAAGACATAAACACAATCCCTCTTAACAAATTAAAATTTTGTTGAGGAATATAAATTCATATGAACAATACAAAATATAGCATGAACATCATTCCTTCTAGCAAATTATATTTTGTTAGAGGAATGTAAATTCATAATAAACTTTGTAAATCAAAACATAAACATTATTCCTTCTAACAAATTATATTTTTTTAAAGGAATGTTATTTCATAAGAAATTTTATGAATGAAAACATAAACATCATCCCTTCTAATAAATTATATTTTGTTTAAGAAATGTAAATTCATAAACAACTTTATGAATGAAAAACATAAATATCATTCCTTCTAATAAATTATATTTTGTTGAAGGAATGTAAATTCATAAGAAACTTTACGAACGAAAACATAAACATCATTCCTTCCACAAAATTAAATCTAAATAAAGGAATGTAAATTCATAATAAACTATATAAATTAAACATGTGCTTGAGTTACAAATCATGGAAAAAATAGACTATATAAAATAAATATAATGCTCATGAATAAAATTCTTTAAATAAACAAAAATTTTGCAAAAGAGTAATGGATTAACTACTTACAAGATTTAAGGATTAAAGATTGAAATACATCAAAAAAAAAAAACAGAAAAAAGTGAAGAATTTTTCTGATTTTTTTTAAAGTAATGCAATGCTTTTTTAACCCCTTCAAAGCCTAAATTAAAGAGCTTAATTCCTCCCTTTATTATCTAGCATAAATGTCCCTTAATTGGGAATTAGGGAGGAGTTTCATAAACCCCTCCAAATACTCCTCAAAACCGCACTCATGTGGTTTATTATTTTTTTTGCTTTTTTTTTAATTTAATTACTTTATTGTTCGATTTAATTGTTAGATGTAAAAGTCGTTACGCGATAAAATTGTTACGCGACGAAATGCGCGCACAACAAAAGTATAAATTATTATATTCTATCGACTAACTTTTAATTAAATAATTAAATTTTTTAATCGGCCATTTTAACGGGGTGTTACAGATTTTTTTCCCTC
>NC_080049.1:16600467-16675467 GCF_026212465.1 Amaranthus tricolor
ACCTGCGGCGAAATTAACCAAGGAGAGGTATGGATCAGTTCGGACTGTTTATGTGATTTGTGATCGAGATCAAGGAATTTTAGTTGATTTTCAGCGGTGGATGATTGAGAATCATGGGGTGAAGGAGGTGAAGGAACTTGAGGGATCAGATCATATGCCAATGTTCTGCATGCCAAAAAAGCTCTGTGATTGTTTTATGGACATCATTGCCGACAAGTAGTTTACTATTTCCAAGCATGATGGAGTAGTCATCAGTCAACTACCTCTTCCTTTACTCTCTCTCTTTGAAATTTAATATATAATTCCCCTTCATTATACTCGCTACTAATAGGGACTTTTCTCCATTAAACATATCACTATCAGTTGCAAGTATTTCGAACGGAGGTAATAGAGTATTTCATTTTGATATGTATGAGCTTGTCATATAATAAATAAAATATTATGATATTCAAATATATAGAATAAATTGTGATTACAACGTTAAACTTAAGACCTTTTGCGAATTATAAACACAATATTTTTTGCGAGTTACCACTACTCAAGTACCTAAGTCAACATCATCGAGGCATGTCACTAGATTCCGGCTAATTAACCCCCAATACAAAGATCATTGACCATCTATTATTATAACTAGTGTATAAGTTCGTGTAATGCACGGTTTTTTAGCATCTATCTATATAAACATATGATATTAAGAATAACAAAGTCTGAGATATTACGCAGTACAAATACTCAATTTTGATAATTATATGTATAAATTAATTATGTAATTTTAGAAATTGTCAATAATATATAATGTAGTGTATTATATTCTCTAATTTACTCAATTTAACTATAGATAAATACTGGTCAAAGATACTTTAATGATAGAGATATCGGTCAAAATAAAATATCATGTCATTTTTTTTTTGCCAATAAATAAGTTCCATTTGGGAAAGTCTCTATATATAGTTGTGACAATTGGAATTTTTCTAACTTTTTAGTATAATTTATAATCTCTAATTTACTCAATTTAACTTATAAATAAATGTTAGTAAAAGATATTTTAATGAGAGAGATATTGGTTAAATATAAATGTCATTTCATTTATCTTTAACTAATAAATGATTTCCATTTGACATACTCTATATAGCTATGACAATTGGAATTTTCCAAACCTTTTAATATAATGCGTGATTAACTTTTTAATTTTTTTGATTTTATTATAAAAAATACCTCACACAAACCACCCCACCCTCCCAGCACCTTTTACACCATCTACCCCTCCCCATTCACAACCTCCCTTGAAACCCCCTATCTATAAGTCTTCCCTACAACTCAACCCCTCCCCTACAACCCCTTCCCTACAATCCTTCCTTGCAAACCACCCCCTTTCCCTGATTTCGAAAAGCTGAAAGTTATAGTTATTTGATTTCGGAAAAATTAAACAAATCAAACTAAACTTTGAATTTTTAAGAACTCTCACTAATTGGTTTTTATTTTTATTTTCAAAAGCTCTCAAGTCCCCTTCAATTCCTTCAAACCCATTCAAATTCCTTTATTTAGTTCAAGTCCATAGCTTTATTATTGTATTTCTAGTTCATATAAAAAGAAAGAGACAAAAACTTATTTGATGTTTGAGTCCTCATCTGGTTACAGGTTATTTGATTTCAAATTGATCGATGAAATCGAGAAGAGCACTAAAGTTTCTCATTGGTTTTATATGTTTTACACTCGATTTACCTTGCTCTTGCCCCCGCAGTGTTTTAAGGTCATTTCAGGTACTTTCGGGGATTTCGAGGTGAAATGGATCGAGGTCGAGGCTTAGACATCATAATAGAAGAAAAGACACGAATATCAAGGCATTTTCAAGCACTCCAAGTAATCCCCGAGAGCCGTGCATAGTTCCAAGACCTTTCGACACTTCGAGGATATGCTTCGAAGAAGATTTAAACCCATTTGACCACCCATTCGGTCGAACAGGAGCTGGCTCAGGCGAATGGGCTGAAGACTTCAAAGGAAATAGCTCAAAACCTATTAGAAATGGTAAATGATGCTGGATTCGGTCGAATGCTGCTGGATTCGAGCGAATGGATTATAGCTTCGGGCGAATGGCTTCAAAAACTCTATCAAAATGTGCCTGGACTTGCTGGAAACCCCAAATGGAGCCCCATTCGGGCGAATGCACCTTCAATTTGGCCAAATTCAAGCCTCAGACTGCGCGACTTCTTTTCTTCGCAAACCAAACTCCCAAGGCTTTTAAGGCATTTTACTCCTTTTGTTTCTTAGCTTATAAATACTCCTCATCTCTGTAAAAGGGGGATGCCTAGTTTGAGTGCCTTAGTGCCTCATTTTAGAGCATCAAACCCTTTAATGCTTTCTCTAGTTTTTTCTCTAATATAGATTTGTAGTTCTTCATTTATGCTTTCATCTACTTTCATGTCACTTCATTTATGTAAGTTTATTTCTTTAATGCTTTGATGTCTTTATTGCTTTCCTCTATTGCTTATTTCTATTGCTTTTCTTTAGTGCTTTCATTTAATGCTTTCTTAGTTTAGATTTAATGCTTTCATGTTCTTCAATTCCTTTAATGCTTTCTTTGTTCATTGCTTTTGTCTCTAGTATGTTAGAGTAGTTTCCTTAGGGGTTTTAGGTTAGAGAAACCCTAGGTTTGGTCTTGTCTTCAATGTTTTGGATTAGGGTTGAGGTTGGTGATGGTTGTTGATAGATATCCGATTCGAATCTTGTCCTCCCACTCCTAGAGAGACATAGGGCGATTATAGGTTGTTCGCGTGGCTTATAGGGTTACCAACTTCCTCTCAATACCTAGAGTGTCTTGATTGATTATCGCTCCAACTCCCTTGACCTAGCTTATCTTTATTTCTAATAGACCATCCTAGGGTGGACATAGTCTACTCCCTGCTTGTCTTTCATTGTTGAGTTTCGCTTTTTATTCTTGTTATTAGTTAACTTTACCCACCAACCAACATTTCATATAACCTTCCCACACCAAGTCTTTATTCTAGCATCCCTTGTCCTTGTGGTTCGACCCCCGACGTACCATTACACTTATTGTAGTAGTATCCGGGTGATTATAAATATTTTTTGCATAGCCAATGCTTTTAGTATTGACGACGTGCTAGAAATCGGTTATCAATTACAATTGGTAAGAACACTTGCATCATTACATGGCAATCGTGAGATTTCATGCTTCCCAACTTTAGCTCACCATTTAGGGTCACAAATCTCTTCATGTTGGATAAGCACTTAGACGGAACCTTAATGCCATACAAAGACTCACAAAATGTCTGGTTCTCTGCTTTGGAAAATGTGTAGCAAGCTGGAGGCAAATAAACTTTGTCATTACTCATCTTCTTCTTACCGCCCTTTCCCTTGTTACTGCCACCAACTTCATCAGCTCTATTTCTTTTCTTACTCACCTTAACATATGCCCACAACTCCGGACAAAGACCCTTACATTCAAACCAATCTCGCACGGTCCTAACATCCTTTGTCTTACCTGGAATGTTCATGAGAGTCCCGAGTATGTATCGCATACATTTTTCTCTATATGCATAACGTCAAGACAATGCCTAACCTGTAGATCTCTCCAATATGGAAGCTTCCAAAAGATTGATTCTTTTTTCCATAATCGGTCTTGACCCCCTTTCACTTGCCCTGTTTTACCAAATACAGTCTCAACTCCCTTAACCGATTCATGAACCTCATAACCGGTCAACGGTTGACGAGCTACACGGTCCTCAGCCTCCCCATTGAACATCTTCTTCTTCTTACGATATTGGTGATCTCGTGGGAGGAACTTTCGATGGTGCATGAATACGTGTTTGCACTTAGGAATCCACATGGATTTTATGTCATCGATACATATAGGCATGCTTTCATTAACGGTGCATAAAAGCATTGCACGCAACGTGAATTCCTCATTAGCATATGCATCAAACACGGAAATGCTTCATCCCACATCTTTCTCAAATCCTCAACGAGAGGTGCAAGATATACATCTATGTCATTGCCAGGTTGTTTAGGACCAGAGATAAGAAGCGAAAGCATAATGTACTTACGCTTCATACACAACCAAGGTGGCAAATTATAGATAACTAATTGTACCGGCCAAGTATTATGTTGAGAACTAAGATTGCCGAATGGGTTTATTCCATCCGTACACAATCCGAGCCTTAAATTACGAACCTCATCCCCAAAAGTCTTATGCAACCTATCAATACTCTTTCACTCCGGAGAATCAAATGGATGTGTGAGCAAGTGACCTTTCTTCACCCTATCTGCATGCCACCTCAAATTTAATGCATCTTTCTTTATAGAAAACAAGCGCTTGAATCTAGGTATTATTGAAAGATACCACAATACCTTAGCCGGGGGCCCTTTAGCATCCTGAGCCCCTTTATGCTTGTAGCGTGATAACCCACACCTAGGACACTCTTCTAAGTTCTCGTTTTCATTCCGATACAATACACAATCATTCGGACACGCATGAATCTTCTGGTACTCTAAGCCGAAAGAACACATGAACTTTTTGGCATAATTTGTTGACTTTGGCTTAATGTTGAAAATTGTCAATACTGCTGTTAGTTTGGTGAACTTTATACATCCAGGGTACAAAGGCCTTTGAGAAGCCTCTGTCAACAAGTCAAAAACATGAGGACGTTTTCCGAACTCATCCTCGACTCCCTCCATCATCTCATTAACACGATCCACATCCTCATCGACATTCTCTTCATCTGTCTCATACCCATCAACACGATCTACTACATCCTCATTGACATCGGCCACATTATTGACATCCTCAACAACACTTTTCTGTTTCTAAACTCCCTCCTCACCATGCCAAACCCAAACATGATATTGAGGCCTAAACCCACGTCGAAGTATGTGCTCCGTAAGGATATGAAAACTATCTACCTTTGATAAATTGCCACAAGTGACACATGGGCAATTAAAAACAAACTCCCCCCGTCCTAACTTGATGTTCAACCGCAATACTACAAAATTCTAATACACCATCTATAAATTCTGACGATTCAATGCTTCCATACATCCAAGAACGATCTTTTGTCATGCTAATTTCAAACAAAATTAATACACATAAATGAAAATATATACTCAACCCCAATTAACTAACTAAGTTATAATCACACATTTAACCCTAATTAACCATAATAATATTATGTATATTCTAATAACAAAATTTATTCTAATAATAACCACATTCATTCAACCCTAATTAATCATAATAATATTATGTATATTCTAATGAACAAACTAATTAGATAAACTAGGTAAAATGTAAAACTTCTAAACAACAACCACATTCATAAATAAAATCACATTCTTAAATAAAATCAATATTTATAATTACAAACACAAACATATCAAAAATATAACTTAGAACAAATACACTAAGAATATACAAGTCAAAAACACAAACATTTCAATTCTTATATTCGTGCATTTGTATTGACCATAATTAGAATAAATTAAAAGAAATTACAATGAGAAATTACTTTAAAAAAATTCAGCCCTAATTCGTGCGTTTGGTTTGAGCAAATTTTAAAAAAATGCGTATTCACGGGTTTTTCATGGGTTTAGAGAAGAGTGAATACAACAGTAATGAAGACTAATGCGCATTCACGAAGACTATAGAGGCGCGTAATTTTTAAAAAAATACACTTATTTACTGCGGGCATGCGAAAACCGCAGCATATACCACCTTATTTGCCGCGGGCATTCTAAAACCGCAGCATATAATCACTAACCGCAGCATATAATCACTTATTTGCTGCGGGCTTTACTTCAACCGCAGCTTTTGATATATTTTTTTTTTCATTTTTTTTGCTATTAAATGCTGCATCTAAATAAAATTGCAGCAAATGATTCGCAACAGATACGTTTTTTTTCACTAGTGAAATACGAGGTGCACACACTTCAAAAGCCACGGAGATACCTTCCAAAAACCATATGAAAATGAAAGGAAGGGATTTAGTGACTTATAAAGTGTGTACACCATCTTAAATTTATCGATGTTGGAGAAACCATCTCAACACCTCCTTTACATGCGAACCTCATCAAGTTCGCATGTGGGAGTAGAAACGCTATATTTTCGGACCTACCATTTTTATTTTTTGATCAAATCATCGACTCTGATACTATAAAGAGTCGAATAATGAGTTTCTAAACATCATAGACAGTTTTTAAGTTACTACCATCACTAATTAAATTATAATTAGTAACGAATAAATATATATATATAAATTGACGCTGAAAAACGACTAATGAAATCTTTTTAATAATGCGATTGTTTTAGCTGTAAGTCACTTTTTCTTTGCTTTCACGTGATTGCTTGAAAACCCCAAAACCAATGTTCAAAATTACTCCAACAAAAGTCAAGCATCATTTATTATCATCCGAAGCTTTACAATAACGATGAAATTGTTAGGCACCCATGCTCTAAATAACTTCCAATGCTCATCACCAAAGTAGTCATACACCTATTCTTATCCATAAAGCAAGTGACAAAGAATTACTTAGGTCTAATGGCTAGGAAAAAATCACACTCTTATCAAGAATCCAAGCATGGGAACATCTAATGATCGAATGTCCAAACAAAAGACTCAAAAATGTTATTTGAATCAAGTCAATTTACAACATCAACTAACATGTGACCAATAATAACAATAATGAAAGAGCCGAGATATGTTCATTGATCTTCCACAAGGATTTTTCTTCTCCATTCATTCAATTTTCATTATCTCAATTTCCAAGTCTAAATCTTTTGGATTCCGTTCCGTAACTTCTCTCCATATTATCTTTGATCTTCCTCACCCACTTTTTTAAGTCTATCAAGTTTGAATTTTCTATCTTGTTTACTAGTTTGACAATACCACATCTTTACACATACTCAAACCATCTTAAATGATTCTCTTTTATAATTTCTCAATATTAGGACTCCTAAGTTCTTTCTTATATCTTCCTGTAAAATGTTATCCCTCAAGGTGCCCACCCATTCATCAAAGTTTTAGGGGTACAACTCAATAATCCATCTTAAAAGCCTAATATTCTTATCCATATAATATTGTTGGTCTAATGGTCATTCTTTAAAATTGACCTTAAGTTTTAGAGGTACACCTCAATCACATATTATCCTTGTAGCCCTCTTCATTTTTCTCACCCACACTTATTTCTATAGTATATCCCAACAATTATTAAATATCCTATGTATTTGAAGGGTCTATTTAGAATGATTTTTTTCACTTTCATCCTTATAATATACTATTATAAAACCCTTGTAATGGTCATAGTTCCTAATATGAAGATTCATATATAAATGAAATTTAAAAAGATATTATTAATAAATTTAATATATATATTAAAGATGAAGTAATAATTGTTAAGATATGAAGATATGACATTGTTTATTTGTGTAATAAACTTAAATGTTTTGCAGATGACCTTAAATATAAGTAATAAAATTGTCTTTTAAGTTAAATATAATTTATTTACTAATTTGTCTATAACGTATAAAGTCATTTTGACTAGATATTGTTGTCTTTGTCCATTCCTAACATTGTTCTATAGTTAATGTTAGAATTCTTCATAAATCACTTGTTATCTATGTTAAGTAAATATTAATAAATATATAACCCATGTTATTTTTTAATTACCTTATTTATATAATTCTATGCAACATGAATTTTTAGTTGATTCGTTTAATAAAAATATTCAAATTATTTAGTTTATAAAGATGGTAAATTTACGATATATAATAAAATTAAATTATTAACTTAGTTTGAGCTAGAATCATTCAATTTATTCTGTTTTTAGTAAATGTTAAATTCCTCGATTTGATTAAATTTTGGGATGGCTAATTATAACATGTGGGTTAATTTATTTTTCACGTAAGCCAACATAACTCAATAAAATCTTTTTATCTAACAGGGCGATTTATAAAGATGACACGTGGAATTGTCCAATCTTTTATGAGATTTTATGATGTATTTATCTGATTTCTACTAAAGCTACACTTTGTGTACTCTATCTTACTTTGTATTAATACAAACATTCGTGACTTTATCTCTTTTCTACATCTAACTAGCTTAGCATTTATTTCCTCCGCAATTTAAGCTTTCAAAAACGATGTTGTCAACAAACAACATGTACAGAAGCACATCTTCTTGTATCTATGGAGTTATCTTATCTAAGACCACTACAATGGGTAGGGATTTACAGTCTAGTGTTGATTAAGGCCGATTGTGATTGAGAATGCTCCCCCCCCCCCCCCCCCCCCCCCCCCCCCCCCCCCCCCCCCCCCCCCCCCCCCCCCCCGCCCTAATTCCAAAACCCGAATTCAGATTTGTTTCTATAAGTAAGACCGAAATTCGGATCTGCATTTGCGAATCTAATTTGCGGGGATCCAAGTCCGGACCCATGGATATTGAGGATCTAGTGTCGAATTCGAGTCCAAAACGGGTCCAACTATTTTCGTATGTTTGATAGAATTTGCATCGTATTAAGATCGCGATAAAGTTATATTCATTGATTAATGATGATAATATATATAACTACACAATTTATCATCCAAAATAACATTATACCCCTCGTAAAAATCAATTGCTAAGAAGTCTAAGAAGAACGATGATTCTAACAAGAAGTTGACTGTTGTTAAAGAGAAACAAGGACGTAATAAATTGAAAGAACAAGTCGCTGTGATTTCCACTCTGGTAGGACTGTATGCATTGTGTTCATATATTTTTAGGTTTTAGCATTAAATAGATGTGTTTAGTTCTTTAATTGATACTCATAAGTTTAATATTTACATGCATGATAATTGTTGTTTTATTCTATAACTGACAGTGATAAGTTAGAAACTTACTTTCATAAGTATTCATTTTTAATTTGTTATTAGTTTTTTTTTTTGTTAATAATTGATACTCTTAATATCAAAACTGAAATGAATAAGCTCAACATTGTTTTTAAATGCATGATAGTTTTGTTTTGTTTCACATTGTTATATTTAAGTCAATATATGATACAAATATGTTTGGTGTTTGTGTTTTATTTTGTTTATATTTAGGTTCGATAAATTGATGTATATTAGTATAAAATTGAAGTTGTATTCTTTTAGCTTATAATTGGCAGTGATAAGCTTGAAACTTACAGCTTTAAGTATTGTTTTTTATTGTGTTATTAGTTTCTTTTTTTAAGTTTAATAATTGATGCTTTTAATATTAAAACTGAATTGGATAAGCTCAAAAATTTTTATTGGTAATTCTTTGTTTTGTTTAGCTTCATTTTTATGTAAAATATGATGGCATATACATTATTTTTTGTTTGATTTTTTTGATCAGGGTGGAAAAAAAAAACAAATTGGTAAGGTTTAGGGCTTTTGGCACTGAATGGTCCTAAAGTTCATCTATCTAAAGGTCAGATAGATTATGTGAGAGAGATTGGTTTTGGTGGTATGTTAGATATTGAGATTACTAAATATCCTCCATGGATTTTAGCATATCGTGTTTCAAATTTTAATCCTAATAGTTGGGTTCAACGTATTACTAATGGTATTATATCACTGCTGCTGATGTTAATGATATTTTTGGCTTGCCTGCTGATTCCTCGCAAAGTAATAAGGACGCCATTCAACAACAAGGAATTAGTAATGAGAGTGGAGGAAAATTCTGGGCGTTGGTGATGATGATGAGTTGAAAACACATATGGTATTGGATAGGTTTATGGACTATCTTGATGGGGGGGGGGGGGGGGGGGGGGGGGGATGTGTTTAAGCAGCTGTTTGTGCTTTATGCATGTTCCATAATCTTGGCTCCACTGCCTGAGCATAAGATTAGATATAATTTACTTCCTATTATAGAGGATGTAAATTCTATTTCTACATTTGATTGGTGTCATTACACTTTATCAATTCTTGCTTCTCCAATTGCATAGATTATAAAACCTAGCTCAACGCATTAACTGTGAATGGTTGTGCTATTGTACTTCTAGTGGCTTATTATTATCGATTAGTGTTTAAGGGGCAGAGATTTTTAAAGATATTGCCATTGATTAAGAATATTTCTGATCAAATGCTTAAAATTTGGTTTAATGAGGAGAGGAAGACTGGTTTTGGGAATGGTATGATTCATTTATATCGATTCCTTATTTGTAACGTACGTATGGAATTTGTGTCTGAGGCAAAGTTTTACAGTGTTGCTGACGAGGGTGACTGTGAGGCTGTTGGTGAAGATTTTCATGCAGATGTGGATGAGGGTTGTATGAATGTAGATGGTGTCAAGAAGGTGTCAAGAAGGATGTTGACATCAAAATAGGCAGAAGATGTGAGTAACATTTTTTATTATTTTTTGCCTTTTGATCAATTTAAGCCTTTAACTGCTGGGATTAAAATTAACTTTGAAATTGATTTTTATTTAATTGCATTCCAATTTCACAACTAACTTTGTTAAGTTGTTAATTGTTGGCTTTTAATGTATAACTGATGGTTTTATGTTAAAAATTAGTATGTAATTTTTATTTATTGAATCAACTTTTACTTTCATAAATTGTATGTCTTAAGATCTGAAATGTTTCATATAAGATATTAATTGTTTTCTTTTTTGTGAAGATCTTAAATGTTGATGTATTTGTTTTAATTTATACAGTCAGTTCAAGAGGCTTGTTTGTTGTTGAAAAGAGACATTGATATTGTGGTGCACACATATATGGAGAGTTTGGGAAAAGCTACAAAACAGACTGTTGAAGATGAGGGTGTTGTGTCTGTTACACAACAAGCATTTCAAGATAATGATTGGTTGTCTTCAGTTGATGCACTTGTTGAATTGTTAATTAAAAATACAAATAAAGCTAAAAATGTGCATATTGATGATGTGGGGATTTCTAATCCTATCCAAACGCAAGAAAAGCTTGATGTAACAAACATTCCATCGGCTTTGAAAGAATGTTGTTCTATCAGCTTGGGGCCATGCGGTGTTGATGTCTCGTATGTGTCCCAGTTCATAATCACAAACAAAGAAATATTTAAAGACTTGCATTCGTTAGAGAAGAAGGTGATGGATTATTGTATTCTAGAGAAAACAATGGATAAGTTGTGAGGTCTCTGAATTATAATTTTTTCTCGTTTTCTTATGTTCTTTTTCTTTTTTTTTTTCTTTTTCTTTTTTTTTTTGCTTTGAGTGAAGATATATTTGCATTTGGAGATTTTTATGCTTTATCACGCAATGAAGCATTCTCTTTGAAAAATAATGAGAAGATTTCTTCTGTAGTCTTTGATTGTTTGGCAATTTATCTGAATATGATTGAAAGAAATCAGGAGTTCCCTGTGCCAAGTAAAGAGCAAAAACCATTTTTTTTCACATCCCTACATTGTGTAAGTGTGTAATACCTTTAGCAGCTTTGTTTGTTTTTATTGTAATAGTATTCATTTTGTTGTTTTGTTTCATGTAACAGCGTGCTTTGGGAATATTAATTTCTGAAAAGGACGATGTGAAAGTGAATGAATTGAAGGTCGAGGTTGTTGATGCCTGAGTAAATGAAGTTAATCTGATTGGTGCCAATGCTGACATAAGAAAGACAAACATGGTAAGATACATCTGATTTTATTTGATATTGTTGGAATTAACTTTTTTATTTGTTAGTATATTTTCCTTCTGATTGATATAATTGTTAGATAAAAGAGAATATTTGATATTATTGACATTCACCTTTTTTCTTGTTTACTTAATATATTAGATTTTTTTTAGAACTGATAGATATAACTTGATTATTGAGGCACATTAAAGAATAATTATATTGATATTCTTTTTTCAAATATTCTATAATGTGCGTCGATAATCAAGTTATATCTCTCAATTCTAAGAAAAACAATCTAATATATTAACTAAACAAGATATTCTTGTTTTTTGAATTGATTAATTTAAATGTGTTACTAATGTGTGTAATAGCATTAATGTTTTTTCTTTCTGACATTTTTTTTTCTAGTTTTTCGTTCTTGTCACTCTTGTTGAACAGCAACATCACGTGTTGGCCGTTGTTAAAACGCAAACGAAAAATTATTCACTATTTAGACAATGAAGAGGAGGAAGGATTATAAAAAGGCTTTAATGCTAGCATAAGTTTGTTGTGGGATATTTTTCTGATTTTCTTGATGCATTTGAGCATTCATATGCGGAAGAAGTACTGAATTACAATCTTAATATTGTTAAATTGCCTTCGACTGTAAATGAATCTAATGACTATGGTGTTTATGTTGCCTTTTTTGTGAAGCAATTTATTGGTGATAATAACTTTGGCCCTCTTTATTCCTTCGAGGATAAGGTGAAGTATAGGGGATCGATATGTAGTAGATTGGTTTTATCTTATGTTAACAAGAATAGGAAAGAAGTATTGAAGAAACATAATGCTTTCAACAAAGAGAAAGAATCCAAATTTCCACTCATTATAGCTCAGAGAGAGTTGAATGCGGCTGAGAAACAAAAGAAGGACGAAGAAGAAAATATCAGGAGATTGACTAAGCTGAAGAAGACGTTAGATGAGGAAGATAAAACAAAGAAGACAAGCAGGAACAAACTGGTTCTTGTGAAGAAGATAACGAAAAAGAAACAATGAATGATATTTGTTTGATGTATGGTTTGACTTGGTATAGTTTTTGGTTCTACAAAAAATTTATGTTGCTTTGAATTAGCTGGGTTGATGCTATTTTATTTGTAGTTTGATGCTCTTTTGAGATTTTATATAAGTTAGCATTATTCTCTGACTTATTTTGAACAATAATATCTCATTATTTGGAATGTTTTTATTGGATTGTATATAAAATGCATTCCAACTATTATATATAACCTACAAAGGTTGACTTTTTATGTTTAAATTGATGTGGTTTTATTATGCTGGTGATTGAAATTTATACATTTAAGGTTAAAATGTTATGTGTTAAAATGATAAATAGGATCATTTTGTTATTATATTGGTTATTTGAAATAGACATACCTTAGGTAAATATTGATGTTTTTAAACGACAAACAGTTTTGATGATGTTATAATTTTCTGTTATTCAATATTGACATGCCTTAGTTAAAAATTGTTGTGTTTTAAGGAGAAACAAATTGATGGTGTTATGTTCATGTTTATTCCAAACTGACATACATTAAGTAATAATTTATGTGTTTAAATGATAAACAGATCAGGTTTTTTTTATGATATTATTACTATGAAAACTGACATAACTCGGTGAAAATTGATGTGTTTATTGTTCAAAGAATAAGATATACAAATTATATATGATTTACGAAGCATAAAATGTATCAAATTATATGTTTGTTTCTTGTCTTTGTTGTTGAGTCTTTTTGAGTTGAAGTTCTAGATCGTTTCTTCTGTGATGTCTCAAAATGTCCTTTCAATCTCTTCTTTCTTCCCTTTGTGACCATTCTATCTGGGTCTCTTACCAGTGTCGTTACTTGTAATGTGTGTTGTGTTGTTGCTTATGCTGTTCTATTGCAACTTCAATTTCATTTTGAGCCCTCTCAATTAGTTTACCTAATTCATCACTTGCTGTATTGTAGAGCGTTCCTACCACTTTTCTTGTTTCTTCATTGCCTTGTGACTTTAAGAAAAGATTGTAAAACTTATGGCCCAGGCTTTGTCTCCATGTAAGTGTAGATATTCTTGGGGGTTCCAAGCCTGTAGGTGCACATTGATTTCCATAAAGTGTATCCCAAATATCCTTTTTAGCATTATTTGTCCATCTTGGAAGAATGTAGATAGCCGGTATTTTTTTGCACAGAATGCAAGTTTAGTACCCGTAAACAATAGCAACACAGCCATCCGTTCGATTCAAAGTTCTTACATGTACAGTCAACAAGTATAGTATCATTGTATTTAGTGTATTGAACTTCATGCATGTTCATATTAGTATATCCATCAAACCTGACTCTGTAATCAAAATCAAAAAAAATCATTTTAGATTAGAATTAAAGTTGTTAATATCGAAATTGATATATTTAAGCAATAAATTATAAGTGTTGACAGATATTTAATATATAAATAAAAAATTTGAATATTTTAAAACATGAATTGAATAATTTAACATTAATACGTTTATAAAAACATACCTATACATCTTTTTATCTCCCATGTTCAAAGTCTAAATGTTGTCGTCTACACCTCTGACACATGTCATAGTAAACCAGTAAGTCTAAATGCAGACGTTGGGGTTTTTGTTGCACAGTAAAACTCTAATGCTATCTTCCTTTCTCTCCATCTTACAATAGTTTTTTGAAATATTTTGA
The DNA here is from genome assembly GCF_026212465.1 of Amaranthus tricolor. NCBI lineage: Eukaryota > Viridiplantae > Streptophyta > Magnoliopsida > Caryophyllales > Amaranthaceae > Amaranthus > Amaranthus tricolor. The sequence goes on from NC_080049.1 coordinate 16,614,768, forward strand.
GGAATTGATATAGACTGAAACTCGTGCTTTTTGTTGCTTCAAATCCAATTGCATTGTTTATGGATTCACTTTTTTGCGAAGATAATATTCAAGCTGAAATGAAATCTTTGCTTAATGTAGTGCACCATTTGTCCCTTAGATTGTACAGTCTATCAAACCATTTGTAGTAAGCTTGATGTTTGCATCTGACTTCAATAATCCATAGTGCGAAACTGCATTTTTCAATATGTGCCATAAGCATAGCCTATGCCTTGAGAAAGGATAGACCTAGAAGTGATATTAAATTGTAAGTGTTAAAAGGTAAACTGTTATTGTTAACGTTTTAATTGGCATTCAATATTAAATTGAATTTCATTGATTTTTTTTAAGACTAAATTGAATATTATAAGACAATAATTAAAGGAAAAATTACAAAAAAAATATAATCTATAGCACCTTTTGCAAAAAACTATCTAATCATCCTACTAAAGATGAATCGAGAATCAAACATCTAATAGGGGAAATTCTTAAGGATTCTGTCATATCTACACTCCAGCCCAGAACAAACTAATCAGACCAGGTCGAACAGGTTTGTGAAGGGTTATAACATAGGCTTGGGTTAAGGTGGGATACATTTGGGAATGTGGCGCTAAAGAAGAGGATAACAAGTGATCCAAGACTAAAGATACCACAAACACTTCATAATCAACCAATAAACATCATCCTCTTGAGTATAAGGCGCGATTTTCTTGCTCCAATCTTGTGTGCGAACTATAGGGTAGAACCTTTCTAGAAACACCGTCTTCAATTTAGCCTAAGTAGTGATGGAGTTGGGCTCTAGACACTTATACCAATCCTTGGCGTCACCGGCTAAACTGACGTGGAAGAGGTGCATCCGCACATAATCTGGGCTATTGGGTCGTGGAGGTACGAGCACACATATATCTGAGAACCCCTCTAGGTGCTGATAGGGCATTCGTTCTTCAACCCACAAAACGGAGTCTCCTTCACTATTCGGGTAAACTGAGGGTGAAACTGAAATGGAGTTGAGGAAACCAGGTACCACACCCCCTTGAAACTCTTGTGACCAAGGTGTCCCAAACTGACCAAACAAATGTTGATTTTCGTCCATTGGCGGTGTAGGAGGATAGAGAATGGGTGGTTGTGATCGAACCGGAGGTGGAGATCGTCTTATGACGCTTTGAATTTCAAGATTGTAAGGAACGAGCTGTAGCTGTGATCTTTGAGTGTTATGGTGCATTCAAACAACACTAGAAACCATGCGTAAGAACTGACAAGCAAGAATATTAAGCAATAAACTAAAAGAAAACAAAAATGAACTACATAATGGACAAAATCTAAACATAACGCCTCGTCCTCGGCCACGACGCCATTTTTATAACCCGTTTTTAGCATTGCTAACTAAGAACCTGGTTATGCAAACAATATTAATAAGACCCTAATACAACTATAGGTAGCGTAACGGTAAGTCGGGGATTGAACCTTGAGGACAAGACTAGAAAGACTAAGGACTTAATGTAGGGAGATTAAAGGGTGAAAGGGTGTATGCACTAAACTACGAAACAATAAACAAGCAAATATAAGACTAGTGATAAACGATAGGAGACAAATAGGGATAATAAGGATTCACCCTAGGTCGGTTTCTAAGGCCTCATAGAAAGCTAGGTCAAGGGAGATCGAACGGCAGTCGTTCGAGACACTCTAGATAGCGAGGGGAAATTTGTGACCCTATAAGACACACGAACGACCCATAATCGCCCTATGTCTCTTTAAGAGTCGCTGAACAAGATTCGAATATCAATTAATCAATCAACAACCTTAACCTTAACCTAACACATGAAGAACAAACATCAAACCTAGGGTTTTACCAAACCACAACCCATAAAGAAACTACTGACACATGCTAGAAATACCAAAAGAGAAAACAAAAATAACAAGAACATTAATGAAGACATGGAGAACTCAAATGATATATTAAGGAAACAAGATAGAGAGCAATAAATGAACCTAGCAACTATTCTACAAAGCAATAAATGAAATAAAGGCAATATAAAAGAACAAGCTGAAATTTGATAGGAGACCGAATACTCTCTAGAGGGGGGTGAATAGAGAGTATGCCCGTTTAAAATTTTTATCTAGAAGGTTAGCTCAAGAGCTTGAGTGACCTTTCAAAACTGTTTTTTGGAACAGTTTTAGGTCAATTAATAAATCTATAACGTATGTGCGAAACTAAACTTAAATAATAACAACCGATATGTTAATGAGGTTCAACTCTAAACAGCCTACTCCCGCCTATGGGTTCTCTTTCAATCCATAGGATTCAACTTCTTTTATTAATGAACTTTAATACAATTTAGAAGATCTTTCTATCTTGTCTCACCACGTTCTTCCCTTTGAAAAACGTCTTATAAGTTCTCTTAATAAAAGTACAAATCCCAATCTCATAAAAGAGATTACAAATTGAATACTTTAAAAAGTATTCCAAGGTTAGGCGTATTTAACAATGAAAGTTCTAACTCTTTTTTAACTCTAGATCCTGTTACAAATGTAAGAGTTAGATGAACTAAGTTTTACAACACTTTTTGAACACTTTTGAGAATATTAGATCTTAATTCAAGAAGAGAGAAAATAGTAAGAAGTGTTGCGATCTTAATCCTTGAATGAAGCCTTATATTTTTATATGTCACGCCTCAACATATCCTTGTAGAGCAAGAAAGCTTCATCCGTCAATATCGTTGACCTGGTTAATCTGCGCCAGTCTTCAAGATCTTGAGCTTAAACTCAAACTGACGTTGCACTGACAGCTCATATAATTATGTAATTGTGTGCTTTATTTTGTTATTAACAACCATTGTTGTGCTGCCACGTTAGAACTCATACAAGATATTGAAACTTCAGCAAAACTAGATAACACAACATACAAATCTTATTCAAATTTAATTCCTCTTTTTAGCATCAATTTAAATTGTCTTTTCCTATTTTTAGTATCAATTTTTGGGCACCTCAAAAGAAGTAAGAGGTGAGGGAATAGATGGAGTTAGAGTTGGAGTATTCATGATTTTGAAGTCTCTCCTATTTCGAATTTTGTAGATGAACAGGTTAACATTCTTTTGGGGGCCATTGATGAGCTTTTTGAGACGGTTCAGAAGAAAATCAGAAATGTGTGAGAGTGAATGGGAAAGGATGGTTCACAACTTATTATAAGAGATGAAGTACAATGCATTTGTACATTAATAAAGTGTGATTTGACAACTTAGGGAAATGACAACATTAAAGTTAAGTATAGCTTGACAGGTTTTTTTGAGTGACGTTAGTGTGTGAATAGGGAGTGTAATCATGAGTCTCATTAAAAACTAATTTGATTAGAACCAAACTCATGAACATAAGTTTAATGCATGGTTGACGTCCAAAACATATATCAAGCAAACAATTTTGTTTAAGATGATTAAATATCCTTTATTAATAAAAGGTATTTAATTATAAATCCCTTTTATGTATATATATGTAACAAATAATTTTAAGAAATTGAAATTTAATTTTCAACCCTCAAATACATGTACAAACATACGTATATGCAACCATTATTAAATCATGTAAATATAATGAAATACTCCCCCTAAATACATACTTAGTATTTAGTAATAGTTATAGCTTTACTCTTGAACCCTTAGTCCCCCTTAGTTCATGCAACATCATTTAACATGCCAAGTTCCATACAAATATATGCAAAACGATCAGGACTTAAAGGTTTTGTAAATGTATCAGCTAATTGATTTTCTGTAGGAATAAAAGGCAAAGTAATATGACCTTTTTAAACATGATCACGTATGAAATGGTGACGAACCTCAATGTGTTTTGTACGTGAAAGTTGTACTGGATTTTTAGTAATATAAATTGCACTTGTATTATCACACTTAATTGGAATACCTTGAGATCAATTCCAAGATCTTGAAGTTGTTGCGCAATCCACAAGATTTGAGAACAACATGCACCAGCTGCTATATATTCAACTTCAGCTGTAGATAAAGCAACTGAATTTTACTTTTTAGAATACCATGAAATCAATGAATTTCCCAAGAATTGACACGATCCTGAAGTGCTCTTTTTATCCAACTTATAACCAGCATAATCCGCATATGAAAAACCAATTAAACAAAAATCTCCACAACTAGGGTACCATAGATCGAAGTCTTTATTAGTCCCATGCAAATATCTAAAGATTTTCTTAAATGTTCTTAAGTGAGATTCTTTTGGGTTAGCTTGAAAACGTGCACATAAACAAACACTAAACATAATATGAGGACGACTAGCTGTTAAATACAATAAAGAACCAATCATACCTCTATAAGTCTTTTAATCAACACTCTTACCATTTATGTCTTGGTTTAGACTTAGTGTTGCATTCATAGGCGTATTAGTACTTTTGCATTGATCCATATTGTACTTCTTTAATAAATCTCTAACATATTTACTTTGACAAATAAATATGCTATCTTTCTTTTGCTTTATTTGTAGTCCAAGAAAAAATGTTAAGTCCCCCATCATGCTCATTTCAAATTCCTTGCACATAATCTCAGAAAATTCCTTGTCATAGAATCATTAGTAGCTCCAAAAAATATATGATCAACATATACTAGAACAACAAGAGTATATTTTCCTTTAGTCTTAATGAAAAGAGTTTTATCAATTTTACCTTGTTGAAAGTTATTTTCAAGTAAATATGAACTAAATCTGTCATACCAAACTCTTGAAGCATGTTTCAATCCATATAATGCTTTGTTTAGTTTAAACACATGATTAGGTATGTTACGATTTTCAAAGCCTGGTGGTTGTCTAACATATACTTCCTCTTGTAAGTAGCCACTTAATATTCGATTGTCAAATTCATCAAATATCACATGTATACGTTCTTATTTAGAACTTTATATGCCTTAGTATTTAGTGAGTATCCAAGAAATATACATTCATCACTTCTAACATCAAATTTACCTAGATTATCCTTACCATTATTATGGATAAAACATTTGCAACCAAATGGTCTAAGGTAGGCTATGTTTGGTTTTCTTCCTTTAAATAACTCGTAGGGGGTTTTGTTAAGTATAGGTCTAATGAGACACCTATTTAAGACATAATTTGCTGTGTTAACAACCTCGGCCCAATAATTTTTGGCTAATCCATTCTCTATAAGCATTGTCCTAGCCATTTTCTCTAAAGTGTGATTTTTCCTTTCAACCACGCCATTTTGTGGGGTGTTCTAGGAGCTGAAAAGTTATAGGTTATATCGTATTTTTCACAAAAGGAATCAAAGCCTAGTTGATCAAACTCTCTCTCATCATCACTTCTGAAAGTTAATAGGAGGTTGAATACTCTCTAGATGGGGGGTGAATAGAGAGTTTGGGCTTTTAAAATTTTCTGGCAGTTTGTCTCAAGAGTTTGAGGAGTCTGTCAAAACTGTCTTCTGAAATAGCTTTGAGCCAATTCGTAAACTATAACGTATGTGCGGAAAAAATAAACTTTAAATTATAACACACGATATGTTAACGAGGTTCGGTTCTAACCAACCTACTCCCCGCCTATGGGTTCTCTTTCAACCCGTAGGATTTCAGCGCCTTTTATTAATCCGACTTTAATACAACCAAGAAGATCTCACTATCTCCTCTCACCACATTCTTCCCCTTGAAGAACCGTATTACAAGTCCCTTTAATAAAAGCAAAATCCCAAATCTCACAATAGAGATTCACAAGTTGAACACTTTGAAAAGTATTCTTGATTAGGCGTATAAAACTTAATCTAACTCTTTTTGAACTCTTAAGCCTATTACAAATGTAAGAGCTAGATGAACTAAGAATTACAACTCTTTAAACACTTAGAGAATTTCTAAATCTTAAGTCAAGAGAGAAAGTTGTAAGAAGAGGTGCGTCAAGATGTATCCTTAGTTCTGGAAGGAAGCCTCATATATATAGTGTTACGCCTCAACACATCTTCAAAAACAAGAAGGCTCCTATCCGTTATTTTTTGTTGACCTGGTCATTCAGCGCCTGACTTCAAGATCTTGAGGTTATCTTCAGACTGACGTGTATTGACAGCTTAATAATAATTTCGTCATTGTGTTTGTAATTGTCCAATGCTATGCTGCCACGTTAGTACTTATACAAGATAATGAATAATAAGCATAAACCAGATTTATCAACATTTAAATAACCATTTAAATTAATTCCTATTTTTTAGCATCGCCATTTACTATTTTTAGTATTAATTCAAATCTCATCCAAATAATAGAAAATCTAGATCTTGCTTAATTATAGCCGTGTACAATTAATAATAAAACATGTGTACCTTGTACTATATTTAATTACCAAATTGATTTTAACCACATATTTAAATCTAAGTTGAAATATAAAATATTTAAACGTTAAGCAACAACGTATAATAAAATATTCAAACTTTATTCAAATAATATCCAATGTTAATTTTAATGAACCTTGACCTATTAAAATATTTTAAATATAATTTCAAGGAACATTGACCTATTAAAATATTTCAAATATAATTACGAAACTAACCTGATTGTAAACGTAATTCTTTTCAAGACTTTGAAATATATTTCAGAACTTATGAAATCAACTTTAAAAAAAACTTAAGTTCTTTAAGCATATTCCATCGACTTCTAACTTAGATATATAAATCAAATGTATATCAAATATGATTTTAAACTTACTTAAACAATTAAATGTAATTACTTAATTTATTTGTTTAAACAATATGTGTTTTGAATTATCATCATTTCGAGAGAATTAAGTCTTTAATCTCCTCTTAACATTATTTAAGAGAGTCGAGTCTTCAACTTCTAATCAAAACTATTGGAAGATTCAACTGAGTTTGCATTTCTTTACAACGTCTTTAGAACGGATTCAAGGCATCACCTTTATCTTTCAAAAAATCAACCCACGTAAATCTAAAATAATCATCAACTGTAACTAGAATGTAAGATTTACCTCGTATGCTCCGTACACGCATTGGACCACATAGATCAATATGTAAAAGTTCACATGGTCTTGAAGTACTTACCATTTTTTTCGGTTTAAATGAACTTCTTACTTGTTTTCCTTTAATGCATGCATCACATGTAGGATTGTGTTTGTAGTCAAGAGCTGGAAGTCCCTTAACTAGATCTTTAGTTATTAATTCATGCATGGTGTTCGTATTGATGTGACCAAGCCTTCTATGCCATAGCTTTGGATTATCCGTTATAGCCTTTAAACACTAGAAATTTTGAGCTCCAATTTCGTTAGTATTCAAAGCATAAACATTATCATTTCTAAGGGCGGTAATAAATGTATCTCCGGTGTTACGGTTTTTGACAACACATTTCTCTTTATCAAAGATTACTTGATTACCTTCATCACATAGTTGAGACACACTTAGCAAGTTAAATTTTAGACCTTCAACCAAATAGACATTATCAATAATTTAGATTCTTACCAACTTCACCAAAACCTAAATTTTTGCATTTACCTTTGTCGTCTAGGGTGATCGAGCCATTGCACCTTTCTTTAATTTCAGAAAATAAAGAAACTTTACCACTCATATGTCTCAAGCATCAACTATCTAAGATCCACTTTTGCTTTTCCCACAAAACAAAAAAATAACCTTTCTCAACTTTACTTAGCCAACCAAGTGACAAATTTGGGACCATATTTGGGGTAAACCATGTTAGGTGGTCTTGTCACATTAGGAACCCATATTTGCTTTATCTGCTCACATAATTCAAAAGGAAAGGAATTCTTAATAATACAATTGTCCTTACATCTATAGGGACATGCAAACTTAAGATGTCCTTCTTTGCAACAAAAGGAGCAAGTAGGTATGCGTTTATGTTTGTATGCATTCTTAACGAATGTGGTTTTACTCTTATATTTATGTGTAGTATTATTATAACCGATACCACGTTTATCATTAGATCATTTTTGTCGTGAAAGAATTTTTGTGAATTTAGATTCGGAGTCATTTAGCTTTGTTATGGCTTGTAAACTTTTCTCAGACTCATGTCGCAAAGTCTTGAGCTCGGATTCAAGATCATCATATTTATTCTGAAGATCAATAAGCCTTTTCATTTGGCTGATATTCTGTTCTTTCAAGACTTTGATAGTCTCTTCAAATTTTAATGTTTCAGCCTTAAGCGATTCATTTTTCTTCATAAGGTCTTCACAACCTTCGGCATAGTGACGAATTCTATTTTTTAAAATATTTTTGTTTTCATCTTTTATGATCTTTTCAATTTGAAACATATCAAAGAAAGCTTTAACTAATTCGTCTTTAGAACAAGAGTTCAGAAAGTCGAGTAGCTCCTTATGATTTTGTTCTAGATCATCATCTTTGTCATCATTAGCCATAAGACATAAGCGAGCTTGAGCATCTTCACTTTCGGATTCGATTGATCCTTCGGAATCACTCCACGTAGCAACCATTGCTTGTTTATTTTTGTTTTTGTTGTAATATTCCTTTTTCTTCTTAGGGTATTCCTTTATAAGATGTTCTATAGATCCACACTCAAAGCAAGCAAGTTTGTTCGTTCTAAAATTAGAGTTAGAGTTTGAAGATTTACCTTTGTTTTAAGATTTAATGTTTTTAAATCTTTTGCGTATCTTCATGATTCCTTCTAGACCTCTTGTGATCATGGCAAATGGATCTTCCTCATCATCACTTGAGGATTCATGATGTTTCTTTGCCTTTAGAGCAAGATTCTTCATGGATGGTATTACATCACTTTTTCCATCATCATGTAGGGTAAGTTCATGAGTTGTGAGTTTTCCAAGAAGATCGTCAAGTGATAGAACACTCAAGTCTTAAGCTTCTTCTATGGCGGTGACTTTTGGACCCCATTTGGATCTTGGAAGACACCTCAATATCTTCAGGACTTATTCTGCATTAGTAAAAGTTTTACCAAGAGAATTCAAACTGTTAGTAATTAGTATAAAACGAGTAAACATTTCATTAATATTCTCATCCTTTTTCATCTTGAACATTTCGTATTGATGCATGACAATATTGATCTTTGTCTCCTTTACTTGACTTGTTCCTTCATATGTCACAACCAACATATCCCATATTTCCTTAGCACTTGTGCATGATAAAACTCTATCGAACTTGGTACCATTTAAAGCACAACACAATTGATTCATTGCTCTATAGTTTTTGGATACAGATTCCAAATCACTTTGTGAGTATTTGGACTCAGATTTTACCACATCATTTTCTTGAGCGTTCTTTTTCATTGGTGCCTTAGGTCCTTTAGTTATGATGTCCCAAAGTTCCGTATCTTGATCAATCACAAACATCTTCATCAAAGTTTTCCAATGAGAGAAATTGTTCCACAAAACAAAGGAGGCCTAGAGCATGAACGACCTTGAGCAAACAACCCTTTCTCCTATCGGATCCATCACAAGATATTAATCTTTATATGTGAAACTCAGCTCTGATACCAATTGAAATTTGATAGGAGATCGAATACTCTCTAGAGGGGGGGGGGGGGGGGGGGGGGAGGGGGTGAATAGAGAGTATGCCCGTTTAAAATTTTTATCTGGAAGGTTAGCTCAAGAGTTTAGTGACCTTTTAAAACTGTTTCCTAGAAAAGTTTTAGCTCGATTGATAAATCTATAACGTATGTGCGAAAATGAACTTAAACATTAACAAGCGATATGTTAACGAGGTTCGGCTCTAAATAGCCTATTCCCCGCCTATGGGTTCTCTTCCAACCCGTAGGATTCAACGCCATTTATTAATGAATTTTAAGACAACTTAGAAGATCTATCTTCTCCCACCACGCTCTTCTCTTTGAAGAACTTCTTAAAACTTTCCTTAATAAAATTTCAAATCCCAATCTCATAAGAGATTACAAATTGAATACTTTAAAAAGTATTCCAAGGTTAGGCGTATTAATCAATGAAAGATCTAACTCTTTTTAACTCTAGATCCTATTACAAATGTAAGAGTTAGATAAATTAAGTTTTACAACACATTTTTAACACTTTTGAGAATATTAAATCTTAAATCAAGAAGAGAGAAAATTGTAAAAAGTGCTGCTATCTTAATCCTTGAATGGAGCCTTATATTTATATGTCACGCCTCAACATATCCTTGTAGAGCAAGAAAGCTTCATCCGTCAATATCGTTGATCTTGTTAATCTGCACCAGTCTTCAAGATCTTGAGCTTAAACTCAAACTGACGTTGCACTGACAGCTCATATAATTACGTCATTGTGTGTTGTATTTCATTATTAACAATTATTGTTGTGCTGCCATGTTAGAACTCATACATGATATTGAAACTTCAGCAAAACCAGATAATACAACAAATAAATCTTATTCAAATTTAATTCCTCTTTTTAGCATCAATTTACATTGTCTTTTCCTGTTTTTAGTGTCAATTTAAATTGTCTTCTTATTTATAAGAAGACCAATAATTAGTATAGCTTAATTTCAAACCAAATTATTTATTCAAATATTCAAATATAAACCGTGCAATAACATATTCAAACATTAAGCATAAAACATGTTATATATGTAAATACTTAATTATCATAAGCACACGTTTAATTTTAAAACTTACATTTAAAATTCAAAATATAATTCAAATTTCAAATTTCACATTTAAAATTTCACATTTAAATACTTGAACATACGTTCCTTTTATTTAGTTCAAATTTCAATATAATCTTATCTAATTATAATGATCATTTAAATATAAATTCAAACATAAGTACAACCTTCTCCAAATACAATAATCTTAGGTAGCATTTGGAAATGAAGAATTGAATTGAAAATTCAAAATTATAAATTTTGAATTTCTAAATTTTGAATTTCAATTTCAAATTTATTGTTTGGAAAATCTTAGAATTTACAATTTCACAATTACAAATTCTAAAATTTGTTTGGAATCAATGAGATTTTCAATTTCTAAGTTCCAAATTCTAACATTGTTTGGCAAAAATTAAGAATTACAATTCTTGAATTCAATAGTAACATTTAATTAAACATAACGGTTCAAAATCTTTTTTGGAAAAATATAGTCAATACCACCTAAACACATCAAAACAAGCCATATAAACAAAAATAAAATCTAAAAATAACTACTCAATAGTTAAGACATAGTAACACCTAGTCTAATTTCTCATTTTCTGGTAGTTCCTTTAACATAACAAACTCTTCCGTATCCTTCGAAAAGAGCTTTGTTGCCTTCAAGACTTCATGTCGATCTAGTCCGGCAACCTTTGAAACAACATCATAAACCTCTTTGGAATTGGGCTTAGGTGGAAGTTTGTTTTGATTGTAGATAGTTTTCAAACGACTCTGTAAATCTAGAAATAGCATCCACGATAGAATCTTTCATTGACCTCTTGTTAGATGATGCAGAGTTTGCCTCAGATGCACTGCAAGTTTCATTTTCCTTCTCCATAACTGCCACAGATTTTTCATGTTGCTCAGCTTCTTGACCCGTAGCTCTATCCATGGCAAATAGTGTGCATATCATCCTAATGATTGATATTCTTATTTTTTTTAAAGCAGACGCCACGGGATTGACCTATTTAAAAAGTTACTAGATAAATATTATAAAGATCAAAAATACAAGTTATTTATACTTCTATTTATTTACTATAAAAAGTATCACAAGCACTAATAATACTATAAAAACTAAGGCCGAAAATAATACAAAAGGCAAAGACAAGTAAAGACTGAAAATAAGGTGGAGAATTTTAATAGATGGTAATATGAAATTGAAACTAATTAAGAACATTACTAGAAAATATTTACATGAAGTCAATTTATGAGATTGTACCTTACAATAGGCACTCTATTCCTCGTGGTCTTCAATTGGGATAACAAGCATCTTCTTATCATCATCCCACTTAAACATGATGTAAGTGCGAATATCTGTGATAACTGAATGATGTTTCTTCCATACTTTGATTCGATTCTTTACATGTTCGGTGGTAGCCAATAAAACTAATTGGTTCATTAAATTATCAGCAACAGCTTGATATGCTTGTGGTTTGAATTCTCCATCGCCCTTATTTTCCTTTGCTCAAACAAAGTGGAGATAAGTATAGCATCCATTTGTTGGTTCCAAGTAAGATAAGATCGTTTTGGTTGTTTTTGTGGTACCATTGGCTCTTTTTCGGATCTCTTAATGATGAATGCTAAAAGTATGTCTCAGTAAAGGCAATCAACATTAACAAGCATGTCCTCAACATTATAAAGACAAATTACAGAATATGCAGTGAAACAATTACATATGAACAATTACGAGTAGCACTGCAAATAATGAAGCCATATGATTTTAAACAAGTCTTCATGTACTCAACAAAACAACCTACTTTAAAGGCTTTACTGCAAATAACAATACATAATTAAATTGTTCTTTCAAATAATACTTAAGAGAGTAATAAGACTTTCAATCTAGTTTAAGCTACAAGCTTTTAAGACATTTAGGACAAAGATCTCCTAATCTCAAGTAACATGTCTCCTTCGCAGTTGATATTCTTCAAACATCTTTTGTGCAAGATTATCTCTAAACACTTTCCACTCATTACTTGATTGCGTACTAAAAATGTATTCATCTTCTACATCTTCTTCATCAATTGTCTCTATATTTAGTAAATTTTCATCTACCTCATTAATAAGACTTATTTCATCCATAATTTCATCCCTCAAAAAGTTATGAAGAATAAAACAAGCGTTGATAATTATAATTTGAGTCTTTTTATCATAAAAACTTGAATCTCTAAGTATACTCCACTGCTTTTTCAATAACCCAAAAGCCCTTTCAATTGTGTTTCGAGCTGAAGAATGTTGTAAATTAAAAAGCTCTTTGTAATTTGTTGGAGTGGTGCCCCTTAAGAAATTTAAATGGTCGTCGTACCTCTATAAGGATCTTGAAAACCTTCAGCGTTAGCAAATCCCAAATCCACAAGAAAATACTTATCTGCATTATAAAATTATTATACATATATTAGCATTTCATTTTGCATTTGGTGTAAATTATTAGGTTGTTGTTACACATATAAAGTCTTACTTCTAGGAATCTTCAAACCATTAGGCCTTTGAAGAGCATCACGAAGAATGTGTGGATCCGAAGCAGAACCTTCCCAACTAGGCAAAACGCAAGTAAAATGAGGATTTGAATCACATGCAGCTAAAACATTGGTGCTAATGTCCCCCTTTCTATCTCGGTAGCGAGCTCGATTTTTAATAGGCACAGTGATTTTAATATGAGTCCCATCGAGAGCTCCAACAACGCCCTAATATGGTTTATGCTAGTTAATACTACAAATCAAACCTCCTAAGAAAGTAAAGACATCAATTTATTTTAAATACTATAACTTACCTCAAACCTATTCCACTTTGTATCCTTTGTGTAATTGCTCTGGTTATTACATGGTTTTATATAATACTTTCCAAGCTTCAGTAGTGCTTTAAGGACTACGTGAAATTTTCGACTAATAGTCTCTCCAGAACTAGCAACAATTGCTGTAGTGTTCTATTTTTCATATCATGTACAAGAACATGAAGAAAATTGCAACAATTTCTTTCACTGTTACATATCTTGTAGTCACTAAACCACCCTTGGATTGTAAAATATTGCATAATTTTTCAAAACAACATTTGTCTAGACGTAATTGCTCCCTACATATTCTATCATTTCTCAATGTGTCCATCCAAATTGTTCGTCTATTAATACGTTCTTGTTAATTCCATGTTATTTCCTTTACTCCATACCTCAAATCAAACCAAGCCACAACAACAGTCATGAAAAAACCTACAACCGCCATAACAACATTCATAAATTTATCCACAAACTCCCTTGCACCTAATCTGGATTCTTGAATACTAAGTTGATCAGACATTTTTTGTCTTCCCACAAAAAAAATATATTTGTCACTTAGGATACATGGGAGTGTTTTGCAATTAATAAGTACTTACAAATTTGTATAAATTATTATTAACATTAAGAATCTTTGACACTTCTAGTACAAGTATATGATTTAAATTTTAACCCCTTAATAATGTAAATGAAGTAAAAAAATAAAACATTAAAATAATAGAGGAGGGACAAAATTCAATAATGAAGGGATGAGAAAATAAAGTTTGTAGAATGAAGAAACTTTCAAATTCAACAGTACACAATTTGATTTTATTCCCGAGCATTAATCTTTAATGGGCTTGACTTAAGATATATCTCTAAAAAAGATGGTCCCTCAAGAGACTAGTTGTTTCTATTTTTTTATTTTTCAAAAATTTTATGAGCCGGCCCATTTAAGACCGTCTCTTTAAAAGAATGTTTCTCACATTAATTTGTATTAAAAAAGTATTTACCATTAATAAGTGATGGACAACAAAGTATTGCAAACCTCTAGAAATTAATGCTAATACACCATTTGTGCTTTTGAGAATGATAGTATAGCCTATTAAACTTATGCATTAAAATAAAAGGGTAATAATCAAATGAAACGTGGCCCGTAAAAATCAACAACTTACAAAAATATATAAAAAGTAAATAAAAAACCCGATTTCGTAAAGAGGAAATGCTATAGCCTATAACAATCAAAAGCAAAAAAAATAAAGGATGAAGAAATCCAATTGAATTGACCAGAATTCAAAATTGATATACATGGCTTTAACAGTCATAATAATAATAATCCCAGCAATTTTAGGGTATCTGGTTATTATGAAATGGTTGAGAAGAAAAAAATACCCACCAGTAGCAGGCACCATGTTTAATCAGCTTCTAAATTTCAAAAAACTTCATCATTATATGACACATCTTGCTGCTAAATACAAAACTTACAGATTATTAACCCCTTTTCAAAATGAAATTTACACTTCTAATCCTTCTGATATTAAGTATCAATGACCATTACAGCGTTGTATAATTAGACATTTCCGGATAATTCTAAAATCTAAACGAAAATTTAAGAATTTTATTCCAGATATACCTCGAAAAATACTAAGTCAACAATTTAACCACAGAAACAATGGGGTAAAAACAGTTAATGACATAAACAAGGACGAAGCATACCTAAAGAGAAATAGAAAGTAAGAGATGAAGCATACTTGAAAAGCAAGGTCGAAAAGCTTTAGAGCAATAAACACCAACAATAATGGTGGATCGAGGCAGATTGGATTGGAATTGGGAGAACACAACAATTAAAGAGAGATAGAAGGTGCAAGATGAAAATAGGGTTTCTGAAAGTGGGAGAGGCAAATTGGATTTGAAATGATAGGTCATGGACTGTCATTTTATCATGGGCTATTTTGAAGAGTATTGGAATTAGATTGGAATTGGTCCAAATTCTAGAATTGAAATTTATTAGCTCCCAAACAAGTAAATTGAGGCAATTCAGGATTTACAAATCAAATGTCCATTCCCAAACAAAGCATTAAGTCATTCTAATTTAAATGAAATTTAATAAATTTCAGACTTAAAATATGTATCAGTAAATCATTTAATATTGAATGTGATTTTGAACTTACTTAAACAATTAAATATAATTGCTTAATTTATTGTCTAATTTAATATGTGTTTTGAATTATCATCACTTAAAGGAATTGAGTCTTCACAAGCAAACAATAAATGAAGCAACTACTCGAAGCACAAGTGAAGAAAGCAATAAAGAGCAATAAATAAAAGTATTGAAAGACAAGAAAGCAATAAAGGAAGAAATAAACTTACATAAACTAAACCTTGAAAGAAATGAACAAAAGGAATCCAAAGATACAAAGCTTGAATGTAAATGAAAGCAATAAATCTACACTAGGGCATAAATGAAAGAGAAAGCAATAAAGATTGATGTTCTAAGTTGAGAGAAAGTTTCTCAAAGTAAGCATGAACATTTCATTCAGAAAAGTGGGATATATATAGCCTAAGAACTAAGGGAATAAAAGCCTTACAAGTAGCCCACGTATTAAGCTTGCGAAGAAGTCGAAACGCATAGTTTAAAGGCCATTCGCCCGAATGCCGATAGCCCTTCGCCCGAATGAGTGTGATTCGGGTAGAACAGCAATTTGTGAACAAAAGCATTGGTCTTCAGCAGCATTCGCCTAAATGCCTTCTAGAATTCGTCCGAATCCAATGTGTTCAACTGAATCCAGTTCCATTTACCCTTTCTAGGGGTATTTGAGCAACTCCTCTTGAGCATAGACTACCCATTCGACCGAATGGGTGCAGGGTTCGGCCGAATTGGCCTTGATTCCTTGCAATGAGTGTCCTCAAAGTATCTCAAGGCTTGCGAACTTCGCGGGGCTCGAATGAATAACTTAAAATGCGTACTTAGGCTTCGATACGCTTGTCTCCTCTTCGATTAGGCTGTCTAAGTCTGGAACTTCACTTGACCTCGAAATCTCCAAAAATTCCTGAAATGACCTTAAAACACCCTAGAGGCAAGAACAAGGTAAAATCGAGTGGAATATGTATAAAATCAATGTAAAATAACGAGACTCGACACTATAATGGGGATATAAATGTGTTCTAAAATGAGCACATCAGTGTCTTCCATAAACAGTGAGAGAGAGATTATCTAATGAGAATGGAGGGAAAGAAAAAATAAAGGAAATATAATATTTCAGAGTTGTAAAATGAAGTCATATGCCAGTCACGTGTAAAGTCAAAGACTCACTTGACAGTCAACTAACTGATTCCATCAAGTGGTAGTCTTATGTCATTTAAGGTAGTTTTTGCAAAAGAAAAATTAGATTAGGTAGTTTTTTACAAAAGATACTACACATTATGTAGTTTTTTGTAATTTTTCCATAATTAAATTTAAAATACCTATTCTAGTGCTCTTGAAATTGCTGTGCCTTGGTCTATGAAAATTGATGCGGAAATTTTTCCTTCCATTGCCTCTTTAAGCTACTCAAGGACCCGAACAAATAATTCAACTTTCTCATCTGCTATGAACGCACATCCGAACATTATAGTGTTCCAATGGTTATTTGTTCTAACTAGCGGTGCACATATCAAGTGGTATTTGTTTGTACAATATGTTGTATCAAAAATGACAACATCTCCAAAAATTCTGAAATCTTCCTTCGTTAAAGAATCACACCAAAATAGTGCCACAAGCTTTGAATCATCATTAAGTTTCTTATTCCAAAAGAAACCATTGTCCTTTCGTGCACACATTATCAATTGCCTGATGATAGTTTGAGCATCCCCAACCTCAATTTCCTTCATTCTCAATATGTTGACATAGTTTAGATGGTTTCTTAAAGTATGTCCTACACATTTAGTTCCTCCAGCATGCTTCGCCAAATATCTATACGTTGTAGTAGGCCTTACTTGTGCATCTTCAAAACCTTGAATGGTCTCCATTTTTTCTTTTAAAGTTGTTGTCCTCTTAGATCTTTGCAAGTATTGCCATTCTATTCTCATTAATGTATGGTTATGTGATACAATATGTTGTTTGACAAAGATGTCTCCACTGTATACATTCAGTTTAATCCTGATGTGTATCACATTTACATCTTTTAGTTCGAACTAGCTTTCTCTTGGCATTATTCGTTCATTTTCTTTGATTTTTGTCTCTGTAGTTCCTTGTTTAGAACAAACAAAGTGTCGTTCATGTATAATACCATCTATTTTCCTTATAGTGGATTTCCGAACACTAAACCCTGTTGCTCTAGCATGATCATGATACAAAAATTCAAATTCCTTCCAACTGGTTGCTCTCATGCAGTCCAATGAACCTCTTCTGTCAAAATTCCTCTTTTCAGTCAAAGGTTCTGTTTGCACACATTCTATTGCAGTTGTTATAACTGAAAAATTATATAATTATTAAACTAATTGAATGCTTTATATTGACGATTGATGTTTTCTAATGTAACTCAATTGTTTACTTATAATATTCAACTATCAATATAAAAATAAATATTAGTACTGAATAGAGACATTGCATAGCATTTATGTAAAAGTGAATATTTTAGAAGTACAATTGAAATATTTAAAATATCAATTTAATATGTTAGTTTTTAAACTGAGATATTTAAATTGACATTTTGGAATCTATGAATCTATATTTAATAACAAAGAATTCATTGAACGCTATATGCTTAAAATTGAACACTTTAATAACGGAATTGATCATACATGTATCAATCATAATCACGACATTATGTTCTTCATTTTCACCATAAATTACCACCATTTGTTCATTATCAATCGTCAAATCTGTAAATCAGCAGATTATCGATTAAATATCGTTGAATACTATCATTTTACGCACGATTTTTCATAATATTATCTTCAATTTTCGTCTACATATCTTCGTAATGTTTGTAATGCCATTTCTATGTCGAATTCATTCATTAAATCTTCCATCACAGCCATGTTTGTTGTTTCTAAAGTTAAAATGTTGATTTTCTTGATAATTTTTGAAGAATTTCAAAGATTTTGAAAAGAATGGAAGAGAAAATCTGTTTGATGTTGTTTCTTAAATCGAGATTGAATTTTGGCGGTTTTGAAATTGTGTTTCCGTGATTAACGTTGATTAAAAATGACAGCTTTTATATTTACTATTTTTCCTTTTTTTAATTTGATAATTAAAGATAAGCTGCAATTATTGAGCCGGTCTTAGACAGAGATGGTCTCGGCCAAGACTGGCTAAACATAATATGCCAAAATAGAATGACTTTATCATATTTCTACTCAAAAATATGATATAATCAGTACCTCGGTGTACTTGCCGCAACCGTTCAGAATGAATATTGTACTTACTAATATTATTTTATTAGAAAAAATTTTATTTAATCAAAAAGGTTACACCCCTTCCATGGAAATGGGCTAACATATGCAATTTCAAACCAATTTCAATCGAACAATTAGACCAACCTAAATAAACTTATGACTTAATTAAAAAATCAAATTAGACCATGGGGAAAGGTTTTGGGGGGTTTTGTATCTCCACTTTGAAGGAATTTGAAAAGATGGCATTTTGATTACTAATAATACTCATTTTCTAAATTTATGCATTTTTTTTCTATCAAAACAAAAGCAAACAATTCTTCCCTCTCATTCTTTCTCCTCACATCTAAACCCCCTCATACATTCTTGGTTTTTCTCCCATGTTTTTCTAATTCAATTGTAAGTACACTCTCTAAACTATGTTTATTTTATTAAAAAGGCATGAATTAAATGTTTAAATTATCTGTTGGAATATGAAGAGATGATCAAAAGCAACAAGAGGGGGGGTGAATTGTTGTGTATTGAGTTCTACTACGTTTTTGCTCTAACTTGCGGAATTTTAACAAACAAAATAAAACTTAAACTTAAGAAGCAAGAAATAAAAAGGAGACAAAGATTTTACGTGGAAACCTTCTTGGCCTAATAAGAAGGAAAAACCACGACCCCCCGGGATTTCGAAATTCTCACTATGTTTAGGCAATTAATTACAATTACACAAAACAATATGCTTCACTTGAAGCTTCTCTACTCTAGGCCTATTTCTCTTTCTCTTCTCTTTCTCCTTCTCTTTCTCTTCTCACGTTTCTCTTCTCTATTCCCTTAGACTTCCCACAAGTCTAATTACAACAAAACACACATCAACCCTTACAAGGCCAATTCTCAAGAGGATAAGAATTAAAATAATTACTTAAGAAAAATATAATAAATTAATTGGCATTGGAAAACTTAAAATATTTTTCTTAAGATGATCTCCCTTTAATGGACACTCTTGGATCCTCTTGGATGGATTTTGGTTCGAGCAAAGTCCCTTCTATTTATAGTGGGAACAACCAGCAGTTACCATAAGCATAACGTCCACTATCTCACACATACCTCCACTTCCCCACGTTCTCAAAACAAATGGTGGTGGAATTAAGAAAGTGTCCGGTTGTTATTTGCTCAAAGAAAAATCAGTTTCCTTAATGCTAAAAATAGCATAGGAGTTAAAAACATAAGATCCTAAAAAATAGGAGATCTAAATCTAATTAAGAAAAAGTCTTTAGGCTAATTTTAGAAAACCTAAAAATAGATTTGCCAATTAACTTACTAATTAATTTAAGCAATTAAATTAATTCTAAACCATTACATCAACTTAAAACAGAAAATAATTAATTCGCAATTTTCTAGTCGATGCTATTCTCCAGACCTGCTACGTAGGAACAACGTACTGTCTCCAGCTTCAACTTCAGTCAGAATGTTTATTTTAGGAACAGTAGACTGTACGTCTACTTTGAACATTATAACACTTATCTAACATCTTGGACATATTAAGACATGTACATCTTCCACGAACCAAGTCATAGGCTTCATCAACGATTCAAACTAAATCGGATATATACCTACAAAACAATCTCTAAAAATATGTTTGTTTATTTAAAAGTGAAGTCATCATCAAAACCTTGAGAGGCCAACATTATCAAATAATAAATTTATAAAATCTGAAATTTTTATTTAATATATTATATTGTGTGTTATAGTTTATAATGTTTGTATGTTGTAGAAATTTATAAGCATTTTTATATATAATTGTTGTTGGAATGATTAAAAAAATTCAATGGCGTGTATATTATGATTTAAGATAACATATTGTTTATCCAATTTTTTATGTCAAGAAAGGAGAAATTTTTAGATTTAAAATATGTGCTAAAGTTTGAAGATTGTGTTGATAAAAGTGTGTAGTTTGATTTAAAATTTTATTATGAGGTTAAAATGATATAGATGAAATAATTTTAAAAAAATAATTTAAAGATTTATAAATGTGATAATTATTGAATTTGAATAGGGTGATAAAAATATCAATATTTCAAGTTTTCTTAGTAATTTGACTTAGTCCCGTAGGGTTTCAAAAGTAGTCAAAAAATGAGTTTTTAGATTCCTCTTGACCTTAAAATAGGTTTAAAATACCTATGGTACTTTAAATATATGAAAATTGGTACTCGAGGGTTCTGATATCTTCTGAACACAACCATGAAGTCGAAATTCAGTTTGATAGTCCTAACATACTATTCTGGACAGATTTTTAAATCTGAATTTCTGTTTGATAATGTAATGATGTGAAGTGTATTGGATGAGTATGAGATTATTATAGAGTGTCCTGGAATTATGTGTGTGTATTGGTTGTGGTTTAAGATAGCATGAATGTATGCTTATCCAAGTATGTACAATTAAATTATGTAGGATCTCGATTTTGTGACTGGAAGTTGATAAGTATGTTTAGAGTTACTTTTCTCTTCTAAAGGTACGTACATGCAGTAAAATATTGCATTATATTGATTGTTTGTTGAGGAAAAATAGATGTAGTATAAAGATGATAATATGGTTTTCTTAATCAAGAAGTATTATTTTAATAATTTGATAAGTAGAGGTAGTATGTCCTCACTAACATAAAAGTGGACGTAGTGTGACGTCAATTGGTGGATTGATTTTATTCGCAGTATATGGGGACATTATGAGCCACCGGGGGGGTATGCATACTTAACCATAGGCACCGAAGTATGGCGTGTTGCCTATGGTAGAGACTTTCTTAGGGGTTAGCCCCCCCCCCCCCCCCCCCCCCCCCTAATGTAATGTTTCACACTTGGAGTTTGATTGATACCGCTGTATGGCGGATTTGTTCTGGCAATATGGCTGGGTAGCTACAACATTATGGCTGACTATTTTATTCATAAGAAAATTTTTTATATGAAATGATTTTACTTTAACATTATGATTTATTTTATATAGTATTTTACTGACGTGTACCTTTGGTCTTAACGATCCTGCGATGATGTTGTTCCTTTTGTGGTTAACAACTAGCAGATAATTAACATGCGGGTTGGGGAGTTAGGTTTCACTTGTGAAGAATAAATTTGCTTAATTATGGAAGAACTTTGTTTCCTTTACCCGGACAATTACGTTTTAATTAAGAGGTGTCTACGCTCTCGAGTTGTATTTCTTTCCGGATAATTGGCGCTTCATACTAGTTTACTTTAATTTCTACTGCTAGACCATAAACTTTAAATAAAACCTTAATAAACCTAGTAGGACTCGATCCGCCAAGTCTTTCTTTTGAATAAATCTTTGTTTACTGTTCCAACATAACATCCTTGATTAACTAGGTTTCTTATTTTATTTAGCAAATATAATTCTTTTGTCTATAATTATATGAGACCCGCCAATTTTAAACAGATTTGGACTCGACCTGAATTCGATGGGTCCAAAATTTTAGGATTCAGACCCGCAAAAAAGAATCTGGATCCACGAACTCAGGTCAGGTCTAGAATTCATTGGCATCCATAGTCTTCACTTCTTAATTCATATCTTGAATAGTGATAAATGTAGTATTTTAAACTTATTGCACCATCTTTGTGGTTTATCGAGGACTCAAGTAAGCGTTTGAACGTCCAATGTGGTCTTGATTTGGTAATTTAAGTTTATTTGCCATTGTACGCCTTTTCATGCTTTAATGTTTGATATTCGAGTTGATTCGAGCAAGTTTCAAGCCTTCCCAGTCCTCAATCATGTATGTCGAGCTTCAATGATACATAACTACATAGTTCGACATAATTTTCGTAGCTCACAAAGACATTCATGAATACGAAGAAGTTCGAGGGTAATTTAATGAGTTTTAAAGTCATATAGTGAAATGATTGTGTGATTAGAGTCAAAGTATAAAACTTAACCTATAGTGTTACCAAGATCGCATGGTTCGAAGTAACTTGATGAAACAATATAATTTCAATGACAATGACAATGTTTAAAAGAAATAAAACTAATGCAAAAGAACACAAAAATTTAAGGTGGTTCACCCAATGATCGGTTCGTTCTCCGTGGTGTGAGTTTCTTGTTTATATTAAAATAATGGAGAAGTACAACTCTTACAATGAAGTATTACAAATGATGTAAGAGAATGCAAAAGCTATGTGTTTAAGCTTGGGGTTTGTGTTTAGGCTTGGGGTTTGTGTTTGATATGTTTGGAAGAGCAAATAAGCTCACTATTTATACGGAAGATTAGATTAAACATCATTCAATACATAGCTCGAGTCAGAAGCTGAGTATTACATATCTAAAGCTTGCTCGACTGGTCGTGCAAAGTTGGCTCGGGTCGAGCGAAGTGCATTCAAACTTCCAGAGCTTCTGATCATCAGCAGGATTCAATCTAAGTGTACAGTACATCCGCTCGACTGGTCGATGAAGATAGCTTGGGTCGAGCAGGGCTAAATTCTACATTCTGTCCAATTTTTGAAGTTTCTGATGTTGGACCTGATGGTGGCTCGACTGGTCGAGCAAGATCCGCTCGAGTCGAGCGAAATGGGCGGCAGCAGCTTTTGCGATCTTTTTAAGTATCATTCGAGGTCCAATTACATTTGTTGCTTCTAATTGCTGTTGCCAAGACTGCCAGCCACCCTACCCTATCCACTAGGTGAAGCAACCCCCCCCCCCCCCTTCCCCCCTCCTACAACCTAGGGGTGGTGGAACAATCATGAAACCACCACCCCCTACTTTTTTTTAAAGCCTATAAATAGAGAAGAGGAAGAGGGAGATATCATCTCAGTTTTCACCTTTCATTTTGAGTAATTTCCATGTATTCATCATAGCTTTATTTTCATTTCAATTAATAATTAGTGTTAACATAATTCCTCTTTCAATTCAATTAAGTATTTTCACTTTCCAAATACAATCTTAACTTCATCCTTTATTGTAATATTTTGTAACTTGAAATTCTTCAACCATTGATGTACTATTATTGAAGCTTTTGGAAGGTATTACTTTAAATCATCAAATCATCTTGTTCATCCTTAGATTGAAATCAAAAGAGTAACTTCTTTCTTTACTTATATTGATTACAATTCATGTCACTTAGTCATCTTTGATTGTTTGCCTTTAAGTTTCATATATTCATGCTTGTAGTTCTTCAACTTATATTGCACTCATCTTTTTAGGTTACTCTAGTTTAATTTATTCATCTATGATTCTTGACTTGTTTGCAATTTACAATTTCAATATGAGTATGAGTGAGTAACTTGTTTTGGCTTAGGCTAGGCATTACCACCATGTATGTAGTTTGAATTGATTTCTTTACCTTTGGCTTGGTTGTGTTGTTTATGTTTTAAGATGGATTTTGCTACCATTTTGTAGTGTCGTTGAATTGAGGGCGAGAGTCGATTTTTAACGATAATCTATGCTTAAAGTTAAGACATCTCCATGAGAATAGGTAGATGCTTTGATTGGAAATGTTGAATGTGTGCTTCATGTCTTAAATTATGCTTAACTCCATGAGAATAGGTAGTTGAGTATGTTTAGGAAGCTTTTATTACTCAAGAGAGAACATTAGTACTTATGATACGTTCTTCCCCATAACAAAATATCCAAGACCTTAGGTTAATGTTTAGTAAATACTACTTTGCTGAGAAAGCCTAGCCTATGCCCCTTAGCTTATTGATCATTTTATCCTTGCTTTTAGTTCATTGTATCCTTATTTACTTTTATGCTTTATTTTCATTAAGTACTTTTAATTGCTTGTTTTAACTATTTCTAGCTCCAAACATCATATTATACATTTTTGAACACACTAATCGATCGAGAAACTATTAACTTAACTTCCACTCCTTGTGGATTCGACCCGTACTTGTCGACGTACTACGCTATGCCGTGCACTTGCGGTATTACTATGAAGGACGTTTAGTCCCGATCAAGTTTTTCGTGTCGAAGAAGAAGAACAATGAAGAAAAATGATGAAGAATTTATGCAAAAATGATGATGAAGAAGAAGCAATTTGCGAAGATGAAGAATTTATGGGTTTTTCGTGGAAGAAGAAGCAACAGATGATGTAGAAGAAGATGATGAAAAAGAATGAAGCAGTTTGCAAAAATGGTGGGTTTTAAGAGGGCTTTTCGAGAATAAAACAGTAGGTCGAGTATTTTTGAAATACAACGTTGAATGGCGGGATTTATATTCTTAAGAAAGACATTATGTGCTGCGGGCTAGTGGGAACCGCAGTATAAAATTGCAAAAAAGGCATTATGTGCTGCGGGCTTCCAAAATACTGCAGCATTTGAAAATTTTTTAAATTACTTATTTGTTGGGGTTTTTATAAAACCCGCAACATTTAAACTATTTTTTTTTGCGTGATTCTTTTTTGCTATTTAATGCTGCGTCTAATAAAAATCACAGCAAATGACACGCAACAGATACGTTTTTTTCCACTAGTGTTTGTGCTCAACTTCATCCCGGATGAAATTATATTTGATATCAATGTGTTTGGACCTCCTATGAAATGTATTTTTATTTCTAGCCAAGTGAATTACACTTTGACTATCATAATGCACACTTACCAAACACACCTTGTTGCACATCTCACCAACTAGACCTTTGAGCCACTTTGCTTCTTTAAATGACTCGGCAACGACTATGTACTTCGCTTTGGTTGTTGAAAGGGCAACCACATCTTGTAGTGATGATTTCCCACGTACCGCCAAACCACCCAATGTAAACACAAATCCACTTGTGGAATTTCTAGCATCTAGATCACCTCCATAGTCCAAGTCACAAAACCTAGTTAGCTTGCTTGAATCCTTCCCATACATGAGACAAACATTAGAAGTACATTTTAAATGCCTAAACAACCACTTAAGTGCCTCCCAAAATCCCTTCCCTAGATTAGACATATATCTACTTACCAAACACACCGCATGAGAAATGTAGAGATTCGAACATATCATGGCATACATCACACTACCAAAGGCACTAGTGTACGAAATTCTTACCATTTGCTCTTCTTCCGCCTTTGTTTGTGGACATAATTTCTTGGAAAATTTGAAATGAGAGGCAAGAACTGTAGACACACCTTTAGCATCACCCATGGAGAAGCTTTGCACAACTTTCTTAATATACTTTCTTTAGCTAAGGTATAAGACGCCCTTAGCCCGGTCTCTCAAAATCTCCATCCCAAGAATCTTCTTGGCTTCACCAAGATCCTTCATATCAAATTCACTTGGAAGCAACTCTTTCAAGTTCTCCAGCTCAAACAAAGTATTACAAGCTACCAACATATCATCAACATACAAGAGCAAATATAACAAAGAACCATTTTCAAGTTTCTTAAGATAAACACAACTATCATAAGAACTTCTAACAAAATCGTGTGAAATCATGAAAGAATTGAACCTCTTGTACCATTGCCTTGGCGATTGCTTCAACCTATTCAATAATCTTTTCAATCTACACACTTGACCTTCCTCACCGGCGACCTCAAAACCTTCTGGTTGCTTCATAAAATTTCCTCTTCAAACTCACCATGAAGAAATACCGTTTTCACATACAATTGATGCAACTCCGAATCCTCCATCGCCACCAAAGCTAGTAGTACCCTTATAGAAGAGTGCTTGACGACCAGTGAAAATACCTCATGAAAATCGACACCCTTTTTTGAGAGTATCACTTTGCTACTACCCTTGCTTTGTAGATGGGAGGAACATCACTAGAAGTTGAGGAAAATCCTCTTGAATATCCACTTGTACCCAACAATTTTATTTTTCTTTGGTGCTTCAACGATATACCAGGTTTCATTCTTTGCAAGTGAATCTATCTCTTGCTTCATGGCTATCAAGCTTGAGTCTTTTAAGGCCAAAGCCTCCTTGTATGTACATGGTTCATGCAACCCTTCGACTTTGCTAGCAATGTTGAGAGCATACGCAACATAGTCACACTCTTCAATGTACCTCCTTGGAGCTACGATCTTCCTCTTTTGCCTTGTTGTGGACAAAGGACGAAATCTTTATTGAATATTATCATCATTTTCATCTTCATCAATATTGGGAGGTTGAACCTCCTCTTGTCCATCAATAGGATCAATTACAACATCATTTACAACATTTTCAATGGGCTTTTCTACACTAGAGACTAACATGTTGTTCTCATTAAATACAACATCTCTAGAAGTGTTTAGTCTTTTGGACTCATTACACCACACCCTATACCCCTTAACACCCACTCCATATCCCACAAAAATGCATTTTCTAGCCCTAGGTTCTAACTTTCCATCATTTACATAAATATAAGCCGGAGAACCAAGGACTCTAAGACTAGAATAACTTACCAGAGTGTTGTAACACACTTCTTATGGTGATTTGAACTTCAAGGCAGTATGAGGTGAGTGATTGATCAGGTAACATGTCGTAGCCACCGCTTCGGCAAAAAATTGTTTCCCCAATTTTTCTTGGTTTAGCATACACTAAGCCCTCTCCAACAATGTTTTATTCATCTTCTCCGCAACACCATTTTGTTGAGGACGCCTTGCACAAGTTCTATGTCTAACAATGCCTTTACTAGCACAATATTGAAGAGATTTACTATCAACAAATTCAAGACCATTATCGGTTCTTAAGGTCTTAATGCTCCTACCGATCTTTTTCTCAATCATTTTCTTCTATTCTAAGAAAACATCAAATACTTCATTATTATGTTTAATGAAGTAACACCATACTTTTCCTGAGAAGTCATCTATGAACGTCAACAAGTAGTTACAACTACTAAGTGAAGGCTTTCTTGAAGCCCCCACAAATGGGAATGAATATAATCAAGAATTCCCTTAGTGTTGTGTATGGCGGGTTTGAAATTCCCCCTTTTGCGTTTCCTATAAACACATTGTTCACAAAACCTAAGGTTCCCAAAGTCTTTGCAATCGAGGAAACCTTGTCTAGAAAGTTCTTACACACCTCTTTCTCCCGTGTGACCAAGTCTCAAGTGCCAAAGCTTTGATCGAACATTGTGTTTGTGGAAGCATTTGTTGAGTTGGAGATAGTTGAATCTTCCAAACCATACAAACCTCCCATTCATCACCAAAAGTGACTCTCTAGAAATCTTCATAACTCCACCTTCACAAGTGATCCTACACCCGATCTTATGAAGAATATGAGATTCCTACAACCCCGGAACATACCTCACATCCGTTAAAGTTCTCACCATTCCATCAAACATTCTCATTTTCACATTCCCAACCCCGACCACTTTACAAGTAGTATTGTTTCCCATCGTCACATTTCCCCATCAACACTTTATATGTTTGGAAGAAAGTTTTGTTGGGAGTCAAGTGGAATGTGCACCCTAAGTCAAGAATCCACTCATCACTATCTTTGTACCCATGTGTGGCTACTAAAACACCACCACCATCACTATTATTCACGTAACTAGCATCGACATTACTAGTTGCGTCCCTAGCCCGATCATCACTAGCATTTTCCTTTTTTCATTTCCAACAATCCTTCTTGATGTGGCCTTTAAGCTTGCAATAGTTGCAAGTCTTGTTTTTGAAAGGTCCCCCCTGACTTCGACCTCCTTTTACCCTTGTTTCCACCCCCACTAGTGGAACCTTTCTCAAAAGTCCTCTCTCTCACAAGTAATCCATCAACCGAGCCACCCTATGATTTTGTCACAATTGTGTATCAATGAGATCCGTTTGTGTTAAAGAATTTTTCACATCGTCACTACTCAAGTTTTCTCTATCCTAAAGTAGAGTTTCTCTGAAATTCTTGTAAGATGGAGGTAGGCATAAAAGGTAAATATCCAACTCATCTAAGTGAGGTTTTAAAGGTTTACCTTCCTCGAAGCGTAGATCGTAGAGTCTACTCTTCAAAAATAGTCTATTGATAACACTCTTGGCCATGTAGAGTGTATCTAATTTCTCCCACATACCCTTGGTTGTAGTTTCTTCAACAACCTCTCTTAACACTTCATTGGAAAGGCATAGTTAAATTGCCGAAAGTGCCTTTGTATCAATTTGTTCCTATCTTGCCGCGGTTATTCCTTCCGGCATTTTTCTACACCGTCAATGGCCTTTTGCACACCATTTTGTATTAAAATGGCTTTCATTTTTACTTTCCATAAGCCAAAGTTCACACTCCTATCAAACTTCTCTATGTCCAGCTTCATTGTGGACATCTTTCACCAACAACGACTTCTTATACCACCGTAATAACAACTTAGCTCTGATACCAATAGAAATAATTTCTTAATTAGAGTCTAAGTATAAAACTTAACCTCTAATGTTACCAAGACGCATGGTTCGAAGTAACTTGATGAACCAATATAATTTAAATGAAAATGACAATGTTTAAGGGAAATAAAAAAAATGCAAAAGAACACAAAGATTTAAAGAGGTTCACCCAATTGTCGTTTCGTCCTCTATGGTGTGTAGTTTCTTGTTTATATTAAAACAATGGAGAATTACAACATTTACAATGAAGTATTACAAATGACGTAAGAGAATGCAAAAGCTATTGTTTAGGCTTGGGGTTTGTGTTTGATGTGTTTGGATGAGCAAATGAGCTCATTATTTGTACAGGAGATTGCATTAAACATCATTCAATATATTAAAAACTATGAATAACAAATATTGTAACAACTCCATAGATTTGAAGAGTCAAAAACGAATCTGAGGCACAAAAAAG
The DNA here is from genome assembly GCF_026212465.1 of Amaranthus tricolor. Classification (NCBI taxonomy): domain Eukaryota; kingdom Viridiplantae; phylum Streptophyta; class Magnoliopsida; order Caryophyllales; family Amaranthaceae; genus Amaranthus; species Amaranthus tricolor. Next base: position 16,644,190 of record NC_080049.1, read on the forward strand.
ACTCGTTCGAGCCTCTGAGGTGCTCGTTCGAGCAAGTCTACCCAGCAGCTACTGAATTATGATCTTCTATTTGCTCGTTCGAGCTAAATAAGGCCTGTTCGAGCATGTTGCAATATGGTCCACTGTTTGCTACTGATTTGGTTGCTCGAACAAGGCATGTTTCATGCTTTAAGTGCCTCGTTCGAGCACTTTGGACAGAACATGATCTTTCAACTTCAAGATTCCTGATTCATCATGTCATAAACATCTTCTTAATCACCATACTTAAGAGCCTGCATCAATACTACTATTATTCACGCATTTAACCACCACATTCAAGCACACACACTAAGTTTCTCCCTTAAATCACCCATTAACTTAGTCCCATAGAATTTCATCCCATAAATCACATATAAATACACACATCAATTGTGCACTCAAGTCACCATTTATTCTCAACATATTAACATGGTCTCGGGCAAAAAGTTCACTCAGCAGGTATTAGAACATGTTTTAAGTATGGTCCTCACACTTGGGATTTGACCGAAATTCAAGAACATGTTCCCAACCATTTCTTTGGTGCTCCCTTCGAATCCGGATGTCCATAAGATAACAACTGAATATTAGTTTTCTAAAAGAGAAAAGTTAACCAAAATCATTTTGATTATCATCTAGGGGGCGGTTATCAAGTTAGCAGTTTATCATTTTCATTAGTTTAAGTTAGTGAGAGGTTATTTTTCTTTATTTTGAGTTTTTCATTTGTTTAGTTTAGAGAGTTAGTCTTTAGGATATAAATTAGAATTTAGGCACCATTTTCATTTAGCTTTTAGTTAAATTTTTCCTTAATTACACTTCAATAGTTTAATCTTCCCTAAATTTTAATTAATACTTTTATGGAACATGGAGTTTACCATTTTTTTTGATCATCAAGTTTATGGTACAAACTTAGACAACTCCATAAATCTGGTTGAATACTCTATTATAGTCATCTTACCCTGGCTCAACATATAAAATTCACTTTCCTTTCTCCTTTGTAGGGAGATAGGATAAAATCTAGTCCTCAACCTTACTAAGAATTCTTCCCAAGTCAATCCAATATGATCTCTCTCAACTTTTACAATTTTCCGCCACAAGTTAACAGTTCCCTCCTGAGAAAATGAAGCAATTTTCATCATAAGATCTCTCGGGCAGTTAACAACGTCTAAGATTTTTCTCTATTTGATTAATTCAATTCTCTAACTTCACTAGGTCAACCACATCATCATAGTACAGGGGTCTATGTCCTTCTAACCTCTTATACAACTCAATTTCTTATTCTAGCTCACCCCTACGGTTCTGGTTTTCAAGGATCTGAAGTAACCTCTTAATTGTTTCCTCTAACCTTTTCATTTGGGCATTCACACCATCACTCTCGGTCTTGTTGCGTAAAAGACGATCGCGACGTATGGACATTCTATTTTCTCTATAATCAAATAGAAAAGGCATAAATCACTTACAAATTATATTAATAGCATGATATTGTAAACAATACACTTTACTAATAATGGTTTAGTCTACTTGGTCGAACTTATCTATACACATTGAGACTAACTTCACATACTTTGTCGTTAAAACGACATTCTAGGGATTCATCTATTACATAAAACAAGTAAGCACATATTATTTACAAGTAATATCCCCAGACTTTAACTTAGACTTGATTCCATCAACCTCTCATATTTTCGAAATTCATTTTAAAGTTCTTTTAAAGACCTAACCCTGACTGAAGACTTAATTCTCTTAAATGATGATAATTCAAAACACATATTAATTAAACAAATAAATTAAGTAATTATATTTAGTTGTTTAAGTTGGTTCAAAATCATAATAAATATAAAGTGAATAATTGATATATATATTTAAGTTTGAAATATATTGATTGATGAAGTATTTTTGTCCGAAATATTTTAAGTGTTGGTAGATTAATTGATAAACTAGCTAAGAATGAAATATGCTTGAAATACGTTTACATGACTTAAGTTTATCTTAAGGTTGAATTTATAAATTTTGAAATAAGTTTAAATGGTTTTAAGATAATTATGTTTAAGATAAGGTTATTTTCGTCATTATCATTTGAAATATTTTAATAGGTCAACGTATATTAAAATTAACTTTGAAATATTTTAATAGGTCAAAATATATTGAAATTAAGTTTGAATTAAAACTAAAGTATGTTTGAACATTTGAATACACGTTTTATTTTAAACGTTTGGATATATTATGTGCTTCATCTTTTATGATAAATTTGTTATTAAATTTGGCTTTGAATAAATAAGTTGTTTGTAATTTAAATGATATTACACGGTTTGTATTTGAATATTTGAATTTAAATTAGTTGTTTTGAAATTAAGTTATACTAATTATAGGCTTTCCTATAAATAAGATGATGATTTAAATTGACACTAAAATTAGGAAAAGACAATTTGAATTAATGATAAAAATAAGAATTAACAAATTACAGCACAGCAATCGTTGATAATAACAAATTACAGCACAGAATGACGTAATTATATGAGCTGTCGGTGCAACGTCAGTTTGAGTTTAAGTTCAAGATCTTGAAGACTGGCACAGACTAACCAGATCAACAAAATTGACGGATGAAGCTTTCTTTCTCTTCAAGGATATGTTGAGGCGTGACATATATAAATACAAGGCTTCGTTCAAGAATTAAGATTGCACCTCTTCTTACAATTTTCTTTCTTGTTGACTTAAGATCTAGTATTCTCTAAACATTCAAAAGGAGTTGTAATTCTTAGTTCAACTAGCTCTTACAATTTGTAATAGGATTAAGTGTTTAAAAGAGTTAGAATTTTCATAAATTAATACGCCTAACCGTATAATACTTTTTAAAGTGTTCAACTTGTAATCTCTATTGTGAGATTGGGATTTGCTTTTATTAAGAGACTTGTAAGACGTTCTTCAAGGGGAAGAACGTGGTGAGAGAAGATAGAGAGATCTTCTAGGTTGTCTTAAAGTCTATTAATAAAAGGCATTGAATCCTATGGGTTGGAAGAGAACCCATATGCGGGGAGTAGGTTGTTTAGAAATGAACCTCGTTAACATATCGTGTGTTATTGTTTAAGTTTATTTCCGCACATACGTTATAGTTTTATTAATCGATCTAAAACTGTTCCAGAAAACAGTTTTGAAAGGTCACCTAAGCTCTTGAGCTAACCTTCCAGACAAAAATTTTAAACGGGCATACTCTCTATTCAACTCCCCCCCCCCCCCCCTAGAGAGTATTCAACCTCCTATCAACTTTCAATTGGTATGAGAGCTGAGTTTCACATATAAAGATTAATATCTTGTGATGGATCCGATAGGAGAATGGTTGTTTGCTCAAGGTCGTTCGTGCTCTTGGCCTCCTTTGTTTTGTCGAATAAATTTCTCTCATTGGAAAACTTTGATGAAGATGTTTGTGATTGATCAAGATATGGAACTTTGGGACATCATAACTAAAGGACCTAAGGTACCCATGAAAAAAGACGCTCATGGAAATGATGTGGTTAAATCCGAATCCGAATACTCACAAAGTGATTTGGAATCCGTTTCCAAAAACTATAGGGCGATGAATCAATTATGTTGTGCTTTGAATGGTACCGAGTTCAATTGAGTTTCATCATGCACAAGTGCTAAGAAAATATGGGATAAGTTAGTTGTGACATATGAAGGAACAAGTCAAGTAAAGGAGACTAAGATCAACATCCTCATGCATCAATACAAAATGTTCAAGATGACAAAGGATGAGAATATTAATGAAACGTTTACTCATTTTACATTAATTACTAACAGTTTGAATTCTCTTGGTAAAACTTTTACTAATGCAGAAAAAGTCCAGAAGGTCTTGAGGTGTCTTCCAAGATCCAAATGGGAGTCAATGCCATTGAAGAAGCTCAAGACTTGAGAATTTTATCACTTGACGATCTTCTTGGAAAACTCACAACTCATGAACATACCCTACATGATGATGGAGAAAGTGATGTAACACCTTCCATGAAGAATCTTGCTTTAAAGGCAAAGAAACATCATGAATCCTCAAGCGATGATGAAGAAAGTGATGATGAGGAAGATTCATTTGCCTTGATCACAAAAGGTCTAGAAGGAGTCATGAATATGCGCAAAAGATTTAAAAAATTTAAATCTAGAAACAAAGGTAAATGTTCAAACTCTAATTCTAATTCTAGAACTAACAAACTAACTTACATTGAGTGTGGATCTACAGAACATCTGCTAAAAAAATTCCCTAAGAAGAAAAGGGAATCATACAAGAAAAACAAGAAACAAGCAATGGTTGCTACATGAAGTAATTCTGAAGGATCAACCAAACCTAAAAGTGAAGATGGTCACGCTCACCTATGTCTTATGGCTAATGATGATCTAGATCAAAATCATAAGGAGGTACTTGACTTTCTTAACTCTTGTTCTAAAGAAGAATTAGTTAAAGCTCTCTTTGACAAGTTTCAAATTAAAAAGATCTTAAAAGATGATAAAAACATTCTAGAAAATAGAATTCGTCACTATCCCGAAGGTTATGAAGACCTTATAAAGAAAAATGAATCACTAAAGGCTGAAACAATAAAATTTGAAGAGACTGTCAAAGTCTTGAAAAAAAAATATCAGCCACATGAAAAGGCTCAATGATCTTCAGAATAAAAATGATGATGTTGAATCTGAACTCAAGACTTTGAAACATGAGTCTGAGAAAAGTTTACAAGACTTGACGAAGCTAAATGACTCCAAATCTAAATTTACGAAAATGCTTACACGTCAAAAAGGATTCAATGATAAACTTGGTATAGGTTATAATAATGTCACACATAACTAGAAGAGTAAAACCACATTTGTTAAGAGTGCATACAAACATAGACGCACACCTACTTGCTCATTTTGTTGCAAAGAAGGACATATTAAGTTTGCATGTGCCTATAGACGTAAGGACAAATATATCATTAAGAATTCCTTTCCTCTTGAATTACGTGGGCAAATAAAACAAACATGGGTTCCCAGAGGGACAAGACCACCTAACATGGTCTACCCCAAATATGATCTCAAATTTGTCACTTGGCTAGCTAAGTCAAGTTGAGAAAGGTTATTTTTTTGTTTTGTGGGAAAAGCAAAAGTGGATCTTAGATAGTGGATGCTCGAGACATATGAGTGGTAAAGTTTCTTTATTTTCTGAAATTATAGAAAAATGCAATGGCTCGATCACCCTTGGAGACAAAGGTAAATGCAAAATTTTAGGTGTTGGCAAAGTTGGTAAGAATTCCTCTAAAACTATTGATAATGTCTATTTAATTGAAGGTCTAAAATTTAATTTGCTAAGTGTGTCTCAACTATGTGATAAAGGTAATCAAGTAATCTTTGATAAAGAGAAATGTGTTGTTAAAAACCCTAAAACTGGAGATACATTTATTACCGCCCTTAGACATGATAATGTTTGCTTTAAATACTAACGAAATTGCAGCTCAAAATTTCAAGTGCTTGAAGGCTATGACAGATGATCCAAAACTATGGCATGGACGTCTTGGTCACATCAGTACGCATACCATGCATGAATTAGTATGTAAAGATCTAGTTAAGAGACTTCCAGCCCTTGACTACAAACACAGTCCTACATATGACGCATGCATTAGAGAAAAACAAGTAAGAAGTTCATTTAAACCGAAGAAAATGGTAAGTACTTCAAGACCATGTGAACTTTTACATATTGATCTATGTGGTCTAATGCGTGTACGGAGCATACGAGGTAAATCTTACATTCTAGTTACAGTTGATGATTATTCTAGATTTACGTGGGTTGATTTTTTGAAGGATAAAAGTGAAGTCTTGAAACCGTTCTCAAGACTTTGTAAAGAAATGCAAACTCAGTTGAATCTTTGATTAGAAGTGATCATGGGAGAGATTTTGATCAACTAGGCTTTGATTCCTTTTGTGAAAAATACGGTATAACCCATAACTTTTCAGCTCTTAGGACACCCCAACAAAATGGCGTGGTTGAAAGGAAAAATCGAACATTAGAGGAAATGGCTAGGATAATCCTATAGAGAATGGATTAGCCAAACATTATTGGGCCGAGGCTGTTAACACAGCAAATTATTTCTTAAATAGGTTTCTCATTAGACCCATACTTAAGAAAACCCCCTAAGAGTTATTTAAAGGAAGAAAACCAAACATAGCCTACCTTAGACCATTTGGTTGCAAATGTTTTATCCATAATAATAGTAACGACAATCTAGGTAACTTTGATGCTAGAAGTGATGAAGGTATATTAATTGGATACTCAGTAAATAGTAAGGCTTATAGAGTTCTAAATAAGCATACAAGTATGGTTGAGGAAAGTATACATGTAATATTTGATGAATCCGACAATGGAATATTATGTGAAGGATTTAAAGAGTTAAACCTTAATAAACATTTTGATGATATAAGTGATGACGAATTGGATGCCAATGATATTAGTGAAGTTAAAAGGAAAAACATGCAGGATATCATACAAAGCCTTGATGAGGTTGAAGGAAAACAGGTTGCAAACATTGAAGAGTTACAGCCTAATCTTGAGACCCAACCTCAAGATCTGGAAACAGCTCTCGAACGTACTGATTTAGACGCACCATTTAGAAATCCCTCAATGGAAGTAGGTACAAGTTCTTTGAATGATTATACACCATCCATATTACATAGAAGACTTAGAATGTCATCTCAACATCCTCTAGAAAACATAATAAGTGATCCAAACAAAGGTAGTCAAACTCGATCCTCTCTTAAAAATTTATGTGCATTTTCTGCTTTTGTTTCTCTTGTAGAACCAAAGGATATTAAAGAAGAAATACAAGAACCAGAGTGGATCATTGCTATGTAAAATTAATTAAGTGAATTCGAAAGAAATAAAGTTTGGGATCTAATTGAAAGGCCACCGAATCGTACTATCATTGGAACTAGATGGGTCTTTCGCAATAAGCTCAATGAGGATGGAGACATTATAAGGAATAAAGCAAGGCTAGTAGCTCAAGGTTATAATCAAGAAGAAGGTATAGATTATGATGAGACTTTTTCTCCAGTTGCAAGGTTAGAATCTATCCGTATTATGCATGCTCTTGCTTCATACATGAATATAAAACTATATCAAATAGATGTAAAATGTGCTTTCCTAAATGGCTACTTACAAGATGAAGTATATGTTAAACAATCACCTAACGCTGAAAATTTCGATCTACCTAATCATGTGCTTAAACTAAACAAAGCACTATATGGCTTGAAACAAGCTCTAAGAGCTTGGTATGACAGATTTAGCTCACATTTACTTGAAAATAATTTTCAACGAGGTAAAATTGATAAGACGCTTTTCATTAAAAATAAAAGAAAAGATATTCTTGTTGTTCAAGTATATGTTGATGATATATTGTTTGGAGCTACTAATGATTCTTTGTGCAAGGAATTTTCTGAGATTATGTGCAAGGAATTCGAAATGAGCATGATGGGAGGCTTAACATTTTTTCTTGGACTACAAATAAAGCAAAAGAAAGATGACATATTTATTTGTCCAAGTAAATATGTTAGAGATTTGCTAAAGAATTACAATATGGATCAATGTAAAACTGCTAATACGCCTATGAGTGCAACACTAAGTCTAGACCAAGACATAAATGGTAAGAGTGTTGATCAAAAGACTTACAGAGGTATGATTAGTTCTCTATTGTATTTAACAGCTAGTTAATTATTAATTACAATGTGGTAGTTGCGGCTGTAATTAATCTAGTCTTAATAGTTAATCAATTGTTTATCAATCTAAATTATCCTTTAACTGAACGTTCATCATGAATTCATGTGTAGTAGTGGGAATTCCCAAAGCCTTAGTCTTTTATTATATTGAACTTTAATCTTTTTAGTCGTAGTTTTTCTCATATACCAATTGTTTTTTTGTTACCATTCGTGATTAATAGAATTCAATAAAACTCATAATTAATCTTGCTTCCTCGTGTTCTACCCGTAATTGTGCTACAATAATCATGCACTTGCGGTAAAACAAAATAACCTATCAAATAGTATTCATGTATTTCTTAGGAATAACCTTCTTTGCCATTTTCACCAAAGTACTTCTCTAGCTTCTTTGGTACGTGCTTTTCCAAGTCTAATTAAACCACATGCAAATCTCTTTTTATAATTTTATAATTATAATACTCCATCCATCGTTTGTCTTATAAGATTAATTACTTTTGCTGTAAATCTCCTTGCCATAAATCCAAATTGGTTCTTTATTATGCTGGTACATCTCCTTATAAGTACTATCACTCATTCTCCTGATTTCATAATATGGCTCATGGGTTTTATTCTTTGGTAGTTGGAGCAATCTTGGACATATTTGTTGTTCTCGTAAATGGGCACTAGATTTCCTTTACATAAATCCAAAATGGTTATTAGATATGCTAGTACGTCTCCTCATAAAATATATATAATTTTTTCCCATATCATAGTATGGCTTATGAATTTCATTCCTTGATCGTTGGAGCAACCTTAGACATCTCTCTTGTTTTTGTACTCCATTTCGTAGCTCGTCAAAATACTCCCTCTATCGATTTTTGATTTTCTCCTCGTGAACTAAATTGTTCTTGTCCTGATCCTTAATACATTTTACTATATCAATGTCATTAGTTTCTACTTGCCCACTCTTCGCTATCCTATGGACATTTTTTTCGTTTTTTAAATTTGATTTGTCAAACACCTTTTTAAAAGCCTTTAAGTTCACCTCGCAACAACTTGTTTTTTCGTGGTTTTAAGTTTCTTATACTAGGCTTAGTCTTCCGCATCCTGTAATTTCTTAATGCTAGATAACATGTTTCTTTTCCTTAATTATTGTGTTGACCTACTCATATCACTACATTGCATCATTTCATATTCACTTTGTTATCTAAAGCTTTCATTTTTTTGAAACCTCATTACCTCCCTTATTTATGATGATTTTGATTCTCTTGTTGGTAGTGGAAATTCTCTATTATGAATTATGATGAAGAAACTTGTGATACATCATTGTAGCATGCCCTCATCATTAAGAGTGTTCTCAAAAATTATATCGATCTGGATTCAGAAATCCGAATATTCACCTATTTAGATAGTAAAAATCATTATTTGCTTTTGGTCTGAAAAAACCGAATATCCGATTTATTCCGAATCAGATACCCAATATTCGTTTTCTAATTTCTTCTTTTGTCTTTTTAAAACAATATTACGTTTTTTTCACTTAAATATTTAAGCTCACTTTATTTTCTTTCTTTAATCAAGTTTATTTTTAAAACTTTGAATATAAATCGTTTTGACAATATAATTGAGTTTTTAAAAGTCTAAATTAATTATCAATAAATTAATTATACAACTTAGTTATAATTGAAAATTGTTCATATTCATAAATTTCACAAGCTAAACAAAAAAATTTATTAAAAAATATGTATATAATTTTAAAATAATAAATGATAAATAATAAAAAATTAGAAAACCGAATATTTGATTTTGCTAATATTTCGATCTGAATTCGATATCCAGTTTTAAAAAATTCGGATCGGATATCGGATTTTAAAACTGGATAACGGATAATTCTATTCAAATATTTTTTAACATCGCTACTCATAATAATATCACAACTACTCCCAACCATGATACAATTGATATCATCACCTTCAAATATTTATTACAGTGGCAGACCTAAGATTTGAAATATAAGGTTGCGATCTTAATAAAAGCATCTTGATTCTCATTAACAAGTAAAACAGAGCTTGAAAGACAACATAAATAAAGTAAAATGAAGACAAAACTCAACTTGTTACAAGAAAAACAATAGAGCATTTCTTGATGATTTTTAATTTTATTCATGAATAACAATCAATGAAATCGTAAACAAATACAAATATAAATTCTAATTCTAAATTAAAATTATCATAATTGAAAGCAAACAAAATTGAAATTATCATAATTCAAAGCAAAATAAAATTGATATTATCCTAATTTAAAGCAAATTAAAAGTCTAATTCATGAACAAATAATACCCAAATGATACACAAGTAAAACTGAAATTAACATAATTTATAGCAAATTAAAATTATAAATTATATTTCAATTTACGACACAAAACTTAATTAAGAAAACTAAGTCGAAAATGGGAGAATTAAGGAAAATAAAAAATAGACATTAATTTCCTTTCTGTAATAGTCATTAATTGTACTTACTCTCAAAATATAAATTATGTTAGTAATAAATTATTAAATGTAAATGATATAGCTTAGTGCTATTGAAGTGAGATTAATTATTCACATTTGGCACCAAGTTATGAGTACGAGCCTTGTTGTTGTTGTTGTTGTTATGAGTACGAGTCTTGTTGTTATTGTTATTGTTATTGTTTTTTTTTAAATATTATTATTATTTTTATTATCATTTTTATTATTTTTATTATTTTTATTATAAAAATTATTATTATTATTATTATTATTATTATTATTATTATTATTATTATTATTATTATTGAGAGGTAAAGTGAATTATACTGCTCAATCTAACCAATTTACAACAAAACTTCAAAATATAGCGAGGCTTACAAAAGTCCTAGCCTACGCCTGCGCCAAAAACTATAGAGAGTAAAACTAGGTTCTATCCCTATCAGATAGTCTATCTAATTTATTTACATAAGAGATTCTTTCCTTTACTATGTATTTAACCTCTGCCAAGACTTAATCTGTCGTCCACACCCTTCTATTCCAAACTCGGTCATTTCGGGCCTTCCATATGGTGTAGGTGGTGGCTCCTACAGCCGCACAATAAACCATTTTACGAAACTTATTTTCTTTACAGTTTCTCGATAGCCATACTAGGATGTTATCCAGTTGTCTGTGACAAGGTCGAGCTCCCATCCACTCTAGGACTCCAGAGATACAATCAGTGCTGAAACTGCACTCAAAAAATAAGTGTATGGTGCTTTATGTTCCTGTCTCGCATAGGCCGCAAGAGGTATCCTCAGTAAGGTACATCTTAGCCAAGCGGTCTCTTGTTTGCATACGATTTCTGGCCCCAAGCCACATAATAAATAGGTGCTTTGGGAGGATCGCTCTATACATTATTGCCTTATCCCACTTAATCGCAGTAGCTGCCGGTCTAATGCCATTGTACACTTATCTGATTGAGTACTCTCTAGCATATATATCAATCACAGCTTCTATTAGAGTGTTTTTGATCTTACAGAAGCTCTTCCAAACCCAGCTGCAAATTTGGGTGGGACAATAAACAATCCAGCATTGTTCTTTGATGTAGATATCATGAACCCACTTCACCCACAGGTTGTCTGCCTTTTGAGCCACTGACCAAATATGTTTCCCCACCGCTGCGGTATTCCAATGACTTAGACTTCGTATACCCAATCCACCTTCTTTGGCACCAGTATGAGCAAATGGACATGAGAAATGAGTTCACTAATTGAAGCCGCCCTGCATAGGAGAGATTCCTCGAGCTCCAGGTGCGGATCTAAGCACACATTTTATCCACCAGTCGCTCACAATCATCTGGTCGAATATTGTTTGGGCTCATAGGTACCCCCAAATAAGTGAATGGGAGTTCACCCAGCTTGAAACCCGAGAGCTCCTGTATCCTGTTGATTATCGAGCTATCCATCCCCGCACAGAAAATTTCTGACTTTGCTGCGCTTATCTCTAGCCCCGTAGAGTCCGTGAATAGCCTGAGCCCAGCCAAGTTCAGAATTATTGTGTGGAGATCTCCTTTGGAGAACATGAGGATGTCATTCGCAAAACAGAGGTGATTTAGGCCTATTCTTCTGCAAAGAGGGTGGTATTTATAGCCCTCCATCACGCTAATTTTCTTCATGATTCTAGTGAAGTATTCCATGCACAATGTGAAGAGAAGGGGGGATAAGGGGTCTCCTTGCTTAAATCCTCTGCTGGGATGAATGGGGGTGGAAGGGGAGCCATTAATCAACAAAGAGTAATGTAGGGAGGTGATGCATGTCCTAATCAGCCCAATGAAGTTCCCTGGAAATCATATCGCCTCCATAAACTGAGTCATGAAGTCCCAATCCACCGTGTCATAGGCCTTTTTCACATCAAGTTTGAACATGCAACATGGTTGGATTTGGCTTGGTCTGTAGAACCTCATCATATCTTGGCAAATCAAGGTATTGTGCATGATGCTTCTTCTGTTGAAGAACGCTCCCTGGTTGGGGCTAATGATGTCAGGAAGTATCAAGCTAAGTCTGTTGCATAGGAGTTTTGAGATGCACTTGTATAATGTGGAGCAACAAGCTATGGGTCTATAGTCGCCCACCCTGCTTGGGGTTTGTATTTTTGGGACCATAGTCAGTGTCGTGACACTTATCTCCTTAAGGAGTTTTCCAATTCTGAAGAAGTCCCTGATGGATTTAATAACATCACCCCCAACTATGTGCCAAGCAGCTTTAAAGAAGTGGCTATTATATCCATCTAGACCTGGCGCCTTGTTGGAAGGAATGGAGAACATAGCATCCTTAATCTCCTTGTCTGTGAAATGGCACTCTAGGATTCTTTTGTGAGCGTCTGTAACTTTCCCCCCAAGGTCTACAATATCTTCTACCAGTTGGTTCTATTGCCATCGCCCCTCAACAGTTGAGCATAGAATGTAGTGAAAGCTGTTGTGATTTCTCCAGGCTCTTCAACCCATTGGCCTCTGTCATTGAGGATTCTATTAATTGTATTTCTGCTTGTTCTGCCCTTTAAACTGTTGAAGAATATTCTAGAGTTTGAGTCCCCCGCCTGGAGCCAGTGGATCTTTGATTTCTGCTGCAGCCAGCAATGGTATTGTTTTGAGATTTGCTTATAGGTCTAGAGTGCTTCAAATTCATTTGCGATGAGGCTGTTATCATGGGGATTTTCATGCATCTAGTTCTGGCTAACTTCCAACTGAGCTTTAGCCGCCTGATAAGCATTGCAAATGCTTTCTGTTTCCATTTGCTTGAACTGGTTTTTCAGCAGCTTTAATTTCTTCACTATCTAGAACATTGCGCACCCTTGGATGTCAGTTTTCCATGTTTGTCTGATAGTGGCATGGAAGTCCTTATGGAGACTCCAGTGGTTGAAGAATTGGAAGGGTTTCTTGCCAGCTGGAGTGGGGAACAACTTAATCAACATCGGTGTGTGGTCAAAATCACCTGCAGGGAGGAAGATGGTTTCAACATTTAGGAAGAGGTTACACCAGTTGGGGTTGCATACGGCTCTGTCGATCTTGGAAAGAACCCTGTCCTCTCCATCTTGCTTGTTTGTCCACGTATAATATCTCCCCGACGATTTCATATCCTCCAATCCACAGGTTTCCATGCAATCAAGCATGGGCTGAATATCATTCCACCGGACTGGAGCCCCTATTCTCTCCCCCTTGTTCATGACAGCATTAAAATCACCAGCCATGCACCAGGCCTTTCCTTTTACATCGTTGTGGATTCTCCTCAGGGTGTCCCAAAGTGGGCCCTTCTCCTCCTTTCCATTGAAGCCATAGACACAAGTGAGGTAGAAGTGGGAACCATTGGCAATGCTGATGTAGCAGTGGATCAATTGGGAGTGAGTCTCAATGATGTTAACTGTGTACACATTCGGGAGCCAATCAATAACAATTCGGCCATTGTTGTGACAGGAGCTATTAGAGTGAAAACACCAACCTGGGCATACATTTAGATACAGGTTTCCCATGTTGGTAGCTTTCACTCTAGTTTCAAGGAGACTGAATAGTTTAACATTATGCGAGGCAATCAATTTCCTCACCTCAATTTGTTTTTGTCTATCATTCAGTCCCCTTACATTCCAACATAATATGTTATCCATGATGAGCGAAGGGCGTCACCCCTCCGTCATCAATTATCTCTATATTATTGCCCACTTTCTTTTCCTTATCCCCTGCTTCATCCATTGCATCGTTTGCAAGAGCTGCAAAAGAGTTGTGTATTGGGGTGTCGTTGGGAGTTCCCCCCCCTTGTTCCTTTTCTCTCCCCCTGTTGGAGTGACAAATCCCTTCTCCATGGGCCCAAGCTGTGCCTCCCCAAGCAGTTCTGAGTCTCCAGAAAGCCCCCTGACTGCCTCCATAATATCAACATGGTGCTGCTTCTGTTCTGTGCCTCCCATGTGCTGTTGCTCCTGCCTAGACAATACATTGGGACTGTTCTGACTCTCCCCTGCTGCATTATGCATATGTTGCTGCTGAACAACGTCAGTTTGCTGTTGCTGCCTTGACTGTTGTGGTGTCGCTGCTACTGTCGTGACAGGGGGAAGCTGCTATAGTGCTGCTGCTACCGTGCCAGAGAGATTGCTGGACGTACTGCAAGTTGCTGCTACCCTGTCATATTATTATTATTATTATTATTATTATTATTGATATTTTAAGTCCAGAGATATTTTCGTCATTTTATTATTATAAGGGTGGCGATAAAATAAAAAGGAGACGATGTTTAGCAATACCCAAATGATAATCGTACATATATTGTCTTCTGCATACTCAATAATTATACTAAGAGATCAATAATCTTGGACAAAATGCAGATAACAAGACTTGCAAGCTACACAAGTACCAACACGTTATCAAGGTATAACACTAAAGGCCTATACTAGGACCTAAATTAAAATTTTTAGCAGAGAATATGATGACGATAGGAACAAAAGATGATTTATTTGAATAAAAATAAAAAAAGAATTAAAGATCCCATTACCTTGACAGCCACGTGCAATGAAAACTCATGTAAATTAGTCAAAACATTAGGAACAGATTGGAAAACTGATGAGATATAGCTAATGGAATGTCGATCAGAATGAGAGATTAAAAGCTGCTCTAACTCTTCAATCCGTTGATGGCATTCCGCAATGTACTTCTCAAATCTAGAAATCGTTTGCTGCATAAATGGAGATGGTTTCTTAGGGATCCCACCATAAAAATCAGTAAATGAGACCATAGAGTTGGCAGCAGCTTGACCGACACCATCAGGAGCAATTGCTGCACCAAAGGTTTGAGATAATGCAGTAAGATTTGAAGCAGTCGCAGGCTTTTGATGAAAAAATCTTGGCTGAAGCCTCATAAAAGAACGAATAGCAATCTCAGCTTTCCTTAAAATTTCTTTTACAACAGCCATCAATTTTTGCAGCTTCACTTTCTGTCTATCCATGGATGTACTGATTCCACCAAGCTCCTATCAGAGCTCAAAGTTCACTTTAAATATTCTTTATTAAGAAAATAGAAATTCCGGTAAATTCAAAGGTATTATGGATATATGAAAGACTACAAAAACCACAATATTCCATTAATCCAATGCTATTAAGGGCTCCAATCTAAGTGAATTGGAGGGGATTGTATATAAGCAATCTTACTCTTATTAGTAATAAGAACGAGGCTGTATAGTTATATAAAAAAAGAGGATATTCCATATGTACCAATTTTATAAAAAGCAGACACAGTAAACACATCAATGATCAAACATACTAGTACAGCAACATGAGAGGGATAATTTCATCAAAAAGAAAAATTTATCAAAAGGAATGAAAAGACAGATATTAAGGATCATGGAGAAGTGCAAAGTGAAGCCAGATAAAGTACAGGAACTCTAGATTCGACATATCAATATGTGACATGCTACTCCAACCTTCCCAGAACACATTTCATCAGTACACATAATGAATCTGATATGACTCACGTGACTTCACCTCCCCAAAGAAAGAGGCATGAGAATGATTAAGGGTAATTTGGTCTTTTGGGTTATAATGTTGTTAGGCTTATGTGTCCATATAAAATATTACATCTGATAAGAAATATTATTTTCTCAAAAAGAAAAAAAATACATCATCATCAACTCATCGATAAAGATACAAAAAGCAGCTAAGTTCTCGATAAATAGTAATTGATGCGGCCTGGATTGGAACCTGAACTAATCCTGCAAAATGCTGCCATCCATGATACGGATGACAGCCGATTGAATCGGTCAACGCTTAATGCCGAGCATAACTTTCTATCCAACTCAAAATACGAAAATTATACTGTAACACCCTGAGATTTCCTGACTTCATTAATTAATATTTTAATAACTTTTGGGTATTTTATAATTATATTAAATTACTTTTGAAGTAGTTTTAATAAATTTCTTTCATATATGAATTTAAATATTAACATATATTTATATTAAAAATACAATTACGATTCCATATAAAGAGGTTCGAATCAAAATAATTATTTTTTTATTTAAATGTGTTAGCATATGGAGGTGAGTTCTTAATTGGGCCTCGCAAGAAGATGAATCTAGATAAATAAATAAATAGATAAATAATATAAAAGGATGTGTTAGGCTGTGAGTACTCCTTCCCTCACTCACAAGAATCACGTCGCCCATCCCTCCTCCTCTTTCCCTCTCTAAACTCCCTCTCCCTCACGGCCCACAAAAGAAAACAGCAGCTGCCGGCACACCACACCACCGGCAGGCCACCTGCTTTCCTTCTCCTTCACCATGAGTAGCCGCAGCAGACTAAGTTGCCTCTCCATCAGCAGCTGCGTTGTGCAACCAGTGCACAACAGTTTGGCTGCGTTGTGCAGCCTGTGGACAGCAACTAGGCTACGTTGGGCCCTTCAATCACCACGATAGCCTCGGTTCACCACCACCACAACCTTCACTTACCCTCTTCACCATTTTTGCTAGTATTAACATTGTGAGCCATCTCCTCTTTTCTCTAATTTATTTTTCTAGCTTTTAATTGGAGTTTTATTAAATGTATTGAGTTTGATGTTGGTTTTTTGTTAATTTCATTGAATCTTTTTGTGGGTAAGAATTTGATTGATGAATTAAACATGTTTATGACTTAGGGTTTGAAGGGTGATTTGAAATTATGGGTTGTGTATTGATTTTGTATTAGTTTCTTTGAATCTTAGTATGGGTAGTAATTAAATATGTTATCTTTGAACACGAAACGATTAGGGCTTGGATTTAGAGATGAAATTACTAATAATGTGTGTTTTATACTATATTTTGGTGATGATTGATTAAATAAGTTTAAAAGTTGTTTTAAGATTTGGTCGATTGGTTATTATTGTGAATAATTAGTAATGGCGATGATGTTAGTTGACTATGAAAGTGATTTTGATTGATTAAATTGAGAATAATAGCTACTAATTGTTGTGGTTTGATTGTTGTGAATTACAAATACCCTTATTAGGTTGTTATTGAAGTTATAGATACATGATATTAGTAAGCCAAGAGCATAATGTCAACTTATCGTCAATGGTTGCTAAAATTAATTGTCGTGTTGTTTTGACTATAGTTCTTAATAGCTTTGGAGAATGTAACAAATGATATCCCGATACGATAACTCTAAGATTTTCCTTATCGTTATATTAATGTTATATTAAAATTGTAAGATTTAGTTGTGATTAGTTATTTTTGGGTAACGTGAGCCGATATGCTCAAAATTAGTTAACGTAAAGAAACGATTCACACATACTTCTACTTTAAATTGATGGAAAGACTTATGTTGTGTTGAGTTAATGATTTTGACTTGTATTGAATGAGTTGTGTGCGTCCTAGAGTAATCGGAAACTCATGTTGAATGGGTGATAGCGGTTACTTTGGTATTTAGTTTGGTATGGTGAAGTACTTAAGGGAATTAGTTCTACTCATAACTTATATAGGTGCCCATTTTGTAAGAGGAAAGTAGAGCCTTAGTCGGGTGATTTTGTGACTTTTGATCGTGGAGTGACGCTTACAGGTACGTACACGCAGTAACTAACCCTTACATGCAATTTGCTTTAAGATATTATTGTTTATTGTGATAGTATGCATTGTATCGAAACTATGAGGTACTAATGAGTATACTTTATATGAAGCGCTATCGACTATGAAATCTTTGCGCTTAGAATAGTTTAGAGAATGAAAGTGTTAATAGAAGGCGAGAACTACCCCCTTATCTATTTAAGAATTGGATTATGCCTTACTTGGAGTTAGAATGACTCCTTTAGAGGTGGATTTCATATTTTGATGAGTGGCTCAATGGGTTTTGGCGTGCTGCTATCCCAGGGCGCTCATTATTAGTCGAAAGTGGAAGTTATTCCCATCTGATAAAGTATTAGATTATGATTAGCTGGCGTGACTCAACTGGATTATGTCTGGTTGATTTAGTAGTCCCCTAGGTAAGGTTCGACGGGACCACCGTAAGGGGGGGTATGAGCATGCTCGGGTCACTAGGTAAGGTTTAGAACCCCAGTATGTTAGTTTTTCCCGATGGTAGGACCCGAGAGGGTCAGCTGGAGGGGGCATGGGCTCATACTTTGCCATGGGCGCCGGATTGCCGATAACGCCCTTGGCCGTGTCACTATGCCAGGAAATAGAGAAAGATCCACTGATAGAAAGTTATTCAGTGATAGAAAAATTATTCATTGATCGAAAGTTATTTAATGATAGAAGATTCATTCTTTGATAGAAAGCTTACACATTGATAGAAAGTTTACTTTTTGATAGAATATTCACTCATTGATAGAACATCTACTTATTGATAGAATAGTTTATGCTAGTGAGGAGTGTGCCTAAGTTAAGTTACCTCAAGGGTATTACAGACTTTGATCACACATACCTTAAGATAGACAAGCTCTATAAGGTCATGTGTTAGGTATTCTGTTAATGCCTTGGTCGAGTTGATACTATACGTGTTTTGCAAGAGTTAATGTTTGAAAAGAGGAGCGTGAAGACCTGCATTCTACCCAAGAACACATGGTTCGGGTTGGAAAGCACGTAATGAAATTATGAAGTATAAGTGGCTGATAAACGGTTACTATCTGTGCTTGCGTTTTATGAAATCATTTATGCTGTTTTATGATATAATGCTATCTAGTGGTTGGTCTTATTATATTTGATGCTAGTTACTTACGTGTACGTGTTTGTGTTTATGTTTGATTCTTGATGACTTACTATGATTGTCCTGCTATGACACATTGGCCTTTGGTCTAATGTCGAGCAGCAGGAGGATCATAGACAGGCATAGTAGGTACTGGAGCTTCTTTTGCATTGCATTGCATTTGGGGAGAGTGATGAGGGTGAAGCATAACCTGTGTCATACCGCTATCTTTCGATTTTGTAGCTCTTGTTATCTTTTGTAAACTTTGGTTGTTTATGTTTTGTTATGAGGCCTTGTGTCCTTCCTCGTATATTTTTATTTCCGTTGCGTAGTTTATAACTCTGTATGGTTTTAAGGAGTTAAGTCTTTTTAAAACGCAAACGTCGACACTGGAACCACGATCCATGCTTGGCATGTTGATTTGAGAAGCCGACGACAAATCATTCCGCCGTGGCATAGTTTTGATAGGCCGTCGCTGCCTTTACTTTATTTGCTTCTAAATAACTTTTGTTTTTCTACAAAGGCGCACAGTTTTAAGGCAGATGTTGTCGAAATTTCCACTCACCTTTTTAAAGTTAATATTTAACGTTTGTCTAAATTCTTTTCCTTTTTTTCTTTTATGTAACACCCGAATTTCCTCTCGTTCTTTACTGTTTTAGTTTCGTTAAGGTGTTGGAAATTCTAGGGTGTTACAGGTGGTTACTAGAGCCAGTGGTCCCTATTTTCGAACCGTTGTGTCCTCAAGAAAATTCGTTGACAAATTGCTTGAAGTTAGAAGTTATTCGTGAGAGTTTGGGTAGATATGGGATAGGTGCATATTACATATTCATGTATAATGATTATCATTGCACGTGCATATATAAATATATAGTTTGTTTAGCTTGTTATGAGACTCATTCTCATGTGTGTTATTATTATAATTATAGGTTATGATGGTGGTTTGAATGATGACATCATTTAACAAATCAGTAGATTTGAATTATGTATTATCAAGTAATAATGAAATTTTTGAGTATTTGGTTTAACTCATGAGTTGTATTATAAGTAGTTATTATGGAGATATGAAGTATGAATGATGAAATTCTAGAGTAGTTGGTTGCATCGGGAACTTTTTATTACTTGTGATGATAATATGAAATTTAGTCTTATGTGTCTGAATATTTATTCATGTTAATTGTTTTCATAAAGCTTACAAGTTTTGATATTGATCCTACACATGAACCCACTGTTTATTTATCTGCTTGAGCATTTCATTTGTCAAGTGCATTCGTTCATCATAATATAGAAGGTGGTAATCATAATTCTCTTGAATATGGTTAATGATTGTGCGAGTATGATCGTAAGTAGTTTGAACCAGAATAAGGACAAAAGCTAAAGTGTAATAAGAGTTCGATATATTGTAAATGAAAAAAAGGGGTCTTGTATGCGATACCTTGTAAATAAAGTTTTAATCACTAGTTGATGATAATGATTTGGTCATAGCTAAAGTATAGATGCGTTAAAAAAAAACCTAAATATTAAGGAAAAGTTTGAGAGCACGCTAAGAGTTTATAGTTTGAGAATTCTACCCCTAATATCGGGTCATGATCTATAAGAGTATTATTTATATATTCTTCATATAGTGATGAGTTGAAGTTAAGATATTGTTTTCAACGTCTCTAAGTGTTTAAAGATAATGCTATATCAGTTGAACCAAATTATCACATTAGTATTGTTGTTCAAACTAGAATTGCCTTAATATTTTCATTTGAAGTTATAATTCTTACTAAATTGAGACTCTCGACCTTTGTGATTAGCTATAATGACGTTGGTGTTGAGTTTTAGCGTGGCAAAATCGTGTCTACCAATAAACGTTTCAATCTCATAGTATGATTGAGACTGATGCTCTAAATTGGTTAAGGTAATACATATGTTTGTTAGTTATAAACCCAACATCTTATGCTTATAGTGAGACCTTAAGAATCAATTGAGAGTAAAAAACTAAAGTCAACCTATTAGCCTGAGTTAATCACTTCATATATATTTTAATGAATTATATACTATAACGGTCCCCTGTCATTAATTTTGATTTTTGTAACCATCCAACTCTCATCATAATGAATATAGTATTTAATGTTTGTCGAGTGATAACGACCTTTAAATCACCATTTGCTTGTCAAAAAAAAAAAAAAAAAAAAAAAAAAAAAAAAAAAAAAAACTTGTTGAAGTGGTTCTTTGGATAAAATATGCGTGATTTTGAGTTTGAGTATCAAAGGAGAAAATTATCATTCGCAAGTCCTTTGAGTTTTGTATTTCGTTGAAACATGGTATATCATTCACACATAAGTCAGTAACTTTATATTAAAGTGGATAGTTAAAGAATAATCATCATAAACAAATTTGCGTGTTAAGGGCCTAAGGATTGATTCGAGGGAGCACTATTGAGTTTAGACTGATAATTTTGTCTTATTAAATGCTTATATGGAGTGATGCATGTTTTAATCAGATGATAATGTGAAGAAGAATCGTGACGGTATTAATGATGATGATTTAAGCTAAATAAAGAGTGTTCTAAGCTCCATGTTCTTGAATTTCTTCAATTAATAATAAAGGTATTAATGTGGTAAGATTTTAATGAAGTGAAAATATAAGAAAGAATGTTAGAAAGATTTGATGATGGTGGTGTAAGTGATCTCATTGCTAAGGGGGGTATTTATAATGGGTTTGGGCAACTTTGTAGTTCATTAAATTGTATGAAAAAGAGTGTTAGGAGTATAGAAGAAGGTTAACTTGTATAAGTGATTTAGAGTGTGTAAGTGAATGAGTAAGAGTTGAAGTGTGTAAGTGAATGTGTAAGACTTTGGAGTGTAGAAGAAAGTTAGCTTGTGTAAGTGATGAACATTATGGTTACTATAGAAATGATTTTAGTTCATCAAATTTTTGTTCTAGTATGTACAAATGAATATACTTTAAAAAAAAGGGTAAATTTGATTATGAAAATATGTAGTTTGTTTAAAAAATTTTGTTTAAACTATACTTAATGTTAATAATAAAAATACGACTCATTTTTATGTATAAAATAATTAAATCAAAATTATAAGGTTAAAATAATAAGTAGTAATGTTAGTTTAAGGAAGAAAGTTAAAACGTAACGTTTTACAAAACCGTGAATATAATAATATAATTTTACTTTTCGTACTATAAAATAATAAAATAATATTTTAGTGCTTATAAAAAGATTTTAAACAAAATACTATTTTAATGTTTAATATTTGAAAGAAATTATAAAATCGGAAAAGATTTAGGAATTAAAGATGGTTTGAAATGGATAATCCAAGGATTAGAGATTTGAATTGAAAATTTGGAATAATTAATCTGAAGATTAAAATTAAGAATTGAGTCTGTTACAAAATATGTTAAATAATTATTTGATTATGCCTTTGTTGTGCGCGCATTTCGTCGCGTACCATGTTATCGCGTAACAAATTTATCGCGTAATGAATTTTGCGTCTAACAATTAAATCGAAAAATAGATTATTTAAACTAAATTAAAGTAAAATAAATAATATAAGGACATGCAAGGGGTGGGCGGTTGTGACGAATGGGTGGAGGAGTTCATGTTACTCCTCCCTAAATGCTCAATTAAGGGACATTTAAGCTAGCAAATGGGTGGAGGAGTTCATGTAACATTTTGTTTGTCGTTTTGCTCCCGATTGCATTAAAAGTCTTTTAAATGCCAAAATTAATTTAAGATAGTAAATGGCATTACAAATTATGAAATTTGGTTCCCAACGTAACTGATGCCTTCAGGACGCAGTGGTGATGTCGAATTTTCTTTTTGAATTTTTTTAACTGTCCAAAAAGGATTGTAAAATTTCTGGTTGATTTTGAA
This sequence comes from Amaranthus tricolor, assembly GCF_026212465.1. Lineage (NCBI taxonomy): Eukaryota > Viridiplantae > Streptophyta > Magnoliopsida > Caryophyllales > Amaranthaceae > Amaranthus > Amaranthus tricolor. The sequence continues at coordinate 16,666,948 of NC_080049.1, forward strand.
AGTTAAGAAATATCGGGATTTATGATTTAATCATTTAAAATTATATTCTATAATGACGCCTTGACGGTATAAAGTCCATTGAATGTGTAAACAAGTACTAATATGTGATTTTTGTATGTGTGTTTGTGTTTAGGACCTCAATTCATAAGAGGTTGAGATTCCAATCGTGAAGTAATTATGTTGATTTGTCGTGCTGGTACATACTTAGACCATACTCTTGTGACTGGTTATGTAAGGTAATGTTGTTTTCATCCTATGATAAGATGTTGTTCATCACTTTAAGCTTAAACATCTTAAATAATTTGAAAGGAGTTTAACTTTGAAATTGAGGATGATTGTGTTTATCACATGTATGGGGTTATTAAAATGAATTTGGAATTATTAATATTATTATTTGTTTTCATGACAGTTTTGGATCATTATTAGTCACCATGGGGTTTGCATACTTTAACTTTGACGACCCGAACAAAACGGACAGCGTCTTAGGTCGGTGATTGCCTTGCGATTAAAGAATTAGTAATTCATCAAAAACTATATAAAATAGAAAAAAAACATAATTGAAATTTTGCTTAAGAATTAATTTGAATATAATAAAAAAAAAATCAGAAAAATTCATTCATTTTTCCCTTGTTTTTTCGGCTAAAAGGAGAAAAAAGAGAAAAAGAAATGAGAAAAATTCTTGAGTTGATTTTTGAGTGTTTAGTTGTGCTAATTCAATTTTTGATCCATGAAATTGTAAGTTCTTCATAATTCTTTTACAAAATTTTAATTTGTTAAAAGAATTTTGTATATAGCATTATTTTATTTATTTTTCATGATTCATAATTCTTTAATAAAATTCTATTTGCTCGAATAATTATGTTCATACCGTTTGTTAGTATAATTTTTATGAATTCATATTCCTTTAACAAAATTTCAGTTTATTAGCAGGTATTATGTTTTTTTTATTTTATATAGTTTTTCATGATTTCGTAATTCTTTAACAAAGTTTAATTTGTTAGAAGAATATTGTTCATACTTTACACCAGAGTATTACCAATGTTAGAAGGATATTCGTAATTTCTTTATCGTTTATTTATTTATTTATCACTAGAACATTGTCGGTCCTAAAAAACGGTTTAACTTAACTGTCTGACGTATGACTCGGGATACAAATCTACATGTGATTATCTGGTTTGCTTTAACTCGGGCTATTACAATTGGTATTAGAGCCAATGTTCTTAAACTGACAAAGAGATAATCGACCTTAGTTGAGAGTTGGGGAATAGTGATTCGGGATGGAAATTGTTCAAATGTGATCTTGTGTGGCATGTTTTTTTCTAAGTGACCTGAATAGGCTACTAATTTGTTCAGCTAAAATTAAGCTGATTCAATTGAATCGAGTTTTGCTCATCTAAAAAAATAGTTTAATTTAGCTGCATCAAGTATACTTTAGCTAAAATTAAGTTTGATTCAGCTGAATCAAATTTATTTTAGGTAAAATTTAGCTATTAATGTAGACATGCAATCCAATCTTATCGAATCTATATTTGATCGAACCAAATTTGACTAGTAACCGGCTACAACTAGTCATGCTCCAATCACAAATGATTTCAACTTGAATAAGTCGTAAAATAAACTGAAAGTTCAATCGAAATAAAACTCACCTGAACTGGATTTTAACCGACTCGATCAATCTGAAGAAATTTGAATGCACAACTCTATTATTATAGCCAATGTTCCATTTGGTTTTATCACTTGTTGGTGCATTATTTCAATTTTAAATGTTTTTAATTATATTCGTTAAAAATTATAAAAAGTTGACATTAATAAAATTCACATTAGGTCAAATTAAATGATCCCATATGACTATGTTTATACATTGAGAATAATATGCAAACTAAGAGTAAACGATAAATAGGGCTAAAACAAATAAGATATTTGATTAGAATAGGAGGGAATATAATTCTACAAGTATACGTCATTGTAAATTCATAATTAAGTATTGATCAAAAGTCGCATTTAATTATACAATATGAATGTGAAGTTACATACTAGTCCTATTATTTGTTGAACAATATTAATATAATATAAAAAAGAAACTCAACAAAGTACATGAAGTTACATGATACATGAGATTATTACATTAATGATCAAAGACTCTTAAATTGTAGAAGATTCATAAGAGAAATATACTTTGTATCTCCATTAACTAGTTGCTTGGCTAACAATACATTAGCCGCCTCGCTTGGGTGGTAAGGATCCCAAAACACATGTTTACCGCGGTCTTGGCACAGACTTGAGGTCGGTCCACAAGGAATTATCCCTGCGTATTGCCCTCCATTTCCATAATATGTCTTACTCGCCGTGTTAAAAATCCTATGCATTAATCAAATAAATTGAGTTACACAATCAAAAAGTAATTTGAACTTATAAAAGAAAATTAAATTGATTGATTGATTGTTTGATTGATAAGAAATGCACCCTATTGGACCCACATTTCCCACTACAAATTTTCTAGCATCCAAATGATACAATCTCTGCAACATAATTATAGTGTAAAGTAAGACAATTTGTTCATTAAACTTGTTTGACCAGTTATCGGTCAAAAAACATTAAAGCAAACTTTGATTAAAAGTATAAACCTTTAAAACATAAAAAAAAAAAAAAAAATGGATTTTTTTTAAAAATACTTTAGATATGAGACAAGATCCCTCATTGAAAAAATAGTGAATTCTGAAATTGCATATATATTAGGTGAGCGTATCCTCCTACTACCATATGGTTTTGAGAAACAATGAACCTCATCAAGTGTATATGCAACAGTTCAAGTCAATACTCTTGACCCATGGATTTATAAGCCCGAGCCCATGGGTGTCCCGTGTCCACTTGAGTGAAACACGGTTAGATTGTGTGACGAATCGTCACGGTTTAATATCTTTAATATATAAATAAAAGTTTAAACTATTAATAATGCAAAAGAGAAAGTTTGTACCTTTAAAATTAATTTTCTTAAAGAAAAGAAAAATTAGAATAGAAATATTAATTTGTGGCACTAAGATTAGTACATTAGAATTAGAATAAGAATAGAATAACTTACAGTAAGTTGGTTACGGAGATGACAAATCATGTGATCCGTGAAAGTATCAGGATTACAAGTGATTCTAGCTCCAGTTTATAAGAAAGGAAGTGAGTAATTGTTAAGAAAATCATTAGATCCCACTTTTATTGAGAATTTTGATTTTTTCTGGATGTATTCTCTTGCTTTTGATGCTCCTAATAATTTATCAAACTCTTTCCTTGTTATGTTGAAGTAATCCACTTGAATGTACATTCCAAGTCTATTTACCTATCAAAACACAATATTCTTCATCTATTTAATTATTATTAATCATTTACTCTTCTTTGATGCTAATATTATATTAAATAGGAAGATAATAATTAATTTAAAAATAGGATGTAATGAGCTTACAAATATTCTTCCAGTGGCATTCAGAATTCCACCACCTCCTGATGCATAATTCACTCCATAAAGTATGGCTTTCCTGTGGCATTTGGGGCCAGAAATGGAATTGCATAATTTGGAATTCCCAATTCTTCTCTTGTAAAAACCAATTTAAATTATCAAAAATACTACAAATTAAAATTGCAAAAAATAGGGATATTAAAATTATACAAATAATAGATAAGCTAATGGAATTGAAAGCTAAGAAAATTACCTACAATATCTCCGATAGTTCTACCGTTAGTAAATCGACCAGTTGGAATACCTCCAGAAGCCTTACAATCAATCCCATTAGGAGTCATATTGGCTTTAGATAAAGTATTCAAATAGTTATTGTTACCCACATCCACTAAAGAATCACCAAATATAAAAAGACGCTTCCAATAAATTATCATCCACCTAACTCTTTCTCACCATACTTGAAAGGAGACGTATTAACCTCACTCAAGGATCACTAAATGAAGGTTTAAGTGAGAGTTTATGTTGTGTCAAGTATACGAATCAAATAATGCAAGTATGTAATGATTGACAATAATAAATAAATACTTAAGACAAAGATTTAAGGTGGTTCACCAATCTTGGGCTATATCCACCATTTAGCATAGGATTTATATTAATGTGTTTAAAGGAGAAAATCAAAACTTGAAGGAATTACAATGGAGTACAAGTGTGCGGAAGAGAGGAGCTAATTAGGGAGTATTACTTGAGCAAGAGAGTAGCTCACTATAATGAGACTTTGGTGCTCCAAACAATGGCCTATGACTAGTGCATTTATAGGGGGAATACATGTGAAGTATGGGGCATCAACAAGTGTAAGCAGTAGGCTGCCAGCAGGTCACAAAACAGAGGCTCGGCTTGTTTCTATGCACATTTCTTTCCTCTTTCATGTGTGCCACGGTTTTCAATGCTCTTAATACTTGTTCCTAGGACTGAACTTTGCACTTAAGACTCTTCACATGTCAAGGATACTGTTCTAATAATACATTATACTATTGAATCCCATATAAACCAAATCACAAACATGTGACCTTAACACTAACATGAATGATTTAAAACTCTTAATCATTGTCCTAATTACTTGGTGAACATAATCCTAACAATCTCTACCTTGACTTGTGTTCTCCAAGTTACAAAACATCGCTTTCAAAGATCATTCAACAACACTCACAAAAAATCTCTAGCTAGCAGCATACTCAACAAAAAATCAAAATAAACATGTGCACAACAATATACAAAAGCACAGTACTACATTTCCCTCTAAGGGCTTACAAAAGAGTATGTATCAAACACCAACCAAGTCCATACAACTCATGGACTTGTTGGAAGATATTGAAATTACATTCTTGCTATCAAAAGAAGTATCATAAACATCACAAAGCTTGGTTGAGGTAGTAGCATCAAAAATCGAACTATGCTTGGACCAAATAGCTTATACAAGCCATCATCATCAATGAACCCTTTCAAGAACAACTTATGGTCCTTTTCAAGCTTCATAACTCCACCTTCACCAATGCACACAAAACCTTCTTTATCAAAAGTAGCAAGGGAAATTAAGTGCCTATTCATACTTGGAACATAAAGGACTCTGGTCAATGTTCTCACAACACCATCAAACATAATGATCCTAACATCACCAATACCAAATATCGAACAACTAGCCTCATTGAGAAGAAACTAGAGTTAAAAGTCATATGGCTAGAACATCCCGAATCCAAAACCCAAGAACCACCACCCTTGTACTCACAAGTCACAACAAGAGCACCAATATCATATTCTTCTTCAACATAACTAGCCACGGCGGAGCTAGTTCCTTTGAACTTGCAATCATCCGATTATTTGGATTTTAACTTCCAACAATCTCTCTTAAGATGGCCTTTCTTCCAACAATAATTGCAAGTCATACCTCTCTTGTTCCTACTTGGCTTCTTGACAAACAAAGCATCATTAGACTCAATGGACAACTTTTGTGCAAAGTGAGAATCCATAAGGTCCTTTTGTGTTAAGGCATTTCTAACATCCTCACTACACAATGTATCTCTACCATACAATAAAGTCTTTCTAAAATACTTAAAGGAAGGAGGTATATTGAACATAATAAGAGAATGGCCAAGTCTTCATCATCAAGTGAAATATCAATGTTTTGTAAATCCAACACTATAGAGTAAAACTCATCAAGGTGAGCTTTCATAGGCTTACCTTCTTGCAATCGGAGATCATATAATCTACACTTTAAGAGTAATCGGTTGGTAACACTTTTGGCCATGTAGAGTGATTCCAACTTCTCCCAAATGCCTTTTGAAGTCACCTCATTTACAACTTCCCTCAAAACTTCATTGGAGAGGCAAAGTTGTATGGCGGATAAAGCTTTTGCATCCATCTCTTCCCACTTAGCCTCACTAAGACCATTGGGCTTTCTCTCATCACCTTCAAGTGCCTTATAAACACCATTTTAAATCAATATTGCCTTTATCTTCACTTGCCATAAACTGAAATTTGTGTTCCTATCGAATTTCTCCATGTCTAACTTCATGATTGACATCTTTGACTTCAAATGACCACCACTAACACTTCAAGTAACCTGAAATAACCCTTGGCTCTGATACCAATTGAAAAGGGAGGTATTAACCTCACTCAAGGATCACTAAATGAAGGTTTAGTGAGAGTTTATGTTGTGTCAAGTGTACGAATCAAATAATACAAGGATGTAATGAATGACAATAATAAATAAATAATTATGATAAAAATTTAAGGTGGTTCACGAATCTTGGGCTACATCCAGCATCTAGCCTAGGATTTATATTAATGTGTTTAAAGGAGAAAATCGAAACTTGAAGGAATTACTATGGAGTATTAGTATGTGGAAGAGAGGAGCTAATTAGGGACTGTTACTTGAGCAAGAGAGTAGCTCATTATAATGAGACTTTGGTGCTCCAAACAATGGCCTAAGACTAGTGCATTTATAGGGGGAATACATGTGAAGTATGGGGCATCAACAAGTGCAAGCAGTAGGCTGCCAGCCGGTCATAGAACAGAGGCTGAGCTTGTTTCTATGCACATTTCTTTCCTCTTTCATGTGTGCCATGGTCTTCAATGCTCTTAATTCTTGTTCCTAAGACTGAACTTTGCACTTTAAACTCTTCACATGTCAAGGATACTCTTCCAATAGTACATTGTTCTATTGATTCCCATATAAACCAAATCACAAACATGTGATATGTCCTCTTCTAACCTTAACACTAACATGAATGATTTAAAACTCTTAATCATTGTCCTAATTACTTGGTGAACATAAGTCACACATAATCCTAAAAATATTAATAATCACTATTATTATTAAACTTAAAATCATATTCAACCCACGAAAATTACCACCATAAAAAATGCCATAGCCAACTAGTTTAAACGTTATGTTAATAATTGTATTGAAAGAGAAATGACAATAGTAACAATAACAAAATCCTATACTATATATTCAAAGTGAAGGTGATAAAAACTTTTAAAGTTAAGAAAATTGCTAATATTGGTTTGACCTAAGTTTAAGAGCACACAGATATCAGTATTATATTTATATATATGGGGTTTATATTATGTTATATTATATTAAGGAGGTAGTTAAGCGATCAACAATTGGTGCATAACAATGGACCTTTTTCAACGTGCAATATATAATATATGGACCGCTCATTTGTATATGTTACGTAAAAGATCAGTTATCAAAATGTGTGTGTGCTGATTTTCTTACAAAAAAGTTTAGAGCGTTGCATGAAAGTGGAGAATTTGTTTTGTTGGTAAAGCTTAGGTGTTGTTAGGTTGACAGTTATTATTTTTGCTTCATTAGTCCTTACACTTGGAAAGGACTTTGTTTTCTGTATACTAGATTTTACTAGTATGACGTTTTATTTGGTAGTTAATATAAAATGGTGGGAATTGTTATAGAAAGTTAGTAATATCTATTTACAAGTTTAATTGTGATACTTGTTCTTCAATGTTCTCATTTTCTTCATAAAATTTATTCTAATGCATATCATTTGAAAATGTAGTATTAAATTGTAATGGAAAATTGTGAATGAAAAAATATTTTTATGATCAATGTTTTATTGCCATGAGAATAGCATAGTACATATTATGAAAATTCACTCAAAAAAGTAGTCTTATCACCATTGATTAGTACCAATAACTTAACGGGTCGTTAGTTTTACTAACATTTTTTTTTGGAAGTATGTTTCAATTTTTTTTATACATTGAAATTACTAGCTATCTAGTATAATATATTCTGAGGCTATAAACATAATTTTAATTGTTGGTTGAAATAGCAATTTAACATAATGATACTAACTAAAGAAATACGATTAAGAACTTTTTTCATTCGGTCTTGCAAACTCAAATTGACTCAAAATACAAATATTGAATAATATAATATATGTTACGTGAAGCTCTCAAAAAGATATTACCACAGAGGAAATAGGAGAAGCACTCAAAAAGATGGGGTGAACAAAGACAGTTGGGCCAGATAACATACTGATTTAGGTGTGAAGGGGTTATGAAGAAGTGGGCATTCATTGGCTAACTAACCTTTTTAATGTTATCTTAAGGACACTTAAGATGCCAAAAGAGTGGAGGAACAACACGCTAATACCCCTATTTAAAAACAAAGGTGAAGCGCAAATATGTGGGAGCTATAGAGGAATTGAACTTCTTAGGGACACAATGAAATTGTGGGAAAGATTGATAGAGAGGAAAATCAGAAAAGAGACGGTAATTAGAAAGAACCAATTCAGTTTCATGCCAGGAAGGTCAACCATGGAGGCTATTCATGTTTTGAGGAGACTGATGGAAAAATATAGGGAGCGGAAGAAGGATTTGCAATCGACTTGGAGAAATCATATGATAGCTTACCACGACGCATCATCTGGGATAGCTTGAAGGCCAGAGGTATCTCATCGATGTACATTGAGGCTATACGGGATATGTATGATAGAGTTTTGACTAGCATTCAGACACCGGTGGGGATAACAAAGCCTTTTCCGGTTAAAGTA
>NC_080049.1:16687931-16807931 GCF_026212465.1 Amaranthus tricolor
TCGCAACTTAGCACGTAATTTTAAGAATATGACTATGATTTTCAATTCTAACCACTTCCACACAATAATATATACCAAATAGTGTTGTGTGCCAAGTTTCGTGCAAAACAAACCATGTTTGAACGACTTTATGCGTGAAAGTGCCAAAAAAGCTTTAAAAACCTTAAAATCGCAACTTACTAAGTAATTTTAAGAATATGACTATGATTTTTAATTCTAACCAATTCAACAATGTAGACTCAATTAGGAATGGGAACAGCAACAAGAGGGGGGGTGAATTGTTGTTGTTACTAGTTTAAGCGTTTTTGCCCTGTTTCTGTTTTTGCGGAATTGAATAAAATAAATAAAGCTTAAACTTAAAGCAAAATAATTAAAAGAGACAAATGATTTTTACGTGGAAACCTTCTAAGACTAAATAGAAGGAAAAACCACGACCCCTCGGGATTTCTAAATTCTCCACTATGTTTAAGGCAACTCGTTACAATTACATTAAACACCTTGCTTCACTCGAAGCGAATCACTAGGCCAACTTCTCTCTCAAATTGCTTCACTCAAAGCAACAAACTTAGCTTCACTAAAAGCTAAATTCCTCAATAGCTTCACTCAAAGCTATCTAATTCCCCCTTAGACTTACCCAAGTCTAATTACAAATCTCTCTAAAAAAACCTTACAAAAAGAATAAAATTCTCTAAAAATAAAATCAATAAGTTGCACAAGAAAATATAGTAAGTTGATTGGAAATTTTTGAAACAAAATATTTCTTGTAAATTTCCAAAAATAATCGCATGAAAATAACAAAGCTCATACGTTGGATGCTTAGGAACAACCGAATTTAATTGCTATTTATAAAAAATAAAATCCCTAATAAAATGGAATATTCCAACCATTATTCCCTTAACCTAAGAATAATGTGGATCCTATAATCCAAGTCTCCTTACGGTTAATTTCTGAAAATAGGCATTAGACTTGACCAATTCAAGTATACGGTTATTGTAACAAAAACCGCTGTTCCCATTTACTAATAATAGGTTCTGTTCCCTTAAGCAGCATTTCCCGTATCCTAAATTTTTGCTGCAGTTCATTTTTCCAATGATAAATGTTGGAACTATATGCTAAAACTAGATTCGGTTGAGCTTACTATAAATAGGGACGTTTGCTTATTACTAATAATAGGGATGGTTACCTATTTACTTATTTTAGGAATCGGTTATTCTAAACTCTTAGGAAAACCGGCTGCTGTTCCTATATTTAGTAAATTTCATTTATTTACTAAATATAAGTCCTAAAAGACTTTTAATTAAAACGTTACTTACTTTTAGAAAAAGATTTGCCAATTAACTTTAATAAATTATAATTGCAACAAATTAACTTTATTTAATACATTAACTAAAAATAGTAATTAAAAATAAATAACTAGAATTTCCAGTTAATGTAGGCTGACTTTAGCTTAGGAACAGTGCGCTGTCTCTGAATTCCAGTTTTGCTAGAACATCCAACTTGGGAACAATAGACCTGCTGTCTCCATTTTACATCCCAAGCGATATATTCTCCTAACATCCTTTGAATCCTTTCGACATGTATGTTTTCATAAACCAAGTCATAAGTGCTATCTATGATCATAATCAAGATCGGATATCAACCTGCACACAATCTCTAAAGACATATTTGCTTAAATAAAGTGTAGTCATCATCAAAACTCAAGAGGTCCAACAAACACAATAACATATACTAATTAGTGTTGTGTGCAAACTTTCTTCACAAACCATGTTTGAGCTACTTTGTATGCGAAAGTGCCAAAAAGGCTTTAAAAACCTTAAAATTCATACCTTGTGAATCACTTAATTCAAATGTATTCCTTCCGTGTGATCTACACGCATATAACCAACATCTACATCATCTTGATCCACTGATTTTGGATTGATAAAGGGCGGGGAGTCTTCATAAGCTTCATATTCTTCCTCATCCTCAGCATCAGCTATACCAAGGATACTTCTTTTTCCCGGTACAACAATAGACCATTTTTTATCAGACGGGTCTACAATGTAGAATACTTGCTTGGCTTGTGTGGTTAGTATGAATGGCTCCTCACTATCACACAAACGAGCTAAGTCTACAAGAGTGAATCCACAAGGGTCGTCATTTTTTATGCATCGTCAATTATTATCTACCCCCTTACATTTGAAAAGACCAATAGTGAAAGTAGAGTAGTCAAGCTCCCATATTTTATGTACCCGCTCGTAGTATACCAATTTAGCATCAACCGACGATTGATCCTTGGCACTCGCGTAAAATGTACATGACGCCAAAATAGAAACCCCACTATTATGTAGATAAGATGACTTCTTATCTTGATTCTCAGTCCAAAATGTGAAGCTATTGAAATCGTAACCCTCATATTTTTGACATCATCACGTGGACCAAAATCTAACCACTTAACAATTTCAGATACACCCTTGAGTTCTTCACTTATTACTCGATTATAAAACTAATCAATAAACGTCTTGTTATGCAACTGCATCAATCCCTATCCCCTTTACAAGGATATTTTGCGCGCAATATATCTAAATGCTCACTCGAAAAAGGATGGACTTCTGGAATATGATGCAACACATACAAGTGTGCTTGTAGAAGATTATCTCAAGGAGGTGTGATCGATTTGGAGCCAATTGTTCCTTTTTCCTCAAGCTTTCCTTCATTTTGCGAGGTGGGAAGTCTAATAGGCTTTGCCATCGCCAAATACTCGGCTATAAAGTTACTGATCTCATCGCTCATAGTGCCTTGAAGCATACTCCCCTCTGGTTGTGCTGGATTCCTCACCTTGTTTTGTAAAACACCCATGTGTCTTTCAAAAGGATAACACCACCTTAAAAAAACTGGACCCAAAAGCTTGATCTTACGAACGAGATGGACAATAAGATGAACCATTATGTCAAAGAAAGAAGGTAGAAAATACATCTCAAACTTGCATAAAGTTACAATCACGTCGACTTGAAGAGCATCAAGTTTAAAGGGATCAAGAACTGTACTACAAATTGTGTTGAAGAACGAACATAGTTCGGTAATAGCATATCTCACATGTTTTGGCAGTATTCCACGGATTGCAATTGGTAATAACACTTGTATCATTACATGGTCATCGTGAGATTCCATGCTTCCCAACTTCAACTCACCATTTAGGGTCACAAATCTCTTCATTTTGGATGAGTACCCGGACGAAACCTTAATGCCATACAATGACTCACAAAATGCCCGCTTCTCCGCTTTGGACAATGTGTAGCAAGTTGGAGGCAATAAACTTTGTCATTACTCATCTTCTTCTTACCGCCCTTTCCCTTGTTACTACCACCAACTTCATCAGCTCTATTTCTTTTCTTACTCACCTTAACATGTGCCCAAAACTCCGGACGAAGACCCTTACATTCAAACCAATCTCGCACGGGCTTAACATCCTTTGTCTTACCCGAAATGTTCGTGAGAGTCCCGAGTATGACATCGCATACATTTTCTCTATATGCATAACGTCAGGACAATGCCTAACCTGTAGATCTCTCTAATATGGAAGCTTCCAAAAGATTGATTCTTTTTTCCATAATCGGTCTTCGCCCCCTTGCACTTGCCCTGCTTTACAAAATATAGTCTCAACTCCCTTAACCTGTTCATAAACCTCATAACCGGTCAACGGTCGACGAGCTACACGGTCCTCAACCTCGCCGTTGAACATCTTCTTCTTCTTACGATATTGGTGATCTCGTGGGAGTAACTTTTGATGGTGGATGATTACGTGTTTGCACTTAGGAATCTACGTGGATTCCATGTCATATATAAATATAGGGCATGCTTTCTTCCCTTTGTTCCTATACCCCGATAAGTTGCCATATGCCGGAAAATCATTAATGGTGCATAAAAGAATTGCACATAAGGTGAACTCTTCATTAGCATATGCATCAAACACGGAAACGTCTTCATGCCACATCTTTCTCAAATCCTCAACGAGAGGTGCAAGATATACATCTATGTCATTGCCAGGTTGTTTAGGACCCAAGATAAGAAGCGAAAGCATAATGTACTTACGCTTCATACACAACCAAGGTGGCAAATTATAGATCACTAAAAATATCGGCCAAGTACTATGTTGAGAACTAAGATTGCCGAATGGGTTCATTCCATCCGTACACAGTCAGAGCCTTAAATTACGAACCTCATCCCCAAAAGTCTTATGCAACCTATCAATACTCTCTCACTCCGGAGAATCAGATTGATGTGCGAGCAAGTGACCTTTCTTCACCCTATCTACATGCCACCTCAAATTTAACACATCTTTCTTTATAGAAAATAAGCGCTTGAATCTAGGTATTATTGGAAGATGCCACAATACCTTAGCCGAGGGCCCTTTAGCATCCCGAGCCCCTTTACGCTTGTAGCACGATAACCCACACCTAGGACACTCTTCTAAGTTCTCGTTTTCATTTCGATACAATATACAATCATTCGGACAAGCATGAATCTTCTGGTACTCTAAGCTGAAAGGACACATGAGCTTTTTGGCATAATATGTTGACTTTGGAAGTTCATTTCCCTCAGGAAGCATCTCACCTAACGCTTCTAATAACATTGTGAAACTAGCGTCACTCCAATTGAACTTTGACTTAATGTTGAAAATTGTCAACATTGTTGTTAGTTTGGTGAACTTTGTACATCCTGGGTACAAAGGCCTTTGAGAAGCCTCCGTCAACAAGTCAAAAACATGAGGACGTTTTCCTAACTCATCCTCGACCCTCTCCATCATCTCATCAACACGATCCACATCCTCATCGACATTCTCTTCATCTGTCTCGTACCCATCAACACAATCTACTACATCCTCATTGACATCAGCCACATTATTGACATCCTCAACAACACTTTTCTCTTTGTGCACTTCCTCCTCACCATGCCAAACCTAAATATGATATTGAGGCCTAAACCCACGTCGAAGTATGTGCTCCCTAAGGATATGAACACTATCTACCTTTGATACATGGGCACAAGTGACACATGGGCAATAAAAACCAACTCCCCCCGTCCTAACTTGATGTTCAACCGCAATACTACAAAATTCTAATACGTCATCAATAAATTCTGACGATTCAATGCTTCTATACATCCAAGAACGATCTTTTGTCTTCCTTATTAGTGTGATTAATTAATTCAAAACAAGATTAATAACAAATTTTAACATATATACTTAACGAACTCTAATTAACCACAAAATCAAGTAATAATCATTCATTTAACCCTAATTTACAATATTAATAATAAACCATCATAATCTATAAATTGTTCAAAAAATATGTATATTCTAATAAGAAGATTGTTTTAACCCAAGTAATAATAAATTTAACCATAAACAACCCTAATTAAACCTAATTTACAAACTATAAAAAAATTATGATAAATTTAAAACATAAAAACCACAATTACATACACATGCATAAATAAAATGAAGAAATTACTCAAAAATATAACAAAACATAAAATGTATGATAAATTCAAAACTTAAAAACAAAAACTACATACACATTCATAAATTATGATAAATTTAAACCCAATTTACAAAAACAAAATGAAAGTTATACCTTGAATTTTCGTGGGTTTTTAGTTGTGTATAACCTATACAGTGAAAAAAAAATAGTATAAAAAAAGTTAAGCCCTAAAACACAATTAATGGAGCTTGAACAACAATGGGTTTGAGAACTAAGCTTTAAAAAATTAAACCTTGAAGAAGAGCAAGAACTAAGCCCAAATTTCGTGGGTTTTTCGTGGGTTTAAGAAGAGCAACAACAATGTACAGAGTGCATTTGAAGCAGCAGATGATGAAGAAGAGCAAGAAGAGCAAGAAGAGAAAGAATGATGAAGAAGAGCAAGAACTAAGATGATGAAGAAGAGGGTTTTAAAAGCAAGAAACTATCATCGGTTTTTGAAGAGCTGGGTTTTTGAAGAAGATAAAAATGTATGTTTAATGAAACAGAAGAGGGCTTTGCATTTTAACGTTATAAAGCGCGTTTATGAAAGTTTTAAATGTTGTAGGCATGCCACAAACCGCAACAATTAAGTTCTCCAAGTTATTATATGCTGCGGGCATGCTTAAAACCGCAGCATTTGAATGTTTATTTTTTTTCCTAATTCTTTTTCCTATTTATTGCTGCGTATATAAAAAACTGCAGCAAATGATTAGCAGCAGATACGTGTTTTTCCACTAGTGAGAGCACAACACAATAGAAGAGCACACACAAGATTTATGAGGTATCTAAGGATACCTCCCCTCAAAACAAGTTTCTTATTATTTATATATCAACGTACATCAATGACTCAACTCACTCAAGCCTTGAGACCACTCTCTCAAGGAAAAAAATCTTACCTTTAATGGTGGTCTCACTCAAACACTCTAATATAAGAAGAAGAACTCTAATGAATGAACCCTAGTTGCCTCTTGTGTATTAGCCTCTCTGCATCCTTCTAATAATGTTTTAAGACCCCTTTATATAATCCTTCAAGATATTAGAAGCTCTAGGACAAAAGCCTTGATGCCCAAGTAAAATCCGAAACAAATCAGAAAACATCCTGATTTTATGCCATGTAGCTCGCTCGACCGAGCTCCCTCACCCCACTACTCGTGCGGCTCTTCAATGGTATGCTACCTTCGTGTGACCTATTGTCCTTGTTGTGCATTGCTTCCCTCGAGCCTTGCCTTGATAAACACACTCCATGTATTGCCCAAAGCTCTCCAAATCATCAACATTAATAACTTCATCAAGTGATCCAAAGCTTATTTTCTCATACTCCATTGCACATACTTCATCACTCTTAAGCGTACATTCCATTAAATATGCTACAAGATGATCAAAGCCATCTCCTTTATAGTGATAGTTGGCTCTTGCTCTAACATTTCACTAATAGCATCTCCACCATTTTTAGGGTAGATTAAATTTATTACCCCATTCAAGTTAATATTCTTAGATCCATCATGAGTTTCCTAACAGAATTTATGGTGTTGGATTGAGTGATTGATATTCTCTACATTTGTTTAATGATTAATGTTTGTATTAAATTGTCAACTATATTACTATATATAGGATACACTATCATGTTAATTTATTTCAAAACTATTGAAATGATTTTCAAGTGGTGGTAAAGATTCTCATAGTAAAAACAGCCTTTAGAAGAATATTGTAAGATTTGTCCACAACATAAAAGGCTACCAGGCATCTACTGCAAACATTAAGAATGTCAAATCATGTATATGAGCAGAATTGACAAAAGAGGAAGGGGATGTAAAAAATGTAAGGGAGCTACTGGAAAGGGGTATGTTCAATAAGTTAGGGAAGGGAGATACATTATTTTCTGGTCGGATACATGGTGCTTACCAATACCATTGAAATCTTCCTACCTAAGGCTATACTCTATCTCCGCACAGAAGAAACACAAAGTAAATAAGGTTGGACTATGGGTAGGAAACAAATAGAGTTGGAACTAAAATGGAGAAGATTTTCTTTGATTGGGAAAAGGGAGAGAAAAGTGATATGTTAGTAGCTATCATGAGATCTACTTTAGATAATAGCAAGAATGAAAATGTCGAGTGGCTATGGACAACTGATTATGTTATTCTATCAAAAGTATAGAAACAAAATTAACTCAAGATGCTACTCCTATCCTTCCAAAGATGGTCTCTTTGTTCATTTGGATGAATATGGCTCCTCCTAGAGCTCAATTCATCATGTGGCAGACTCCATTAAATAAGTTGGAAACATGATCTTTCATACTAGAGGCAAACATTTTAGATTAGGCTCAAGCCTATTACCCCTTCTACCAAACTAAGATAGAAACAGGTGATCATGTACTCTTTACCTGCCCAAATTTTGATTGTGATTGCAACAAAATTATAGTGGAATGGTGTTCTCTGATTAGGAGGGTAAAGTACTACAAATTTTGATGCCTAGCCCTATTTTATGTTGCATGGAGTTTATGTTTTGAGGAAACTAGGATTATATTTTGGGAGAAGGTCTTAGACCAGAAACTTACTGCAAGACCTTAGCATAAATAGCAATGATGTAATCTATAATGTGGAGGCAGTCATCAAGTGAAGCTGATTTTAAATGTTAATGCGAGCTGTAATCGTGTTGTTGTTATTTGTTTTATAGTATGTATTTGTGAAGGTGTCAACGTGCAATTAAAATTAAGCTTAAAATAAATGCACTATTGGAGAAAATGGCAACCCATGCTAGAGTTGTGACTTACAAATGTCTTGAAATGAATCAACCTGAAACAAACTCCATAACCTGATCGCACAATAACTGATTAATGTTTGGAGTGCAAGGAAATCGATGTTGCTATTGAAATGTTTGCTAAAATCAAAACGATGCTAAGAACTTTGATGAACGATAATACTAACAATGAACTAAACAAATGTTTGATAATCTAAAACTTGCAAAGAGACACAAAGATTTAAGGAGGTTCACCCAATGATGGCTACGTCCTCCGTCGTGTGTAGTTTCTTGTTTATATTACATCAAAGGAGTATAAAAACACTCTTACAAATGAAGTATTATAGTTGAGTAAGAGATAAATCAAAAGGCTATGTGATTGGCTTAGGGGTTGTGTTTGATGTGTTTTATGTGTGTATGAGAGTTCTCTATTTATAGGAGAGAGATCACACTAAGTAACATTAAGTATATTAAAAACTACGAATAAATGATAATGAAACATCCCCAAGTACTTGAAAAGTCAAAAACAGCATCCTAGGAGCATCAGAGACTACGCTCGACCAAAACAGGGGCTCGCTCAATCGAGCGGTTTGGTCGAGCGGGCTACAGGAAGTTTCTGGTTGCATTCTGTCTACTCGCTCGACTCATCTTGGAGCTCACTCGGTCGAGCGGCACTTCAAAGAGCTTCTGACAGCATTGCTCGACTTGCATAGTAGAGCATCTTGAATTAAACCTATGCACTTCTTCATTAAGTTCCATAATTCCTATGATTAACTCACACTTCATTACCTCATTAATCCATACTTTTAATCACCATCATAAATCACAATCATCAAGAATCAACTTAATACACCCACATTAACACACTCTCGGATTCCATCCCAAAAGTCACACATGAATGCACACATCAATTGTGCACTCAAGTCACACCATTCATTACACTATTCATAACAATCTCCACCTTGACTTGAGTTCCCCCAAGTCAAAGCATTCATCAATCCACTTCATCTTACAAGAATATAAACAAAAATAACATAACAATCTCCACCTTGACTTGAGTTCAGCCAAGTCAAAGCATTCATCAATCAACTTCATCATTCAAGAATATAAACAAAAATAACATACACACCTCAAATGCCCCAAAGGACATTACTTCCAGCAAGTAGCTAAACCAACTAAGTCAACACACAAATCAAACTTGGTTGTAGGCAATGGCTTTGTCATCATGTCGGCCGGGTTTTCTTTAGTATAAATTTTCTTCAAAATCACCCTTTTGTGCTCAACTTTATCTCGGATGAAATTATACTTAATATCAATGTGTTTGGACCTTCTATGAAAAGTATTTTGATTTCTAGCCAAATGAATTGCGCTTTGACTGTCACAATGCACACTTACCAAACACACCTTGTTGCACATCTCACCAATAAGACCTTTGAGCCACTTTGTCGTCTTGAATGACTCGGCAACGGCTATGTACTCCGCTTCGGTCGTTGAAAGAGCAACCACATCTTGTAACGATGATTGCCTACTTACCGCCAAACCACCTAATGTGAACACGAACCCACTTGTGGACTTTTTATTATCAAGATCACCTCCATAGTCCGAGTCACAAAACCCGGTTAGCTCACTTGAATCCTTCCCATACATGAGACAAACGTTAGAAGTACTTTTCAAATACCTCAATAACCACTTAAGTGCCTCCCAATATCCCTTCCCCGGATTAGACATATATCTACTTACCAAACTAACCGCATGAGCTATGTCGGGTCTATAACATAGCATGGCATACATCACGCTACCAACAGCACTGGTATACTTGCTCTTCTTCCGCCTTTGTTTGTGGACACAGCCTCTTGGACAACTTGAAATGAGAGGCAAGAGGAGTAGACACACCTTTAACATCATCCATGGAGAAATGTTGCACCACTTTCTCAATGTACTTCCTCTAACTAAGGTATAAGACACCCTTAGCCCGATCTCACAAAATCTCCATTCCAAGAATCTTCTTGGCTTCACCAAGATCCTTCATATCAAATTCACTTGAAAGCAACACTTTCATGTTCTCCACCTCAAACAAAGAACTCCATGTTACTAGCATGTCATCAACATATAAGAGCAAATACAACAAAGAACCATCTTTAATTTCTTAAGATAAACACAACTATCATAAGAACTTCTAATATAATCATGTGAAATCTTAAAAGAATCGAACCTCTTGTACTATTGCCTTGGCGATTGCTTCAACCCATACAATGACCTTTTCAATCTACACACATGACTTTTCTTACGGGCGACGTCAAAACCTTCCGGTTGCTTCATAAAAATTTCCTCTTCAAGCTCACCGTGAAGAAACGCCATCTTTACATCCAATTGATGCAACTCTAAATCCTCCATCGCCACCAAAGTAAGTAGTGCCCTTATAGAAGAGTGCTTTGTAGATGGGAGGAACAATTTGAGAGTATTTCCTTGCAACTACCCTTGCTTTGTAGATGGGAGGAACACCATTAGAAAGACCCTCCTTCCTCTTGAATATCCACTTGCACCCAACAATTTTCTTTTTCTTTGGTGCTTGATATCCCAAGTTTCATTCTTTGCAAGTGATTCCATCTCTTGCTTCATGGCTATCAACCATTTGCTTGAGTCATTTGAGGCCATAGCCTCCTTGTACGTACTTAGTTCATGTAACCTTTCAACTTCACTAGCAATGTTGAGAGTATATGCAACATAATCACACTCTTTAATATACCTCCTTGGAGCCACGATCTTCCTTTTTTGTCTAGTTGTGGACAAAGAAGGAGACCTTTGTTGAAGATCATTATCATTAATTTTTTCATCATAAATATTCGGAGTTAAACCTTCACTTGTGCATCAATAGAATCATTTACAACATTATCAATGAGCTATTCTACACTAGAGACTAACATGCAATTTTCATCAAATACAACATCTCTAAAAGTAATTATTCTTTTTAACTCATTACATCACTCCCTAATATACCCCTTTACACCCACTCCATATCCCACAAATATGCATTTTCCAGCCCTAGGTTCTAACTTACCATCATGTACATAAATATAAGTCGGACAACCAAAGACTCCAAGACTAGAATAATTTACCGGAGTGTTGTACCATACTTCTTATGGTGATTTGAATTTTAAGGCGGTATGAAGTGAACGGTTGATCAAATAACATGTCGTAGCCATCGCTTCGGCCTAAAATTGCTTCCCCAATTTGGCTTGGTTTAGCATACATCGAGCCCTCTCCAACAACGTTTTGTTCATCCTCTCCGCAACACCATTTTGTTGAGGACACCCTGCACAAGTTCTCTATGTTTAACAATACCTTCACTAGAACAATATTAAAGAAATTTATTATCAAAAAATTCAAGACCATTATTGGTTCTCAATTGATGCTTTTACCGATCTTTTTCTCAATCATTTTCTTCCATTCTAAGAAAATATCTAATACTTCATTTTTTTGTTTAATGAAGTAACACCAAACTTTCCATTCTAAGAAAATATCTAAGAAAATATTGGTTCTCAATTGATGCTCTTACCGATCTTTTTCTCAATCATTTTCTTCCATTCTAAGAAAATATCTCATACTTCATTTTTTTGTTTAATGAAGTAACACCAAACTTTCCTTGAGAAATTATCTATGAAGGTCAACAAATAATTACAACCACTAAGGGAGGGCTTTCTTGAAGGCCCCCACAAGTAGGAATGAATATAGTCTAGAATTCCCTTAGTGTTGTGTATGGCGTGTTTAAAGCTAACTCGCTTGTGTTTCCCATAAACACAATGTTCGCAAAACCTAAGGTTCCCGAACTTTTTGCCATCAAATAAACCTTGTTTAGAAAGTTCAAACAAACCTCTTTCTCCCATGTGACCAAGTCTCAAGTGCCAAAGTTTTGTATCATGATCGGACATTGTGTTTGTGAAAATGTTCGCCAAGCCTAGGATAATTGAACCTTCAAGAGCATACAAACTCCCATTTAACTTTCCCTACATCACCACAAGTGATCCTCTAGCAACCTTCACTACTCCACCTTCACAAGTGATTCTACACCCGATTTTATTAAGAGTACCCAAAGATATAAGATTCTTTTTCAAACTGGAACATACCTTACATCGATTAAGGTTCGCACCATCCTATCAAACATTTTCATTTTTACGCTCCCAACACCTACCACCTTACACGTTGTGTTGTTCCCCATGGTCACATTTCCCTCATCAACACTTTCAAATGTTTGGAAGAAAGTTTTGTTGGGAGTCATGTGGAATGTGCACCCCGAGTCAAGAATCCATTCATCACTATCTTTGTACCTATGTGTGGCAACTAATACCCACCATCATCACTATCATTCATGTAACTAGCATCGGCATTGCTAGTTCCCTCCCTAGCCCCATCATCATTTTTCTTTTTCAATTTCCAACAATCCTTCTTGATGTGGCCTTTAAGCTTGCAATAGTTGCAAGTCTTATTTTTGTTCGACCCTCATGACTTTGACTTTTCCTTACCCTTGTTTCCACTCCTACGAGTAGAACCTTTCTCTTGTGTCCTCCCTCTTACAAACAACCCATCACTCATACTACTTTGTGACTTTTATTATAATTGTGAATCAATAAAATCCCTTTGTGTTAGGGCATTTTTCACATCATCACTACTCAAGTTATCTTTACCACAAAGTAGAGTTTCTCTAAAATTTTTGTAAGAAGGGGGTAGAGAACATAAGAGGTAAATAGTCAAGTCTTCGTCATCAAGCTTGACATCTATGTTTTGTAAATCCATAACAATGGAATAAAACCCATCTAAGTGAGGTTTTAAAGGTTTACGTTCCTCCAAGCGTAGATCGTAGAGTCTACTTTTCAAAAGTAGCCTATTGGTAACACTTTTGGCCATGTAGAGTGATTCCGATTTCTCCCATATCCCCTTGGTTGTATTTTCTTTAAAAACCTCTCTTAGCACTTCATTAGAAAGGCATAATTGGATTGTCGATAGTGCCTTTGAATCAGTCTCTTCCCATTTCGTCGCTGTCATTCCTTTCAGTATCTTGTCTACACCATTAATGGCCTTTTGCACACCATTTTGAATTAAAATGGCTCTCATCTTGACCCATAAGCAAAAATTCACACTTCTATCAAACTTCTCTATGTCAAGCTTCATTGTAGACATGTTTCACCAACAACGACTTCTCAAGACACCGTAATAACAACTTGGCACTGAAACCAATTGAAATGTTTGCCAAAATCGATATGATGCTAAGAACTTTGATGACGATAATAATAACAATGAACTAAACATATGTTTGATAATGTAAAACTTGCAAAGAGACACAAAGATTTAAGGAGGTTCACCCAATGATGGCTACGTCCTCCGTCGTGTGTAGTTTCTTGTTTATATTATATCAAAAGAGTATAAAAACACTCTTACAAATGAAGTATTACAGTTGAGTAAGAGATAAATCAAAAGGCTATTTTTTTGGCTTAGGGGTTGTGTTTGATGTGTTTTATGTGTGTATGAGAGCTCTCTATTTATAGGAGAGATCACACTAAGTAACATTAAGTACATTAAAACTATGAATAAATGATAATGAAACATCCCCAAGTACTTGAAGAGTCAAAAACAGCATCTTAGCAGCATAAGAGACTTCGCTCTACCAAAACACGGGCTCGCTCGATCGAGCAGTTTGGTTGAGCAGGCTACAGGAAGTTTCTAGTTGCATTCTGTCTGCTCGCTCGACTCACCCTGGAGCTCGCTCGGTCAAGCGAGCTGGTCGAGCGGCACTTTAGAGAGCTTCTGACAGCATTGTTCGACTTGCATAGTAGAGCATCTTGAATTAAACCTTTGCACTTCTTTATTAAGTTCCATAACTCCTATGATTAACTTACACTTTATTACCTCATTAATCCATACTTTTAATCACCATCATAAACCACAATCATCAAGACTCAACTTAATACACCCACATTAACATACTCTTGGATTCTATCCCAAAAGTCACACATGAATGCACACATCAATTGTGTACTCAAGTCACACCATTCATGACACTATTCATAACAGCTATTATCAGCCACAAATGAAGACATAAAAAGAACATATTCAAAGATACAAGGTCGCTATGCTGGAAAATGAGTTATATAAGGCACTGTTGTGATTACTATGAAGGAAGTTATATATACGACACATGTGAGAACAAAAGCATGTGGGGCAACCCATGACACTCCCCTCTTGTGCAACCATACAGATGTAGGTGTCTCAAGAAAGGGGTCAATACAATTGGAGTATAGTTTTGTTGAGGTAAAGATGGATGTAATCCTTATAAATGTATGATTTTACACTTATTGGTCTTCTATGAGGTGTATCTAGAGTATTAATTAGTGAGTTTCGAGGTCAAAAGTGATGAAAATAAGCTAGAATAGGTACATATCCTATTTTTTACCATTTTGTGTCTTTAAGGATATTTTTGGATATTTTCAAGGTACTTTTGATCACTCCATTCCTTGTTGAAGTCTACCGAATACCAAGAGAATAAATGTGCACAATTGGGATAACATTTGAAGGCTCATGGTTCGTGTATTGAGTTTGGAAATATCTTAAATACTATTTTAAAGCCTCTGATTTTAGTTGAAGATAATCTCTGTCGAGATTAGCTATTGCATTCACTGTCGAGACTAACCAATCTTGGTTGAAACTGATTATAATGAAAAAAATCACTGCCAAACTCAAGTTTAAACTTCGGTCGAAATTATCTGATTTTGGTCGAGACTAGGTTGAGATTACACAATTTCGCCCAAAACTGTTGCGATGAAGAATTAATAAAGTTGTTTCAGAAATTATGAAGCATTAAAAAGAGTTTAAAAAAAGGGTTTAGAGGCAAAAACCACTAGAATTCTTCCGAGGGAGATTAGATATTCATAAGATTTACATTCAAAATGGATCTCTTCATTTTCCATCTTACTTTAAGTTTTTTAGAAATTATGTTTCATTTCCTTAAGTTTCCTTTTACATTTTGTAATTCAAATTTCTGGGCGTTTATCTTCAAGCTTTGTCTTTGTTTATGTTAAAGAATTTAGATTCATTAATATTTCAAGCCTTGGATTTCTTTCTCATTGTTATTCTACAAAAACACTTGGTAATTTCTTTCTCTTTTTCTCAATTTGAATATGTTTATGCCATGGAATATGTTTAATCTATTTACATCAATGGTTTCCATTAGTGAGTAGTCTTGTATGCTAGGACATTGAATATGGACCCTAATATGTATATGATTAGATGAAAATTGCTTGTTATAATGTTGAATTGGTTCGATTAAATTGTTAAAATTGGTCATTCAAGTTAAAGTCTTTTAATTTCTCTAAAAACCAAAATCACAAAAGTTGAGGGTTGAGAATATTATTGGTCTTGAATGAAAATGCAAGTTAATGTTTTCTCTTAATTGAAATACGAAAGTTGAGATTTAGTGATTAGTTAGTCTTGCCATGTTAATCAATCGAGATACGAAAGTTGAAATTTGGAGAACCTTTTAATGATTTTCCTAGAATAATACCACCTATTGATTAACCATGTATAATCTCAACTTTAGGAGATATTTTCCTAGAGTAAACCTGGTAACTAAATGACTTGCTATAGCAAGTTTTATTTTTTTTAAAAAGAAAGATAAATTAAAATAAAATATCGAAAAAAAAGTATGAAAAATGTTTTAAAAAATCATATTAATTTTATTATTTGGAATATTTTACATGTAAATTTTTAAAATTTTTCTCTAATTTTACATCAGTTTTCAGTTTACTTTTTTGGTAGATTACCTACTATAGCAGCTCATCGGATTAATCGCATTTACTCTAGGTAAATATCCCCTAAAGTTAGGATTATTCATGGTTAATCAATAGGTGGGATTATTGTAGGAAATCATGAAAATGTTGGATTGTTCTAAGTAATTTTTCTTTTATTATATTGATATTGATATTTATTTAAATTTCCTTTTACATTTAGAATTAGAAACAATCAAATTAAAATATTTGTTTCTTGAGTAGTTAATTGAACAAAACTAAATAGGAAAATTTACCCAGAATAATCCAACATATTCACGATTTTCCTACAATAATCCCAACTATCGATTAACCATGAATAATCCGAACTTAGGAGGGTCTTTGCCTTGGGTACACCCGGGTGACCTGCTACCTACTGTAGCAAGTAATTTTGAATATAAAAAAAAAAGATAAATATTTTAAAAAAAGGAAAATTTACCCAGAATAATCCAACCTATTTACGATTTTCCTACAATAATCCCAACTATTGACTAAATGCCAGAAAATTACCTGTTGCACCGGTAAAAACAAGAGCAACAACAGCACAGGTTAAGTGAGTCAATAGTTGGGATTATTCATGGTTAATCGATAGTTGGGATTATTGTAGGAAAATCGTGAATAGGTTGGATTATTCTGGGTAAATTTTCCAACTAAATATTAATCTTGCTTCCCTGAAAATCAACCCGTAATCGTGCTTCAACATCCTTACACTTGCGACATTAAAATATTACAACAAATCCCCTCTGTAGTGATGTAGTAATTACCTGTGTGCTTTGATGTAATGTGTGTAATATATATGGTGTTAGAAGGGTGTAAAACGGCGTGAATCAGAACTTTGTATACATAGCGTCCTCTTATGTTTTAATTTTGAGTGGCCAGTCTTAGTGGGGTTTCGTTCAAATGGTTTTCTCCCTCCCACAGGTTTTTATACCGACGGTCTTAGTTTTCATTGTTACAATGTGTTTTTAATAATATTCCTGATTTTCAAAAGAAAAAAACACCCGTCTAACACACAAAATGGATCTTTGATGAAAGTAAGTTATTAATTAAAAAATTGCAAAACGATTCAATTATTTGTCAAATGATTCCCTTATCATTTTTAACAAATGACATAATTATTGCGTCGCAATCACGTCAGAGTATGCTACACAACTTACTAAACACATAATATAACCACATCAAGCACACAAAATTAATCTTTAATTGAAATAATTTATTGATTAATTACAAAATTGTTCTATTTATAGTCAAATGATTTTTATTTACTTTGTAACAAATGACATAATTACTGACGTATTCGCGTCGAAGAATATGCTTCACAACGATTTATAAGCGTAAAAATATTACTTAACAAGGTTAGTACTTTAAATATAGTAAAATAATTGATTTGGTTCATTACCCGTTCGAACCCACCCCAACCATAAACACCTTTAGCGATGACATGGAGTAAATATTACTCCTATTATCTAATACATCCATCTTCCTCTCAAGTATGCATATTTATGGTTTGGGTTCAACAAAAGCCAAACCTGTATAATTTTTTTTTTTCTTAGAATCGAAACCCTAAATTCATTAGGTTTGATGGATCTAGGGTCTAAGATATTAAAATGGGTCCTAAATAGAATTAAATGTAATTATTCAACTTCATTACTTTTATAATTTAGGGTCTAATTAAGTATAAAATGAGTTTATATGTTGAGCATAGGTCCAAAATCGATCTAAATAAACACAGAATATTTCTAAAATGGATTATTAGGTTTGAGTAGGGTTTAGGTGTATCATGGGTTTGAAAAAGATCAAGGCCAAATCCAAATCTATGGCAAATTTAAAGCTCATCTGGAATGAAGCCAAGTTATTTTTTCTCGACTCAATGTTACTGTATCTCAAAAATAAGATCCATATCTTAAATTATACTCTCTCCGTTTCTTAAAGAAGTTTTCATTTATATCAGAAATTTTAGACAAAAATAACCTTATTTATCATCATTTTAATATTTTTATAATGCTTAAGGTCCCTACATATTTTCTACTTAACTTTATTTTAATATTTTTATATTCCTTATAGTCTCCACATGTTTTCCACTAACTTTATAAAAATATTTTTATTAGTTGTGGTTTCCGTAATTTTTTCACTTTCTTTTAATATTTTTTTAATGTTATGGTCCCACTTTTCTTCAATAAACTTATTATTCAATAAAATAATATATCCACTATTTAAAAGATTTTATATTTTTTAATTCTCGTGAACATTCTTTATGAAAACTTCATTAATGAACAAAAGGAGTAGCTAGAATTAATAAGATTCAATAAAATATTAGACGTGTCACAATTTTTTTTTAACTGATGACCCATGACTTTTTTTTTTTTTGAGAGTATGACGATTTAATTAGTTTAACCCATGACTCACGTAAAAATTTGAAAAAAAATAAGCTTATTTAAAAAAAGAATTCCAAAGAAACATCGTAAATTTTTAAATTCTCTAATTAAGCATCTTTATGGCAATGCTGAGGTCTTGTCTAATCGTGAACAAAAAGAAGACAATGCTTTAGCTATTACAAGGAAATAAAATATCAATTGTTTGTTCAATGTTCATACCATCGAACAACCTTTGTTGTTTTTTTGTCTTTTCAAAAATTATAAATTTTAATTTTTTTACTTTTAACATGTTCTTTTCTTATTTGTTGTACTAACAGAAAGCAAGCATAAATTCAGATTTCAAAATCAAAAACACTTATTTTGAAAATATTTTCCAAAGATTTTAAAATCTTTTTTTCAAAATTCATTTTTTATTAACTTCTGAGTTCTCCCACATATATTGATTACCAACGTCTAGCCTCGCCGAGTTAAATCGAGTTTGGTCTTCACTATTCACTTTTGACCGAGTGTTCAAATTATTAGCCTTGGGGGAAGAAGAGGGAAAATTAGTGTAGAGAAACAGCAAAAATGGCGATTACAAAGAGGAATACACTAGATACTCAATCAACACCACTCCCTCCTCTTCCCCCTCCTACTAGTACACAACATGCCATACACATTCCAAACAACAACAACAATGATCTACAACAAATCCCCTTTGAATCAGTTTCAAATTATGAGCAAACTAGAGAACAAAGAATCAAAGAAAACCGTGAACGTTTACAAAAACTCGGCATTGTTGATCTTACTCTTCAACTCAACTCTCTTGTTTCAACTAAACGAATTCCCAGACGTAATTTTGACAGAAAAACTCCCATAAAGTCTCTTCCTTTGGCTTCTGCTGATCCTCCTCGCCGTTCTTCTAGGTTTGAAACTTTGAATTTTTATCGATTAATGTTATTAATTTGAGAGTGCTCTTTCTGGGTTGTCATTATTGCGAGTTTTTCTTTTAGGAGTTATAAAGTTTTTGGTATTGGTGTTAATTGCTAATGGGGGTTTGAATTTCTTATTCTCGTATTTGTGAGAAATTGTTCTAAGATTGGATTTTTGATCGATTAATGGCTTTAATTTGAGAGTAATCTTTTTGGATTTTTCATTATTTAGAGTGTTTTTTAAAGGGTTCTAAGGTGTTTGTCCCTGGTTTTAATTGGTAATGGGGGGTTTGAATATTTGATTATTCTTGTATTTGTTAGAAAGTGTTCTGTGTTTATTAATTTTTTTGTGATTAAATTTTGCGGTTTAATTATGTTATCTGAGCTATTTATGTAATCCATTTGGTTATCCTTTGTTCTTATTGTGCTGAGAAACCCTATTATTAGTGAGATATTGTTATCGATTTTCCTTGAAAATTGGTTAGTTGCCTCAATTGTTGGGGATATATTAATGAGATTATTTTAGTTCTCTGATCCAATTTGGTTAGTTTTACTGTATAGGAATGCTAAAATGATGATTAACTAATAATTTAATGTTTCCTTGATGGGTTATAGGCTGCAAAATGCGCCACCGGTGACCTACACAGAGCCAAAGGAGGATAAATCAAGAAGATCTCGTGACTTTGTGTTGGAAGAGGGCGCAAAGCCTGAGGTTTATACCGAAGAGCATGAAAAGATGTTGGGAGATACTGAGATGCCCTGGACCTTTTTCGTCGATGGGTATAGAGCGGATGGAACCCGGATTTATGATCCAATTAATGGGAAGACTTGCCATCAGTGCCGGTGAGGGTTCCATAAGCGGTTGTACCTTCTCATTAGGATTTCATTCTTGCTTATCGTCTTTGTGTGTGTATTTGTGTATGTGTGTGCCCGCGTGTTTTAAGACCTTTGTCGATTGTCTAATAACTAATGTCTTGGTTAAACATTGCCATATGAAGTCTTAATAGGATTTAATTTTCCTTTGAGCTTGGATAAGCCATTTTCATAGGTAACTTCAAATTATGTTTTCATGTAATGTAAGAAATTCTATTCGTTTTGAAGTTTTTGCCCAAGCATCTTTAGTGCCTCTGACTTGGCGACTTCTGTTTTCGCTCAATATTGGCCTTTCTTTTAAGGGACAATTCCTGGACACTACTTTCGATGATGTTTGTACCCTTTCTAATGTTAGGACAAGGTGCTTTGTGAAAACAAATGTTAGGACAAGGTATAGTGAGTACCTACTAGTAGAAGTTTTATATACAATTCTGATATATGTTGTACTAGAAGTGCAGATATTCCTATTTTCTTTCCTTAAGCTTAGCCAGGGGCAAAATATGTTTATATTGAATATGCTTATACCCGTTCAATCATAAATGCTTTTAATGGAAATATTTTTATGTCCTCCATATCGTTCATTTAGTGCGGTTATATTTCATAAGTAATTACTAGATTGCATTTATTCACAGGCAGAAGACTCTTGGGCAACGTACTCACTGCAGCAAATGCAAACTTGTTCAAGGACAGTTTTGTGGGGATTGTCTTATAATGAGGTATGAGTATAAGATTGTTTATCCATATGCATCCGTTTGTTCCTTAAAATAAATTTATCAACAGAAATTACAGAAATTTATCTCAATTTAGAGTTGAAATAATTTACTAGAAACGTCAACTATAAAAAATATAAAGAAAAAGAAGAAACAGTATGGCTATTACACTTTCTCAATTAAGAAGACCCTGGACTATCACAGAAGGAAAGTAAAGGTTCACTACTTTTCCCTTTCCCTCAAATTCTTATAATCCATTTTAAATTTTCCCAAGAAACAATTATGTAGCATTTCCTCTTTCCTGTTAACCCTCAATCTGGAGATATGTAGATGTGAGACATTTAAAGCTAAGAATCCACTATGTGTTCTTATAATCTACTTCATAGTTCATAGTGCAAGAAAGATTTGTCATATATTATACACTCTTTGCAAATTAATTGCATAGACATTAATTGCTGCCTCGCAATTGATACACCTGTTTGTTATCGTCAAAGACAAGGGTCCAACACCTAAGCTGGTAATGCATGCACTTCTTCGATTTGCTATACGCCATTTGCAATGCACTTCTCCATGGATGTGTTTTAGTGCTAGCTTTTGTGCTTCACTTGAATATGGGGGTGAAAAAAGAAAGAAAAACCTCTTGGAGTTTTGCAGCAGAATAGTTATTACATTTAACTATTTACAAAATGAATGAAAATGTGGCATGTGGGTTGTTCATTTATGAGGATCTTTGCTCTTTTCTACAAATCTACTTGCATAACGTTGTCTTTTCTTGCTTTCCGAGGCTGCAAGCCTACAAGTGTAAATCAGTCAAACATCTTGGTATTTTCTAGCTGACTCAGTCCAAACTTCTGGTATTATACCTCAGGCATGATACTTTGTGGCATACCATATTGAGTTGCATGAACAAATTATTTTGCGTCTTTGTGTTTGTGTCTGATTTGATATCAAAATCTGACCAGCACTAAATGCTATCTATTGAAACTGGGTCTTTACATGCCTTATTTTATGGATTAGTACTATGATACCAACTATCATCCTATCCCCGGTGCCGTATCATTTAGTAATATTTATGATGTTGTCAATGGCAGATATGGGGAACATGTGGTGGAAGCCAATCAAAACCCAAATTGGGTTTGCCCTCCTTGTCGTGGGATTTGCAACTGCAGCTTGTGTCGCGGAGCAAAAGGATGGATTCCAACTGGGGCTATCTACAGAAGGGTTATACATTGCTTATTTCTGAAATTTATTTGCATGATGTAATGTTGCTTTTTTTGACTCTTCTTTTCTGCTCCAGATCAAGAGTTTAGGATTCAAATCAGTGGCACATTATCTCATTACAACAAAACGTGCTCCTCCAGATTCAGAGAACTGTTCTGATGCTCTGCCATCTGCAAAAAGAGCTTTACCTTTTGAGGGCTTAGAGATGACTAATGATGATGGTTCGGATGACAAGGCCATAGTTGTGCTGACTGAAAAAAACCCACAATCTGAAAATGATTATACAACTGAACTTAAGTCAGCTTCAAAGCCGGCAGATGATGTTGGTAGATCGAGAAATAAGTCTACAAAAGAAAATACTGATGCTGGTTCAGAATCAGTGAGAGCAAGTGATGAGTCCGTTCCAAAGCCCAGGGGTGTTGGAAGACCACGGAGGAGTTTAAAGAAAGAAAATACTGATGCTGGTCAGGAATCAGGGAGAGCAAGTGATGAGTCAGTCTCGAAGCCTAGATGTGTTGGAAGACCAGGGAAGAGTTCAAAGAAAGAAAATACTGATGCGGGTGAAGAATCAGTGCGAGCAAGTGATGAGTCAATTCCAAAGCCTAGGTGTGTGGGAAGACCACGGAAGAGTTCAAAGAAAGAAAAAACTGATGCGGGTGAAGAATCCGCGCGAGCAAGTGCTGAGTCAATTCCAAAGTCTAGGTGTGTGGGAAGACCACGGAAGAGTTCAAAGAAAGAAAAAACTGATGCGGGTGAAGAATCAGCGCGAGCAAGTGATGAGTCAATTCCAAAGCTTAGGTGTGTTGGAAGACCGCGGAGGAGTTCAACAAAAGAAAAAACTGATGCTGGTAAGGAATCAGTGCTAGCAATTGTTGATTTAGTTCCAAAGCCTAGCGGTACTGGAAGACCCCAGAAGAGATTGAAGAAAGAAAATACTGATACAGGTGAAAAATCAGCTCGAGCAAGTGATGAGTCAATTCCAAAGCCTAGGTGTGTCGGAAGACCACGGAAGAGTTCAAAGAAAGAAAAAACTGATGCTGGTGAAGAATCAGCGCGAGCAAGTGATAAGTCAAATCGAAAGACTAGGTGTGTTGGAAGACCGCGGAGGAGTTCAATGAAAGAAAAAACTGATGCTGGTAAGGAATCAGTGCTAGCAATTGTTGATTTAGTTCCAAAGCCTAGCGGTATTGGAAGACCCCAGAAGAGATTGAAGAAAGAAAATACTGATGCGGGTGAAGAATCAGCTCGAGCAAATGATGAGTCAATTCCAAAGCCTAGGTGTGTCGGAAGACCACGGAAGAGTTCAAAGAAGGAAAAAACTGATGATGGTGAGGAATCAATGCGAGCAATTGATGGCTCAGTTCCAAAGCCTAGCGGTATTGAAAGACCAAGGAAGAGATCAAAGAAAGATAATACTGATGCCGGTGAAGAATCCATTAGAGTAATTGGAACTGTTTCCGACATGAATAGTCCAGTTGCTTCTACTTTAACATCTAACGAGTCAAACTCGAACCTTAGAAGATCAACAAGGATTTCCAAGAAAGAAAAAGTTGATGTTCTCGAGGAGTCTGAGAAAACAAATGCGACCACTGAAGATGAATCTATTGTCGCCATGAAAGGTTTAAAGACTCCAAACAGTTCAGATTCCAAGGCTGACAGCATTGCTAGAAGGTTAAGGTCAAGGAACAAAACATAAATTGTTGCTGCTTGCATGGAGTTAGCCCCTTTTCTTGAGTGCCTACTACTCCGGTTTTTAGAGATATGACGTGTCTTTCAGGATAGCTCCGGCTTAGGTTCGTTATCAAGGACACCTTTTTTGAGGCGAGGTACTCCCATCAACTGTATTTGGGGTAACTTGTATGTATTATTATGTGGAGGGATTCCTTATGTAAGGACTAAACATGAATTATTGGCTTTAATGTAATACATGCAATTTTATCAAAAGCTAACTACTTCCTTCGCCTATTATAGTTCATTTACCCTATTTGAACAAAATTTTGCGAGAACAATTAAATTGGGCAAAGATTAGGAAAGATGGGAGTAGTTTTTCTCGGTAAAGATTCTCACATAGGCCTTGACCGTCATCTTAAAAAAGGAGTTTTGATGGTGGCATGGTGCATTATGCATGCCACCATTTTCAAACTTACATTATCAAATGCTTAGTTACAACATTTTTAATGTCTACTTATATCATAATTAATTGTCTACTTATCATATCCATAAATATCTGTTTACAATATCCTTAATGCCCATCGAGTAAGCGTGCAATACTTACAATATCTTAAAGGGAAATTCAACATGGTAACATCAAACTTTCATAAAATGCCAGTTGTAGCATTTTTGTAAGATGTTTCCACATGGTAGCATCTAATTTATGCCTTATCTAACTACCATAGCATTTTCTGTTAAATTCTTGTCAATTTTCGTTTAATTCACCATTTTGACGTTTCTATCCTTATTAAGTGTTGGTCGTTGTCTTTATAATATGCCCTAACCATTTTTATGCACTCAAATGTTTAATTAACCATTTTTGACATTTAATTCACTGTTTTAATTTATCAAGCTCTCAAATGTTGTAACAATAATTTTGTTTTCATTCAAATTGTAGGTATTTTTGACAAAAGATGCCTTAAGCACTATTACATAAGCCATAATGTACACTTAATGTACTTAACTAGGATTATAAAGTTCAAAGGTGCATTTCAAGCATTAATACATATGTACATAACTAAGGTAAATTGTAAAGATAACAATTTGAATGAAAACAAAATTGTTACAACATTTGAGAGTTTTGATAAATTAAACGGTGATATAAACGTCAAACTGATGAATTAAGCATTTGAGAGCATAAAAATGGTTTAGGACAAATTATAAAGACAACAACCAACACTTAATAAGGATAGAAACGTCAAAATGGTGAATTAAATGGAAATTGACAAAAATTTAATGAAAAATGCTACGGCAGTTTGATAAGGCATAAACTGGATGCTACCATGTGGAAAAATCTTACAAAAGTGCTACCACTGGCGTTTCATGAAAATTCGATGCTACCATGTGAAATTTTCCTATCTTAAATGCATACTTACAATATCCTTAATGCCCACCAAGTAAGCGTGCAGTACTTACAATATCTTAAATGTCTACTTACGATATCCTTAATGCCCACCGAATAACTTACTACCCTTTATAGACCAGCTCAATTAGAGATAGTCTCTCAAAAAAATCGTCTCGCACAAGAATTTTTGATAATACAATCTCAACCATTGATTATTCTTACTATGAATTTGAGTCACTTATTTTTTTCACAAACTTAAAATGATTGAATTGCAACTAACTTTTTAAATAGCAAATGACCTCCAAATCATACGATCTAACAAAATAACTGTAAAATTTCATATGACATTCTCATAGTGATTTGCCATATGGAATAGTTAACATCAACTTATCCTTAATATATGAGTAGTATATCACAATTAAATATGTTCTTTTAAAGTTTCTTAAAATATTACATATTTTTAAATTTAAAGCTAGATAAAATTTCTAATTAAAGTTTCTTAGATTATAAATTTGTTTTTTATGAAGTATTTGTTAATTAATAAAGTTCCTTTATTAATATTTAAATTTCTAAAATATTTTTTCAAGAAACAAATGATACATAATCATTAAAAATTATTTTGAGAATGACAAAGAATCTTCATGATAACTTTGTTGGAAAATTACTCAGATTTGGCTTAAAAGGTATGAGAACTTTAATTAATACTTATATTAACAACAAAAATTTTTTCACCAAAAGCACTATATATTTTGAAATTCTCTATCGATTTTATAAGAAATATTATAATTTTATACTGATAACATGTAATTGAATCTCAATTTAAAATTTATACGTATATATACTTTTTGCACAAATTTTTTTACTAGTTTTTTTATATGAGATAGTAAAAGTAATGTTTTATAAATAGTAGTTGGCGTAAGAGCACTATAGAATTACCCTAAAACTTATGTGCCCCTTTGGAAACTTGATGGAGGTAAAAATTGAGGAAATCAAATATTAATATCAACAATGAAAAAGCATGCTAATATGAAATTTTCAACCTGATTTGAGGCAACTAAATTTATACTCATAAAATTTAGTACTGGAGTTGGAGAACTAAAATTGATAGCTCCTTAGAGCTTTGTCAATTAATAAAATTTTCCAATTAACCAATTTCAATATATAAAAAATATTTAAGAAAATAAATACCGAATACAAATTAAGACAATTTTGTATATCTCAATTAATGTAATATTGCATACATTTATATCAGTTTAATTCAATAATGGATGTCCTTGAAATCATGTCAGGCTTGAAGTTACGTTATAAGAAATCAAGTTTAATAACTTGGAATAAAAGTGATGTCATGTGGGGTGAGAGTATATTATGATTTGTAATTATTCCATAAAATATTTTGTTTCCTTGTTTAGTCCTTTTAATCCTTGTATAAATAAGGGCTATTATTGCTTTGGTTAATTAATACAAACCAAGTATTTAAAATCCAGAACTCCAATCTCTACTTTATTCCGCATTATTAATTTCTTCAGAGAGGAAAGCCACGAACATTGGGTGTAAGAAAGAATTTTTCCCTATTCCATTTCTTGGCATGCCACTTGATGCAAACATGAGCAGATGCAAAGTTTGGGAACAGGTGATAAATAAAACTCAAAATGGCATAGTGGAAAACAAGAATCTTGTCAAAAGAGGTAGGCTTGTGCTAATCAAAAGTGTTTTACATAACTTGCCCATCTACTATATAAGTATGTTTAAAATGCCAAAAACTGTGGCAATGGAAAGTAATGCAATCCAAAGATGATTATTCTTGGGGGTCTATGTGAAGAAAGGAAGTTCATCCCTATTTTGAAATGGAGTTGTCTTAAGACAACCAAAAGACTTGGGGGGTGGGGGTTCGGAAATATTTTGCATAAGAACCTCATATTACTCTTCAAATGGTGGTAGGTGTTCTCTTATGAGAATATAATAATAGCCTCTAGAAATGTATAGTCAAATCTATTCATAATATGAAAGGCCTCAAAGCATCATTAGATTGTTTCAAAAATGGTAAAGATGGCCCCTGGGCAATCCTATCAAAGAATGATGAAGAAGTCACTAAAATTAAAGGGGTAGTTAGAGAAGGACATATAAATAAAGTAGGTCAAAGAGATACCATTTTGTTTTGGAAGGATATGTGGTGCACATCAAATCCACTAAAAGTATTGCATCCTAGGTTGTATGGATCTCTACACAGCAAAATGCAACAATTAAAGGAGTAGGTATGTGGATAGGTGAAGTATGGGAGTGGAGACTAAGCTAGAGAATACTTCTCTATAAGTGGGAATTGAGTGATATGAATGACCTCCTAGCACTAATGAATGCAAACACTCCAATATGGGGTAAGAAAGATAGTGTGAGTTGGAAATGGCCCACAAACGGGGTGTTTTCAACAAAAAGTCTATATCGAAAAATCTATGAGCCATATTAGCCTCTAATCCACAAACCAGTAATAAACTTTATCTGGAAAAATTTTGTACTTCCAAGGCTCAACTGATTTTTCGATGTCAAGGAACCAACTCAACCAAAAGCTTAAGCTGATGGTTGAGGCCCCAGGATATGTTATATACTCTTACACGCCCCCTCACACAAGAGCCCTTTGGGCTAGAAGTGTGGATGCAACACAGACCCTCCTTATAGCTGGCACTAAATATTCCACTTTAAATGAGGGGTAGTTGAGATTCAAACCCGTGACCTCTTGTCACATTGGCTCTGATACCATGTCAAGGAACCAACTCAACCAAAAGTTTAAGCTGATGGTTGAGGGCCCAGGATATGTTATATACTCTAACAAGGCTTGTTGCTCATGCACTAGTGGAAAAAAACGTATTTGCTGCTTATCATTTGCTGTGGTTTTTGTATATACGCAGCAATAAATAGGAAAAAGAATAAGAGAAAAAAAACCATTAATTGCTGCGGTTTGAGGCCTTGACCGCAGCAAATACTCATGTGTAGCTTCAATTGCTGCGGTTTGTTCCTTGCCCGCAGCAAATATGTCTTCCAATTGCTCCGGTTTTTCTTCCACCCACAGCAAATATTACACTTGGACAATAATTGCTCCGGTTCTTCATCCACCCACAGCAAATAATACCGTTGTACAGTAGTATTAATTTGAAACCCGCCATTTCTTTTTCACAAAACTTGATTACTACAACGTACACTATACACTTTGCTTCCTTCTCTGAAACCCATTGAAAAAATGCTTCATCTTCATGTTCATCTTCATATGCTTCGTACCTCTTCTTCATCTTCACAAACATAACAACCTTCTTCTTCAAAGTCGTTCTTCATCTTCATTTGCAAACTGTTGTGTGTTAACATTTTCTTAAAAGTTCTTAATCTTCCTGGTTCATAAACCCACGAAAGTTAATACTTTGGTCTTGTTCATTTTCAAAACCCACGACATTAAGGTATTTTTTCTCCTTTTAATTTGTTAAACATTTAAGTTTTGCAAGATATTCATGAAAAAACTCAAAAATTATGGCAACCGTTTGTATACTTTATTTCTCTGTTTTTCGTTGTAGATAACATAACCCACGAAATCAAGGTAATTATATTATTTTACTAATTTGCAAGTTCATATCTTTATTGTTTAATATGTAATTTAGTAATTTAGTGAATTTTTGTTTGAATTCTTATTTGCAAATGATATGTACTGTTTTGCTTTTGCTTGTATGCTAGTATGCCAAATCTGGATACTATTTGAGCAAAATTTTACTATTTGTGAATTTTACATTATTCAAGTTTATGTTAGTAGTTTGTTAAATATTTGTGTAATTTGTTAAAAATATGGTTTGTTGTTATAGTTATGTCTTTAACTATTAGAATTAGAATATGATTTTATTTACAATGTAGTGCTTAATATTGAAGTATGAAGTATAGAATTAGAATATGAAGTATGTATATTTAGGGTTAAATAGATTTGGTATAAATAAGAATATTTTTTTAGGTTTATATATGTTTGTTAGAAATAAGTATATATGTTTAAAAGATGTGTATAATTAATTAATCACACTAATTAGGATGACAAAAGATCGTTCTTGGATGTATGGAAGCATTGAATCGTCGGAATTTATTGATGGCGTATTAAAATTTTGTAGTATTGCGGTTGAACATCAAGTTAGGACGGGGGGAGTTGGTTTTTATTGCCCATGTGTCAGTTGTGGCAATGTATCAAAGGTAGATAGTGTTGATATCCTTAGGGAGCACATACTTCGACGTGGGTTTAGGCCTCAATATTATGTTTGGGTTTGGCATGGTGAGGAGGGAGTTTACAAAGAGAAAAGTGTTGTTGAGGACGTCAATAATGTGGCCGATGTCAATGAGGATGCAGTAGATCATGTTCATGGGTATGAGACAGATGAAGAGAATGTCGGTGAGGATGTAGATCGTGTTGATGAGATGATGGAGGGAGTCGAGGATGAGTTAGGAAAACGTCCTCATGTTTTTGACTTGTTGACAGAGGCTTCTCAAAAGCCTTTGTACCTTGGATGTACAAAGTTCACCAAACTAACAGCAGTGTTGACAATTTCCAACATTAAGTCAAAGTTCAATTGGAGTGACGCTAGTTTTACAATGTTATTAGAAGCATTAGGTGAGATGCTTCCTGAGGGAAATGAACTTCCAATGTCGACATATTATGCCAAAAAGCTCATGTGTCCTTTCGGCTTAAGAGTACCAGAAAATTCATGCATGTCCGAATGATTGTGTGTTGTATCGGAATGAAAACGAGAACTTAAAAGAGTATCCTAGGTGTGGGTTATCGCGCTACAAGCGTAAAGGGGCTCGGGATGCTAAAGGGCCCCCGGCTAAGGTATTGTGGTATCTTCCAATAATACCTAGATTCAAGTGCTTGTTTTCTATAAAGAAAGATGCGTTAAATTTGAGGTGGCATTCAGATAGGGTGAAGAAAGGTCACTTGCTCACACATCCATCTGATTCTCCGGAGTGGAAGAGTATTGATAGGTTGCATAAGACTTTTAGGGATGAGGTTCGTAATTCAAGGCTCGGACTGTGTACGGATGGAATGAACCCATTCGGCAATCTTAGTTCTCAACATAGTACTTGGCCGATATTTTTAGTGATCTATAATTTGCCACCTTGGTTGTGTATGAAGCGTAAGTACATTATGCTTTCGCTTATTATCTCGGGTGTTAAGAAACTTGGCAATGACATGGATGTATATCTTGCCCTTCTCGTTGAGGATTAGAGAAAGATGTGGGATGAAGGCGTTTCAGTGTTTGATGCATATGCTAATGAGGAGTTCACCTTGCATGCAATGCTTTTATGCACCGTTAATGATTTTCCGGCATATGCCAACTTATCGGGTTATAAGAACAAAGGGAAGAAAGCATGCCCAATATGTATCGATGACATGGAATCCACGTGGATTCCTAAGTGCAAATACGTATTCATGCACCATCGAAAGTTCCTCCCACGAGACCACCAATATCGTATGAAGAAGAAGTTATTCAACGGGGAGGTTGAGAACCGTGTAGCTCGTCGACCGTTGACCGGTTATGAGGTTTATGAACAGGTTAAGGGAGTTGAGACTGTATTTGGTAAAACGGGGCAAGTGCAAGGGGGTGAAGACCGATTATGAAAAAAAGAATCTATCTTTTGGAAGCTTCCATATTAGAGAGATCTACAGGTTAGGCATTGTCTTGACGTTATGCATATAGTGAAAAATGTATGCGATGCCATACTCGGGACTCTCATGAACATTCCGGGTAAGACAAAGGATGTTAGGGCCGTGCGAGATTGGTTTGAATGTAAGGATCTTCGTCCGGAGTTGTGGGCACATGTTAACGTGATAAGAAAAGAAATAGAGCTGATGAAGTTGGTGGCAGTAAGAAGAAGATGAGTAATGACAAAGTTTATTTGCCTCTAGCTTGCTACACATTGTCCAAAGCAGAGAAGCGGACATTTTGTGAGTGTTTGTATGGCATTAAGGTTCCGTCTGGGTACTCATCCAACATGAAGAGATTTGTGAGCCTAAATGATGAGCTGAAGTTAGGAAGCATGAAATCTCATGATCGCCATGTAATGATGCAAGTGTTCTTACCAATTGCAATCCGTGGAATACTTTAAAGACATGTGAGATATGCTATTACCGAGCTATGTTCGTTCTTCAACACAATTTGTAGTAAAGTTCTTGATCGCTTTAAACTTGATGCACTTCAACTTGACGTGATTGTAACTTTATGCAAGTTTGAGATGTATTTTCCACCTTCTTTCTTTGACATAATGGTTCATCTTATTGTCCATCTCGTTCGTGAGATCAAGCTTTTGGGTCCAGTTTTTTGAATGTGGTGTTATCCTTTTGAAAGACACATGGGTGTTTTACAAAACAAGGTGAGGAATCCAGCACAACCCGAGGGGAGAATGATTCAAGGCACTGTGAGTGAAACAAGTACGCCTCCTATATATGATCAGCACAAGAGTATTACTGGGAACAATACAGAGGAACAGCGTGCTGAACCCAAAACAGTCCAAGATCAGGGAGTTGATACACAAGGAACAGGAACAGGAACTGAGGAACAGCTACTGACTAATATGGATGTACATGGTCCAACCTCGAGAAAAGCATACATAGTTTTGCATATAAAAGAGGAAGGATAAGGAACAGCTAAATAAGGAACAGTTAGGTGTTCCCAAACCCTGACAGAAAGATTAGCGCGTTTTTTATTAGTCTTCTGTTATAGCCGTTAGGACTTAGGCGCCTTTTCTTGATTTCTAGCCGTTAAAAGGAGGAAGCCAAATCTATAAATAAGGCCCTCCTCCAGATTGTAAGGAAGTCATGTATTCCTATTTTCAGATTTGATAATTCATATTCAGAGTTTCATTCAGAAGACAAGTGTTTGTTCCTGTTTGTTCTTCATTTTCTGTTGAGAGTTTGAGAGCGTTCAAGCCTTTCACGGATTCATACTTCTCCAAGATTACGTTGATCTTTGTGAGAATTGTGAGGATTAAGGCCTTGTATTCCTTAGGGGAATCAGTGTCTTCTTCCAGGATAAGTAGTCTCCCAAGATTACTTAGAAATCGCCCTAAAACGACCCATTTTAATCGAGATAACCTTTACTATTTGATTGTCTGATTGATGATCGAATAATCAAAGAAGTCATAAACAAATCTTCCGCTGCAAACTTGTTCCAACTTGGTATCAGAGCCGTGTTCTGAGGAGGGACACAAGGAGATACAAGGTAATAGGTAACATTGCGTTTTCTGTGAAGAAGAGTAATCAGAGGATCAGGTATCGTTTGTATTTTGTTTCGATTGGAAATCACAGGTATAAATTCAATTCTTCTTTGTTATTAATTTCTGTGATTAAGATTTGTAGAGTTCAAATTGAATCATATTACACAATTGATTGTGGAAAAAGATTTCTGAAATCTGATTCTATTGTCATTGCATGCGTATCAATTTGGTATTCGATAATCGAAATTGTTGAGTTTTCGTATAAATTGGTTCATATTAGTCAATTCTTGATTGTTTTAATTGTGTTCTTTGATGAGAAGTTAATCGCCTTCACTTACAAAATTGGATACATTGCGTTATCTTCTAAAATTGTTGGTTTTAATAATCGGATTTTTGAAAATTGTTTTGTGAAATTAGGGTTTATACATCAGTGCATTCCTTGTTGTTTTTGGAAATTTGTTGCTGAGAAAATTTCTTGCAAGATTGTGGCTAGTGATTATTTGAGTTGTGTGTTTGTTTTGGTTTCTGGAAAAATTGTTGTGAAGATCTTTTTGCAGGTTTTGATTGTTGACTATCATAACATTGTGTTGTTTGTGAATACTTGGGGTAATATGGACATGGATGAAAGATTAGAGACCCTTACCAATATAGTCCAGCAACTAGCCTTGACTGTAGCCAATAACATGGGGAACCAGGGGGAAAGACCACAGCAGCCTCTTCAAAACAATAGGAACAATGAGGATAAAACCTTGAAAATTGATTTACCTAGTTTTGATGGACAGTCTCTAGACCCTGAGATGTATCTGGATTGGGAAGCCAATTTGGAAAGATATTTTGACTTTAAGGAAACCACACCTGAACAGCAGTTTAAGCTAGCTAAGATCAAACTGACCAAACTTGCTGCTATATGGCTAGAAGGAGTGCAAAAGCAAAGGAGGGAAGATAGAGAAAGAATCAACACTTGGGAAAAACTGAGAAAGCACTTAAGAAGGAAGTATGTTCCACGCAATTATAGACAGCAATTGTATATGAAATGGGGAACATTGAGACAAGACAATAGGACTGTGTCAGATTATATTCAAGAATGGGAACGGTTGTCAGTTGTGTGTGACACCAATGAAACTGAGGAGATGAAGGTTGGGAAATTCATAGGGGGACTGAGGGAAGATCTAAGAAAAAAATTGGAGTTGATCCCAAACCTTACCTTTAGCTTGGCTTGTAGTAATGCCCTTACTTTGGAAAAATATTCTAAGAAGCAATCAAGCATGGGCAGCACCTACAATAGACCAGTGAGGAGTTATAACCCAAAGAATGTTGCTACACCAACACCCACTGTGACTCAGACCAATGCACCAGATAGGATTCCACCCTTGACCAATATCACTAAGGATAAAAATCCCAGGGACTTGAAGGGGGTTGTTTGTTTCAAATGCCATGGACATGGTCACATTAAAAGTGAGTGCCCAAATGTTAGAGCCTTCACTGTGCAAGAATGGGCAGAAATTAAAGACATAGGAAGACCTAGGGCCATGATGGTTAGCAGGAATGGTAGGGAGGAGTTAGTTTGGCCTTCAACATCTGAGAAGGACCCTGATGGTACTTACTGTGTTAATGATGAGGGAGTCCTGGAAACTTTTGAGGGAACTGAAGACAGTGAGGAAGAAGGGGACAGAGAGGAAGTGTATCCTGAGCCTGATTTGCAAAATTTGTTGATTAGGAGGAACTTTCATGCTACCCCAAAGACCAAACCAAATGATCAAAGAGAAAACATCTTCCAAACCAAATGCAAGATTAAGAACAAAGTGTGTGACCTAATCATAGATGGGGGAAGTGAAACTAACTGTGTCAGCAAGGATTTAGTTCAGACCTTAGACTTAGAGACTAAACCACACCCACATCCCTATAAGCTGAAATGGTTGGACAGCAAAGCAAGTGGTTTTGTTAAGAAGAGGTGTTTGATTCAGTTTGCTATAGGATCATTTAAAGACAAAGTGCTCTGTGATGTGTTAGATATGACTGCCTGTCATGTGCTCTTAGGTAGGCCCTGGCAGCATGACAGAAGGACCTTGCATGATGGCTATACTAATGTGTATACCTTGAGACATGAGGGAAAAATTAAGGACCTTATGCCCTTGCCACCCCACAAGACTTTACCTCCACAGCAACTAATAGGTAGTGGCTTTACCTTACCTTCACAGAAGGCAGTAGGCACTTCACTTCCACAGAGACCTGTAGGTAATGTATCTTTGATAAATAGAAAGGTGAGTATTAAGGAGATCAGGAGGGAGGGACTAGCCTTTCTTTTGTTCAGTAAGGAAGTAACACCAGAGAGTAATCAACCAGACCCTAGGATTGCTAATTTGTTGGATCAATTTGCTGATATATTTCCTGTAGAATTACCAGTAGGGTTACCTCCATTAAGGGGTATTGAGCATCAAATAGATCTTATGCCAGGAGCAGCACTGCCCAATAAGCCTGCATATAGAACTAGCCCTGAGGAAACCAAGGAGTTGCAAAGACAAATACAGGAGCTTATGGACAGAGGGTATGTCAGAGAGAGTATGAGTCCATGTGCTGTTCCCACCTTGCTTGTTCCTAAAAAGGATGGAACATGGCGTATGTGTGTTGATAGCAGGAGCATGAACAACATTACTATCAAATATAGGTTTCCCATTCCTCGAATAGATGACATGTTGGATGAATTATCAGGATCTCAATGGTTTAGTAAGATAGACTTGAGAAGCGGGTATCATCAAATTAGAATGAGAGAGGGGGATGAATGGAAGACAGCCTTCAAAACCAAATATGGCTTGCATGAATGGATGGTTATGCCATTTGGGCTAACTGGAGCCCCTAGTACCTTCATGAGATTAATGAATGAGGTCCTAAGACCATTTTTAGGAAGGTTTATTGTGGTATACCTTGATGACATACTAGTGTACAGCAGGAGTGTAGAGGAACACCTTGACCATTTGAAGCAGCTATTCCAGACTCTTAGGGAACAGAGACTATTTGGGAAACTAGAGAAGTGTTCCTTCTTGCTAACTGAGGTTTATTTCTTAGGATTTATAGTAGGAAGACAGGGAGTGCAGGTAGACCCCTCAAAGATAGAAGCCATTAAGACTTGGCCAGTACCCACTAGTATCACTCAGGTAAGATCTTTTCATGGCCTAGCCTCTTTTTACAGGAGGTTCATTAAAGGTTTCAGCACCATTATGACACCTATCACAGACTGCACAAAAGGGAACACCTTCAAGTGGACCACAGAGGCACAATTAGCTTTTGAGAAAATTAAGGAAGCCATGTGTAACCCTCCTATTCTGAGATTACCAGACTTTAGTAAACCATTTGAGGTAGAATGTGATGCCAGCAACACAGGGATAGGAGCTGTTTTAATTCAAGAAGGTAGACCTGTAGCATACTTTAGTGAAAAGTTAAATAAGAGCAGGATGAATTACTCAGCCTATGATAAGGAATTCTATGCTATGGTTAGAGCCCTAGAGCACTGGTCCCATTATCTTAAGGGACAGCCCTTTGTTTTGCATTCTGACCATGAGTCCCTTAAACATATCAGTGGGCAAAACAAACTTAGTGCCAAACATGCTAGATGGGTTGAATTTATGCAAAGCTTTAACTTTGTTGCTAAGTATAAGGCTGGGAAAACTAACATTGTGGCAGATGCTCTAAGTAGGAGAGCACATTTACTAGCTATCTTGGATGCCAAAGTATTAGGTTTTGAGATGATTAAGGAACAGTACAAAACTGATCCAGACTTCAGTACTCTTTACCAGCAGTGCAGCCAACAACCACAGGGCCCATTTAGTATCCAACAGGGGTTTCTTTTCAAAGGGAACAGGCTGTGTATTCCTAGAACATCTTTAAGAACAGCCTTAGTAAGAGAGATACATGAGGGAAGCTTAGCAGGACACTTTGGTATACAGAAAACCTTGGATATGTTAGCCAAGCACTTTTATTGGCCAAAGATGTTGGGAACAGTAGGCAAGATTATTTT
This sequence comes from Amaranthus tricolor, assembly GCF_026212465.1. Classification (NCBI taxonomy): domain Eukaryota; kingdom Viridiplantae; phylum Streptophyta; class Magnoliopsida; order Caryophyllales; family Amaranthaceae; genus Amaranthus; species Amaranthus tricolor. The sequence goes on from NC_080049.1 coordinate 16,724,370, forward strand.
GAGGTGTGAGCCTTGTATCAAGGCAAAAATAACATTCCATAGAGGGGAATACAAACCCCTACCCATTGCACAAAGACCATGGGAACATGTGAGTATGGACTTTATAGTTGCCCTACCTAGAACACAGAGGGGCAAGGATGCAGTCATGGTTGTGGTAGACAGGTTCTCCAAAATGAGCCATTTCATAGCATGTAATAAGGTGAATGATGCTAATCAAATAGCCAAGCTTTACTTTGCAGAAATTGTACGGCTGCATGGGGTCCCTAGAACTATAGTATCAGACAGGGATAGCAAGTTTTTAAGCTCTTTCTGGAGCACCCTATGGAGACTGCTCAACACTAAGCTTCTGTACAGCACCTCTCATCACCCACAAACTGACGGGCAGACAGAGGTTACCAACAAAACATTAGGGTCAATCCTTAGAACTTTGGTAAAGAAAAATCTAAGAGATTGGGACCAGAAGCTGTGTCATGCAGAGTTCGCCTACAATATGAGTCCAAGCTGGGCAACTAAGATATCACCTTTTGAATGTGTGTATGGAATGAATCCTATAATACCTATTTCACTAATTGATCTTCCTTCACATTGCAGACCACATGGGGATGCTAAGCAATATGCTGAGGACATGATGACAATCCATAGGCAAACCCAAAAACACATTGAACAAGCTACTGCAAAGTACCAGCAGAAAGTTAACTCCAGCACTTCAGCACCACAGAAGTTCCAAATTGGGGACTGGGTATGGATTCACCTGAGGAAGGAACGGTTCCCAAGGCAAAGGAAGAACAAATTAATGCCAAGAGCAGATGGACCATTCCAAATTACTGAGAAATATGGAGACAATGCATTCAAAATAGACCTGCCTAATCGATATGGAGTCTCCCCCATATTCAACATAGGGGATTTACAGCCTTACTATGCTGAGTCTGAATTGGGGACAATTCGAGCTGAAGAAGGAGGGAATGAAACAAGTACGCCTCCTATATATGATCAGCACAAGAGTATTACTGGGAACAATACAGAGGAACAGCGTGCTGAACCCAAAACAGTCCAAGATCAAGGAGTTGATACACAAGGAACAGGACCAGGAACTGAGGAACAGCTACTGACTAATATGGATGTACATGGTCCAACCTCGAGAAAAGCATACATAGTTTTGCATATAAAAGAGGAAGGATAAGGAACAGCTAAATAAGGAACAGTTAGGTGTTCCCAAACCCTGACAGAAAGATTAGCGCGTTTTTTATTAGTCTTCTGTTATAGCCGTTAGGACTTAGGCGCCTTTTCTTGATTTCTAGCCGTTAAAAGGAGGAAGCCAAATCTATAAATAAGGCCCTCCTCCAGATTGTAAGGAAGTCATGTATTCCTATTTTCAGATTTGATAATTCATATTCAGAGTTTCATTCAGAAGACAAGTGTTTGTTCCTGTTTGTTCTTCATTTTCTGTTGAGAGTTTGAGAGCGTTCAAGCCTTTCACGGATTCATACTTCTCCAAGATTACGTTGATCTTTGTGAGAATTGTGAGGATTAAGGCCTTGTATTCCTTAAGGGAATCAGTGTCTTCTTCCAGGATAAGTAGTCTCCCAAGATTACTTAGAAATCGCCCTAAAACGACCCATTTTAATCGAGATAACCTTTACTATTTGATTGTCTGATTGATGATCGAATAATCAAAGAAGTCATAAACAAATCTTCCGCTGCAAACTTGTTCCAGTGAGCGATGAGATTAGTAACTTCATAGCTGAGTATTTGACCATGGCAAAGCCTATTGGACTTCCCACCTCTAGACATGAAGGAAGGTTTGTGGGAAAAGGAACAATTTGCTCCAAATCAGTCACACCTCCTCGAGACAGCCTTCTACAAGCACACTTGTATGTGTTGCATCATATGTCGGAATTTCATCCTTTTTTGAGTGAGCATTTTGATATATTGCGCGCAAAACATCCTTCTAAAGGGGATAGGGCATTGATGCAGTTGCATAACAAGACATTTATTAATTGGTTTCATAATCGAGTAATATGCGAGGAACTCAAGGGTGTATCCGAAATTGTTAAGTGGTTAGCTTTTGGTTCGCGTGATGATGTCAACAAATATGAGGGTTACAATGTTAATGGCTTCACATTTTGGACTGAGGGTCAAGACAAAAAGTCATCTTATCTATTGAATAGTGGGGCTTCTATTTTGGCGTCATTTTCATTTTACGCGAGTGCGAAGGATCAAGCACCGGTTGATGCTAAATTGGTATACTACGGGCGGGTACATAAAATATGGGAGCTTGACTACTCTACTTTCAATATTGGTCTTTTCAAATGTAAGTGGGTAGATAATAATCGACGATGCATAAAAAATGACGACCCTTGTGGATTCACTCTTGTAGACTTAGCTCGTTTGCGTGATAGTGAGGAACCATTCATACTAGCCACACAAGCCAAGCAAGTATTCTACATTGTAGACCCGTCTGATAAAAAATGGTCTATTGTTGTACCGGGAAAAAGAAGCATCCTTGGTATAGGTGATGTTGAGGATGAGGAAGAATATGAAGCTTTTGAAGATTCCCCTCCTTTTATCAATCCAAAATCAGTGGATCAAGATGATGTAGATGTTGGTTATATGCGTGTAGATCACACGGAAGGAATACATTTGAATTAAGTGATTCACAAGGTATGAATTTAAAGCTTTTTAAAGTTTTCTTGGCTTTTGGTTTGTTTTGCATGAAACTTTGCACAGAACACTATTTGTTATATATTATTGTGTTGAACGTATTAGAATTGTAAATCATAGTCATATTCTTAATATTACTTAGCTTATGTTCTAATATATTTCTATTCATACTCTTTCAGGTACTGATATACAATGCATCTATTCAGAGACGAAATTGTCCCCGAGATTGAGACCTCAGATAATGAGCATCGTAGTTACGACAATGAAGAGGACCAAATTGTGAGATACGAGCGTATGGCTGAAGACGCTCCACCAATTGACAATGATTTTGAGACTGAAGACGCCCCACCAATGGATGCTCCCACTACCAGTAAGAAAAGAAAAGGGCGAGGTCCTACGAAAAACCTCAAAGTCACAGAACTCATGCATTTGGAATACAATTCATTGGGTCAACCCTGAGGAAAATGGCGTGGGCAATATGGAAAACAAGTGGGCCTATGTATCCGCAAGATTTCCATATTGCACGCATGGAACGAGGTTACAGAGGGTTTGAAGAACTCTCTATGGAATGATACTGTGGTAAGCAACTTTACTAGTTTTACTCATTTAGTTTCATTTTAAAATTAATTTAATTGACAATAATAAATATAACTTTTTTTTGTAGAATCTTTTCCACATCAAGAGCGATGAGTACAAGAAGAATGTGTTTCTTTCAGCTGTTGCTGAAAGATTTAGAGATTTCAAATTCAAGCTAGTAACTGCCTGGATTACGAAGAGGCGTGCCCGTACGACCAAAAAGGTCAAAACGGAAAACGAAGGTGGAGAGCAAGCACCTTCTAAGATTCCCTACGAAATATGGGGTCACATATCTAAGAGGGATTTGGAGGTCTTTGTTGCCAAAAGAACAACTCCCATAGAAGTTGTAAGTATTTCATATTATATTATTGTTCTTGATTTGAATTTACTTCTTTTGATTCAGTCATTAAACTAATACATGACATTCGATTTCTATTGATTAATTAGGAAAAGCGTGTTAAAGCTTCTGATTCTGCAAGCAAAAGGAAGTTTGACCATCGCTTAGGCCAAAAAACGTACGATGAGGTCCAAAAACAGTGGGTGGATGCGGGTTTATACCCCAATCAAAGTTCATCCACGCCCTTATCTACGACTACCTCCGCATCCATGAATACTCCTGCTGGAGATCGGGTGCGTGATTGGTATTGCGGGCTTCATTCCCGATATGCAAGTGGTAAATTTACCATTAATGATCTGGGAACGAAGAAGGTTACTGATGCTGTGGTGAGTTTTGAAATTATTAAGTATATTCCACATTTGATTTGTATTCTTTGGCTTTGATTTACTTATACTAATTGCTATATATATCACTTTTTATTTGAACAGATGGGCTGGAAGGAAAAAGAAGCTACGGAGGAGTTCACCCCAAGAGGCAATGTTGACTCATTGCATATGGTCTTAGGGAAAGACCACAGTGGGCGGGTAGTCGGAAAGGGAGGCGTCCGCGTGGGGTTACAGAAGGCATTTGGCAAAGAGTGTGTTGCTACTCAATCCCGAACGACGTTGCGGGATGAAGTAGTAACCCTCCAAGCAAAGATTACGAAGGACGTTCTCGCCAAATTGGCCGTCGTGAAGCAGAAGATGGGAGCACCCGTTGTTGACTTGGCAAACCTGATTGTCGAGGATCAGGAAAGTCAACATGGGGATCCTAATGCTTCGGTCGAGCCAACACCCGAGCCCATTACCCCCGTAGCACCCCTGCCCATTACTTTCCCTGAAGGGGAAAACCCCACTTCGGAGACCATAAACCCCGTTACTCAAAATCCGGAGCCAACTTCGGAGCCAGTGCTACAGGTACATAGTTTTTAAATATATAAGCACTTATTAATTTAAATTGCAATGCTTTTTAATATTTTATTATGATTCTTATTATACTAAACGACGCAATTTTCAGGTGGCGACTCCTTGTTCTCTTTTGCTGCCTCAGTTAGGTGTTGCTAGTGATGGCGACTTAACTGAGGTTGTATATGGTGTGGCCCAGCCAACAAAGAGGGCCAAACAGTGCATTCGATGCCTGTTACAAGTGGCCACATCAGTGTGACCTTGGAAACTATTGTAAAGAGGTTTGAAGATTTCTCACTCCTGGTTCCAATGCCAGCATGGAGCCATGAGAAACTATCAGACGCCCGAGGTAGTTTCGTCACATGGCCATATGCTTGGGTCCGATTCACTAACATGGTAAGAATCATTTGTACCTTATTTATTTTTATTTTTTTAATTGCATGCTTACACTAATTTAATTTTATAAATTGAAATAGCAAAAGAGTCCAAAAGGATTTTGGAGAGAGATCGGTTCCTCAGCAAAGGTGTCGACTGGGTCAAAGTCGATGCCAAGCACTCCAATTTTGACTAATGCGGAGCTAAATGATCTCTCTCAAGATTGCAAATGGCTGCACACTTGTGCATCTCGCCTGCGTGAGGAGGACCCAATCATTCTAAACCTGCAGAAGGACCAATTCTGCTTTTTAGAAAGCCCGTTTGTAATTATTGGTCCTAGTGACATTGGGCAATTTTTGAGAGGAGATGCTGAACGTAGCTCTTATCCATGTCTACATGAGGTGATGCTCATTATCTTACAAGTTAAGCATTGTTGTTTAATTGTTTTAATAACCGAATTACTAACAAAATTTTCTTATTCGTGAGGAGCTAAATTCTTGCGAACCTCCAATAAAAATTAGATGGTTTTGTCCTGAGTCGATTTCGGGTACTAAATGTATAAATGATCTAGATGACGTTAGAGCATACATTGAGACTGCTTTGACTAATTCCCTTGCATCTAAATACACGTTCATTCTGGCTCCATATACGGAAGAGTAAGTTTTATTTTTTAAATTGAACTTATATTTTGATTTTAAAAGTCACCTAATCTCTAATTTGTTGATTTTAAATTTGCGTTTGTAGTTTGCATTGGATAATTTGGTCATATGTCCTTTAACGAACACTGTGCACGTCTTCGACTCATTACAAAAACCTCAAAGCCCGCCTCGCAACACAAAATTCAAAGTGTTGTTGAATGCGTACGTAATATTAATTATTTTACCAATTTGATTTAATTAAGTGTTATATAAATATATAAATAGTATTACTTTTCCCATGCGTTTCAGCACAATGAAAAAAGTGCGTGGATAAATGGGATCTACATCCAGAGCCACATTTCCAAAATGGACAGCAATAAAGGTACACGAATTCGATTTTATGCGTTTTTAAAACTTTTTTGGCACTTTTGCGCATAAAGTAGCTCAAACTTGGTTTGTTTTGCACGAAACATGGCACACAACATTATTTGGTATATATTATTGTTTTGAATTGGTTAGAATTGAAAATCATAGTCATATGCTAGAAATTACGTGTTAAGTTGCGATTTTATGCGTTTTTAAGCGTTTTAGGTACTTTTGCGCATAAAGTAGCTCAAACTTGGTTTGTTTTGCACGAAACTTGGCACACAACATTATTTGGTATATATTATTGTGTTGAAGTGGTTATAATTGAAAATCATAGTCATATGCTAGAAATTACGTGTTAAGTTGCGATTTTAAGGGTTTTTTTAGCGTTTTTGGCACTTTTGCGTATAAAGTGAGAATTCTTATTAATCACAAAACTGAATCCATATACATGAGAGACAACCTCTATTTATAGGTTTCTAGCTAGCTAACGGCTATAAACATCACGTACTATACAATATGCGTCTTAAAAAAATTAAAAATAAAAACACTTAGCTTGGGCACTGATCAGCACTGATCAGTGACTGGCCCACCTTGCGCTCGTATCCTAGTGAACTGTGTGCACCACATTCATGGTTCTTGGGCTTTGATGGCTTGGTCCATGTATGGAGATCACGTTTTTATGATTTTTTGGCTCCAGATATCCTTGGTTAAGGCTCAAACCACGCAGCAAGGAAGGCTGGTCAGCGGGTAGGCTCCTGTCCTTAACTGCCCTCTTTTGTTGTTTCTTGGTTTGGTATTGTTAATTAGCTCAAACTTGGTTTTCTTTGCACGAAACTTGGCACACAACATTATTTGGTATATATTATTGTGTTGAAGTGGTTAGAAATGAAAATCATAGTCATATGCTTGAAATTACGTGTTAAGTTGCGATTTTATGCGTTTTTAATTAAGCGTTTTTTGCACTTTTGCGCATAAAGTAGCTCAAACTTGGTTTGATTTGCACGAAACTTGGCACACAACACTAATTGGTATATATTATTGTTTTGAAGTTGTTAGTATTGAAAATCATAGTCATATGCTAGAAATTACGTATTAAGTGGCGATTTTATGCGTTTTTGGCACTAACATCTATTTTCTCTTAGTGCTTTCAACAACCTTCTAGTTCCGTTGATTGCAGCTACTACACGCTGAAGTACATGGACGATATTATAAAATCCGTGAAGGTTTTTGGAGTCGAAAATATAGTTTCCGTAAGTATTTGTTACTTTCTTAAATTATTATTATTGGTAAAATCTAATGTTTAATAATCTTTTAATTTTATATTATATTATAGGTTTTAAACGACATTCCGAGGGAAACACACCCTCTGAGAAGTGGAGAGATGCGCGAATTAAAATACAAGATTGCCGTGTATCTTGCTAATTTTTGTCCTTGATAAATTTAATGTATATTATATTTTTTAGGACTTTAATGTATATTATATATATATGTACGTACATAATATTATATTATATATACGATCGATAGTTTATTATTACAAAGAGATTATTGGTGATTATTTGTGATTATCATTGGATTATTATTGGATTAATCATTGTTATTACATTGTACATTATTATTGGATTATTTTAGTATAAAACGAAAAAAGAAAAAAAAACCAACTATTTGCTGCGGTCAAGCCAAAACCGCAGCAAATAAGGAGGACTATTTGCTGCGGTTTTGGGGCTGACCGCAGCAAATAGTCCTCCTTATTTCCTGCGGTTTGGGCTTGACCGCAGCAAATAAAGTCTTTTTTTGCTGCGGTTATTAACCGCAGCATTTAAAATAGGCCATTTGCTGCTATCAATATTGCTTGGGGCCAAAACCGCAGCAAATAATGGCCACAAAACCGCAACAAATGAGGTTTTTTCCACTAGTGATGGTAGACTATTGATTGGTGATTATCTATCAAAAATTAGTGTAATAATAAACCCAACTCAAGCACTATACCTCTTTTGTAATCTCGACACTGAAACAGTCCCACATCTTCTCTTTATTTGCCATTTAACATGGAAACAATGGATGATGATTTACAATTTCGAGAATACAAGGTGTGTTATATATGAAGTTTGAGAGCTTTAACATATCTTGAAAAGGCTTTGCTAGATCAAAGAAAATAATGAATACATTATAGAGCATTTGGGGGTATATTTATGTGGAAGTGATAGCATAATAATGATGTGGACAATCAAATTTAGAGTGGTATTGAACTATTAATGTTCAAAATAATATTGATAGCACAGGAAATATATAAAAAAACAATACATTTAGTACAACAATATTGTAGTAGCTCACTCTGATACTTACAATAACTCACTCTAAGAATATTGCTCTCACTTTACTTAACCACTCAAGAATGTTATGGTGGGATGATGAAAATGCAAGTGATGAGCATCCTATTTATACTACTAAAAATGCTTCAAGATTCAACAAAGATTGGCAAGTAATTAATGCTTTTACACTTAGTCTAATAAGGAGGAGGTGATAGGAGTAGAATTTTACCACCCTTAGTTGCAAATTTTTGACTAATTTAAGCATTGTTAGAAGAGATGGTTGGTGTCATTTTTTAACATTCCCGCTCAACAACTACTCTCTCTTGGAGTAATTCTTGAGGTCATACCAAGTTGTTTATGAAACTTCTCAAACTTTGGTCCTCTAAGACCCTTTGTGAAAATGTCAGCAAGTTGGTCATTTGTTTTCACTTGCTCAAGTTAGATTTCATCTCTCAAAACCTTCTCTCGAACAAAGTGATAGTGTACATCCACATACTTTGGTCTAGCATGAAACACTGGATTTTCAGCTAATCGTATAGCTGACTGATTATCGCAACTTAACTTAACACTATAGTCGATTGGTTGATGCAAATCCTTTAGTAGTTGGGTGAGCCATACACATTCTTTTGTTGCCATCCCCGATATTCGATACTCTACTTTTGTACTTGACAATGATATTGTTGGTTGTCTCTTACAACACCATGAAACTGCTCAAGAACCCAGGTTGAACACATAACCAGTAGTTGATCGATGTGTATCAAGATCTCCAGCATAATCAGCATCACAATATCCAGCAACTTCAAATTTTCTATTGTTGCGATAGAGGATACCATAATCAATACTTCCCTCGACATACCTCAATATTCGCTTTACAACTTTCAGGTGATGTTTCTTTGGTTTCTACATGAACCGATTCACTAGTGGAAAAAACCTCATTTGCTGCGGTTTTTTTGCCATTATTTGCTGCGGTTTTGGCCCCCAGCAATTGTGATAGCAGCAAATAGCCTATTTTAAATGCTGCGGTTATAAACCGCAGCAAAAAAGTGCATTAATTGCTGCGGTCATGGGCAAAACCGCAGCAAAAAGTTTGTGTTAATTGCTGCGGTCATTGGGAGGAACCGCAGCAAATAAATTGGCCCTTTAATTGCTGCGGTCTTGGCGTAACCGCAGCAAATAGCATATTTTTTTTTTATTTTCCTTTTTATCCTTTTAATAATGCAATAATAATACAATCACAGATAATCAACAATAATCTCTTTGTAATAATAAACTCTCGCTCGTATATATAATATAATATTATGTACGTACATATATATATATATATACATTAAAGTATAAAAAATAATCTATACTATAATTACAATTTATCAAGGACAAATATTAGCAAGATACACGGCAATCTTGTCTTTTAATTCGCGCACCTCTTCACTTCTCAAAGGGCGTGTTTCCCTCGGAATGTCGTTTAAAACCTATATATAATATTAAAATAAAAGATTAATATAGAAATTAAACATTAGATTTTACCAATAATATATTTAATTAAGAAAGTAACAAATACTTACGGCATCTATATTTTCGACTCCAACCTCCTTCACGGCATTAATAATATCGTCCATGAACTTCAGCGCGTAGTAGCCGCAATCAACGGACCCAGAAGGTTATTGAAAGCACTAAGAGAAAATAGATGTTAGTGTCAAAAACGGTTAAAAACGCATAAAATCGCAACTTAACACGTAAATTCTAGAATATGACTATGATTTTCAATTCTAACAACTTCTACACAATAATATATACCAAATAGTGTTGTGTGCCGAGTTTCGTGCATAACAAACCAAGTTTGAGTACTTTACGCGCGAAATTGACAAAAACGCTTAAAAACGCATAAAATCGCAACTTAACTTCTAATTTCTAGCATATGACTATTATTATCAATTCTAACCATTTCAACACAATAATATATGCCAAATAGTATTGTGTGCCAAGTTTCGTGCATAACAAACCAAGTTTGAGTACTTTACGCGCGAAATTGACAAAAACGCTTAAAAACGCATAAAATCGCAACTTAACTTCTAATTTCTAGCATATGACTATTATTATCAATTCTAAGCATTTCAACACAATAATATATGCCAAATAGTATTGTCTGCCAAGTTTCGTGCATAACAAACCAAGTTTGAGTACTTTACGCGCGAAATTGACAAAAACGCTTAAAAACGCATAAAATCGCAACTTAACTTCTAATTTCTAGCATATGACTATTATTATCAATTCTAACCATTTCAACACAATAATATATGCCAAATAGTATTGTGTGCCAAGTTTCGTGCATAACAAACCAAGTTTGAGTACTTTACGCGCGAAATTGACAAAAACGCTTAAAAACGCATAAAATCGCAACTTAACTTCTAATTTCTAGCATATGACTATTATTATCAATTCTAAGCATTTCAACACAATAATATATGCCAAATAGTATTGTCTGCCAAGTTTCGTGCATAACAAACCATGTTTGACCTACTTTACGCGCGAAATTGACAAAAACGCTTAAAAACGCATAAAATCGCAACTTAACTTCTAATTTCTAGCATATGACTATTATTATCAATTCTAACCATTTCAACACAATAATATATGCCAAATAGTATTGTGTGCCAAGTTTCGTGCATAACAAACCAAGTTTGACCTACTTTACGCACGAAATCGACAAAAACGCTTAAAAACGCATAAAATCGCAACTTAACTTCTAATTTCTAGCATATGACTATTATTATCAATTCTAACCATTTCAACACAATAATATATGCCAAATCGTATTGTCTGCCAAGTTTCGTGCATAACAAACCATGTTTGACCTACTTTACGCGCGAAATTGACAAAAACGCTTAAAAACGCATAAAATCGCAACTTAACTTCTAATTTCTAGCATATGACTATTATTATCAATTCTAACCATTTCAACACAATAATATATGCCAAATAGTATTGTCTGCCAAGTTTCGTGCATAACAAACCATGTTTGACCTACTTTACGCGCGAAATTGACAAAAACGCTTAAAAACGCATAAAATCGCAACTTAACTTCTAATTTCTAGCATATGACTATTATTATCAATTCTAAGCATTTCAACACAATAATATATGCCAAATAGGTTGTGTGCCAAGTTTCGTGCATAACAAACCATGTTTGACCTACTTTACGCGCGAAATTGACAAATAAAAACGCGAAATTGACAGCATCAAACTAGTGACCAGACCACCTTGCACGACACGTGGAGACCAAACCTATGCATCTAGGACCTAGGCTAAAGTGGAAATGGAATCTTGGTACTTGGATCTAGCTATCAAGGTCCTAAAACCATTCTAACAATCCCCGTGGACTCCTAGAAGCTGAGCCGAAGGAGGGCTGGTCGACAGTTTGCTAGATCAGAATTTTGTTTAAGTGTTTGTGGTTGTTTCGTGTTCTTTTCATGATCATTTGACCAAACCTATACAAAACCCATAAAATCGAATTTGTGTACCTTTCTTGCTATCCATTTTGGAAATGTGGCTCTGGATGTAGATCCCATTTGTCCACGCACTCTTTTCATTTCGCTGAAACGCATGGGAAAAGTAATACCATTTATATATATATATATATAACACTTAATTAAATCAAATTGGTAAAATAATTAATATTACGTACGCATTCAACAATGCTTTGAATCTTGTGTTGCGAGGTAGGCTGTTAGGTTTTTGTAATGAGTCGAAGACGTGCACGGTGTTCGTTAAAGGACATATGATCAGAAGTATCCAATGCAAACTACAAGCACAAATTTAAAATCAACAAATTAGAGATTATGTGACTTTAAAAATCAAAAGATAAGTTCAATTTCAAAAATAAAACTTACTCTTCCCAATATGGAGCCAGAATGAATGTGTGTTTACATGCAAGGGAATTAGTCAAAGCAGTTTCAATGTATGCTCTGACGGCATCTGGATCATTTCTACATTTACTACCCGAAATCGTCTCCGGACAAAACCATCCAATTTTTATTGGAGGTTCGCAAGAATTTACCTCCTCGTAAACCGCACTAAACTCACAAATAAGAGAATTTTGTTAGTAATTCGGTCATTAAAACAATTAAACAATAATGCCTAACTTGTAAGATAATGAACATCACCTCATGTACACATGGAAAAGAGCTACGTTCAGCATCTCTCCTCTCAAAAATTGCCCGATGTCACTAGGACAAATAATTACAAACGGGTCTTCTGAAAAGCAGTATTGCTCCTTCAGCAGGGGCAACATGATTGGGTCCTCCTCACTTATGCGAGATGCACAATAATGCAGCCATTTGCAATCTTGAGAGAGATCTTTTAGCTCCTCATCAGTCAAAATTGGAGTGCTTGGCATCGACTTTGACCCAGTCGACATCTTTGCTGAGGAACCGACCTCTCTACAAGATCCCTTTGGACTCTTTTGCTATTTCAATTTATAAAATTAAATTAGTGTGAGCATGCAATTAAAAAAATAAAAATAAATAAGGTACAAATGATTCTTACCGTGTTAGTGAATCGGACCCAAGCATATGGCCATGTGACGAAACTACCTAGGGCGTCTGATAGTTTCTCAAGGCTCCATGCTGGCATTGGAATTGGGAGTGAGAAATCTTCAAACCCCTTTACAATAGTCTCCACGGCCACACTGATGTGGCCACTTGTAACAGGCACTGAATGCACTGTTTGGCCTTCTTTATTTGGCTGTGCCATACCATATGCAACCTCAGTTAAGTCGCCATCACTAGCAACACCTAACTGAGGCAGCAAAAGAGAACAAGGAGTCGCCTCCTGAAAATGGTGTCGTTTAGTATAATAAGCATCATAATAAAATTTTAATTACGCGTTGCAATTTAAATTAATAAGTGCTATTATATTTAAAAACTATGTACCTGTAGCACTGGCACCGGAGTTGGCTCCGGATTTTGAGCAACGGGGGTATTAGTAAAGAGCTGGGGTGCTACGGGGGTACTGGGCTCGGGTGTTGGCTCGACCAAAGCGTTAGAATCCCCATGTTGACTTCCCTGATCATCGACAATCAGGTCTGCCAAGTCCACAATGGGTGCACCCATCTTTTGCAACACGGTGGCCAACTTCGCGAGAACGTCCTTCGTAATCTCCGCTCGGAGGGTTGCTGCTTCTTCCCGCAGTGCCGTTCGGGATTGAGTACCAACACACTCTTTGCCGAATGCCTTCTGTAACCCCACGCGGACGCCTCCTTTTCCGACTACCCGCCCACTGTGGTCTTTCCCTAAGACCATATGCAATGCGTCAACATTGCCTTTTGGGGTGAATTCCCCCGTAGCTTCTTTTTCCTTCCAGCCCATCTGTTCAAATAAAAAGTGACATATATAGTAATTAGTATAAGTACATCAAAGCCAAAGAATACAAAACAAATGAAGAATATACTTAATAATTTCAAAACTCACCACAGCATCAGCAACCTTCTTCGTTCCCGGATCATTAATGGTAAATTTACCACTAGCATCTCGGGAATGAAGCCCGCAATACCAATCACGCACTCGATCTCCAGCAAGAGTATGTACGGATGCGGAGGTAGTCGTAGATGAGGGTGTGGATGAACTTTGATTGGGGTATAAACCCGCATCCACCCACTCTTTTCGGACCTCATCGTACGTTTTCTGGCCTAAGCGATGGTAAAACTTCCTTTTGCTTGCAGAATCTGAAGCTTTACCACGCTTTTCCTAATTAATCAATAGAAATCAAATGTCATGTATTAGTTTAATGACTGAATCAAAAGAAGTAAATTCAAATTGGTAAACTATAATATAATATGAAATACTTACAACTTCTATGGGAGTTGTTCTTTTGGCAACAAAGGCCTCCCAATCCCTCTTCGATATGTGACCCCATATTTCGTAGGGCATCTTCGAAGGTGCTTGCTCTCCACCTTTGTTTCCCGTTTTGACCTTTTTGGTCGTACGGGCACGGGTCTTCGTAATCCAGCCAGTTACTAGCTTGGATTTGAAATCTCTGAATCTTTCAGCAACAGCTGAAAGAAACACATTCTTCTTGTCCTCATCGCTCTCGATGTGGAAAAGATTCTACAAAAAAAATTTATATTTGTTACTGTCAATTAAATTAATTTTAAAATGAAACTAAATGAGTAAAAATAGTACAGTTGCTTACCACAGTATCATTCCATAGAGAGTTTTTCAAACCCTCTGGAACCTCGTTCCATGCGTGCAATATGGAAATCTTGCGGATACATAGGCCCACTTGTTTTCCATATTGCCTACGCCATTTTCCGCAGGGTTGACCCAATGCATTGTATTCCAAATGCATTGGTTCCGTGACTTTGAGGTTTTTCGTAGGACCTCGCCCTTTTCTTTTCTTACTGGTAGTGGTAGCATCCATTGGTGGGGCGTCTTCAGTCTCAAAATCATTGTCTAGAGGTGGAGCGTCTTCAGCCATACGCTCGAATCTCACAATTTGGTCCTCTTCACTGTCGTAACTACGATGCTCATTATCCGAGGTCTCAATCTCGGGAACAATTTCGTCTCTGAATAGATGCATTATATATCAGTACCTGAAAGAGTATGAATAGAAATATATTAGAACATAAGCTAAGTAATATTAAGAATATGACTATGATTTACAATTCTAATACGTACGTTCAACACAATAATATATAACAAATAAGTGTTCTGTGCAAAGTTTCATGCAAAACAAACCAAGTGCCAAAAAAACTTTTAAAAGCTTTAAATTCATACCTTGTGAATCACTTAATTCAAATGTATTCCTTCCGTGTGATCTACACGCATATAACCAACATCTACATCATCTACATCATCTTGATCCACTGATATTGGATTGATAAAGGGAGGGGAGTCTTCAAAAGCTTCATATTCTTCCTCATCCTCAACATCACCTATACCAAGAATGCTTCTTTTTCCCGGTACAACAATAGACCATTTTTTATTAGACGGGTCTACAATGTAGAATACTTGCTTGGCTTGTGTGGCTAGTATGAATGACTCCTCACTATCACGCAAACGAGCTAAGTCTACAAGAGTGAATCCACAAGGGTCGTCATTTTTTATGCATCGTCGATTATTATCTACCCACTTACATTTGAAAAGACCAATATTGAAAGTAGAGTAGTCAAGCTCCCATATTTCATGTACCCGCCCGTAGTATACCAATTTAGCATCAACCGGCGCTTGATCCTTCGCACTCGCGTAAAATGTAGATGACGCCAAGATAGAAACCCCACTATTTTGTAGATACGATGACTTCTTGTCTTGACCCTCAGTCCAAAATGTGAAGCCATTGACATAGTAACCCTCATATTTATTGACATCATCACGAGGACCAAAAGCTAACCACTTAACAATTTCGGATACACCCTTGAGTTCTTCGCATATTACTCGATTATGAAACCAATTAATAAACGTCTTGTTATGCAACTGCATCAATGCCCTATCCCCTTTAGAAGGATGTTTTGCGCGCAATATATCAAAATGCTCACTCAAAAAAGGATGAACTTCCGGAATATGATGCAACACATACAAGTGTGCTTGTAGAAGGCTTTCTCGAGGAGGTGTGACCGATTTGGAGCCAATTGTTCCTTTTCCCTCAAGCCTTCCTTCATGTCTAGAGGTGGGAAGTCCAATAGGCTTTGCCATGGCCAAATACTCGGCTATAAAGTTACTAATCTCATCGCTCACAGTGCCTTGAATCATACTCCCCTCGGGTTGTGCTGGATTCCTCACCTTGTTTTGTAAAACACCCATGTGTCTTTCAAAAGGATAACACCACCTTAAAAAAACTGGACCCAAAAGTTTGATCTCACGAACGACATGGACAATAAGATGAACCATTATGTCAAAGAAAGAAGGTGGAAAATACATCTCAAACTTGCATAAAGTTACAATCACGTCGAGTTGAAGTGCATCAAGTTTAAAGGGATCAAGAACTTTACTACAAATTGTGTTGAAGAACGAACATAGCTCGGTAATAGCATATCTCACATGTTTTGGCAGTATTCCACGGATTGCAATTGGTAAGAACACTTGCATCATTACATGGCAATCGTGAGATTTCATGCTTCCCAACTTCAGCTCACCATTTAGGCTAACAAATCTCTTCATGTTGGATGAGTACCCAGACGGAACCTTAATGCCATACAAACACTCACAAAATGTCCGCTTCTCTGCTTTGGACAATGTGTAGCAAGCTGGAGGCAAATAAACTTTGTCATTAAGCATCTTCTTCTTACTGCCACCAACTTCATCATCAGCTCTATTTCTTTTCTTACTCACCTTAACATGTGCCCACAACTCCGGACGAAGACCCTCACATTCAAACCAATCTCGCACGGCCCTAACATCTTTTGTCTTACCCGGAATGTTCATGAGAGTCCCGAGTATGGCATCGCATACATTTTTCTCTATATGCATAACGTCAAGACAATGCCTAACCTGTAGATCTCTCCAATATGGAAGCTTCCAAAAGATTGATTCTTTTATCCATAATCGGCCTTCACCTCCTTGCACTTGCCCCGTTTTACCAAATACAGTCTCAACTCCCTTAACCTGTTTATAAACCTCATAACCGGTCAACGGTCGACGAGCTACACGGTCCTCAACCTCCCCATTGAACAACTTCTTCTTCTTACGATATTGGTGGTCTCGTGGGAGGAACTTTCGATGGTGCATGAATACGTGTTTGCACTTAGGAATCCACGTGGATTCCATGTCATCGATACATATCGGGCATGCTTTCTTCCCTTTGTTCTTATACCCCGATAAGTTGCCATATGCCGGAAAATCATTAACGGTGCATAAAAGCATTGCACGCAAGGTGAACTCCTCATTAGCATATGCATCAAACACTGAAACGCCTTCATCCCACATCTTTCTCAAATCCTCAACGAGAGGTGCAAGATACACATCTATGTCATTGCCAGGTTGTTTAGGACCCGAGATAAGAAGCGAAAGCATTATGTACTTACGCTTCATACACAACCAAGGTGGCAAATTATAGATCACTAAAAGTACCGGCCAAGTACTATGTTGAGAACTAAGATTGCCGAACGAGTTCATTCCATCCGTACACAGTCCGAGCCTTAAATTACGAACCTCATCCCCAAAAGTCTTATGCAACCTATCAATACTCTTCCACTCCGGAGAATCAGATGGATGTGTGAGCAAGTGACCTTTCTTCACCCTATCTGCATGCCACCTCAAATTTAACGCATCTTTCTTTATAGAAAACAAGCGCTTGAATCTAGGTATTATTGGAAGATACCACAATACCTTAGCTGCGGGCCCTTTAGCATCCCGAGCCCCTTTACGCTTGTAGCGCGATAACCCACACCTAGGACACTCTTCTAAGTTCTCGTTTTCATTCCGATACAACACACAATCATTCGGACACGCATGAATCTTTTGGTACTCTAAGCCGAAAGGACACATGAGCTTTTTGGCATAATATGTCGACTTTGGAAGTTCATTTCCCTCAGGAAGCAACTCACCTAACGCTTCTAATAACATTGTGAAACTAGCGTCACTCCAATTGAACTTTGACTTAATGTTGAAAATTGTCAACACTGCTGTTAGTTTGGTGAACTTTGTACATCCAGGGTACAAAGGCTTTTGAGAAGCCTCTGTCAACAAGTCAAAAACACGAGGACGTTTTCCAAACTCATCCTCGACTCCCTCCATCATCTCATCAACACAATCCACATCCTCATCGACATTCTCTTCATCTGTCTCATACCCATCAACATGATCTACTACATCCTCATTGACATCGGCCACATTATTGACGTCCTCAACAACACTTTTCTCTTTGTAAACTCCCTCCTCACCATGCCAAACCCAAACATGATATTGAGGCCTAAACCCACGTCGAAGTATGTGCTCCCTAAGGATATCAACACTATCTACCTTTGATACATCGCCACAACTGACACATGGGCAATAAAAACCAACTCCCCCCGTCCTAACTTGATGTTCAACCGCAATACTACAAAATTCTAATACGCCATCAATAAATTCCGACGATTCAATGCTTCCATACATCCAAGAACGATCGTTTGTCATCCTAATTAGTGTGATTAATTGATTCAAAACAAAATTAATACACAACTTTTAAACATATATACTTATTTATAATAAACATATTTACTAAATATGCTAATAATTAATTAACAAACCACAAACCACAATATAAATAATAAACAACAAACCACATTCTTAAAAACATATTGACTCTAACTTTTCCAAGTGAAAATCAAGATGGTGAGAAGCTCACTAACTTAACCTTAAACAAATCACAATACATTTCATAGTCTACTTATCATTAACAAAGTTCAAGTTGCACTATTAATATATCGTTCATTCCCTCGACCCTTTTAATTCTACGATGATCACAAGTGGGTAGTTCTCTAACACAACTATAACCAATTCACAATACATGCCATAGTCTATCTAGTAAGTAGTATCTATCATCTAAACGTAATTCACAATACATGCCATATATATATATATATATATATATATATATATATATATATATATATATATATATATATATATATATATATATATATATATATATATGTATATATATATATATATGTATATATATATATATATATATATATATGTATATATATATATATATATATATATATATATATATATATATATATATATATGTATATATTTATATATATGTATATATATATATATATATATATATATATATATATATATATATATATATATATATATATATATATATATATATGTATATATATATATTTTTTTCATCGAGATTGGATAAATGATATTTTATATGCAATCCTATCTCTAAAATAAGATGACCATATCATACAGATCATTTAGCCCATATCATACATATCATACAGACCATACCTATCTCTAAACGATATTTTCATTCTTTGTTTTGATCATGATCTACATTAGAACAAAGCAACAAGAACAGAAGGGTTTTGACATTAAATGCGACCAGCAACAAGAACAAAGCAATGCTAATGCAAGACAATGAATCCAGTCATCAAACCTGAGTAAAGGGAGTAATACTAATGAAAATAGGTTTATAAAAGTTTAATCCCAACAGTACGAGATCAGTTATTCGATGAGAAACATGAGAACTTAAATTCCATCCTCTCGTACCCAAAGTTCAAAGTTGGATGAAACTCCAAATCAAGACCAAAGGAATCAGCACAAACTGAAACCTATCCACTAAAGCCAAGCATTTCAAGTAGTGCAAAAATCACACAGCTACATATTCTTATCTTTTTTTTCACGAATCATCAGAAACATCGTCAAACAGTCCCCCACCAGTTCTCATCTTGGAAGTAGAACAACCCTCACAAGTAAATTATAATATTTAATCGGTCGAAATATCATTATCAACAAATAATCAAGGGCATATGTGAATAAACGCTAAAAAACCAACACCAACCTTTTCATTTCTCATGCCCATTTATATTTTTTTCAACAAGAACAGTAAGCAATTACAATGAGATATTTCAATGCTTATTGAAATTAAAAAGAGAAATAATACCTTAATTTGTGAGTTTTGAAGATGAACAAGCAAATGCCTTTGGTTTCAAACAACGGTTTTGAAGAATGCGCACACAGTAGAACAAGAAGCAAACGTTTGCTCTGGGTTTGTGAATGAAAATGAAGATGAACAAAGCAGCAGAAGTAGTTTGATTGCGAGAACAAAGCAGCAGTACAGTAGCTAACGTATGGGTTTTGAGAGAACAAAGAATGGGTATTCGTTCGTTTGAAAGAACAAAGCAGCAGCAGTAGTTTAATCGTTTTTGAGAGTACGTATAAAAGGGTTTTGTGAGGGTTTTTGTGAATATGGCGGGTTTTCTTAAAAAACCAAAGATTATTTGCTGCGGTTAAAAAGAAACCGGAGCAATTTTGTTAATTTTGAAGGCTCTTTGCTGCGGTTCATGAATAACCGGAGCAATTAACAAATTTCCAAAGGGCTATTTGCTGCGGTTCGGCCATAACCGCAGCAATTAATGAGTTTTGAAGGCTATTTGCTGCGGTTTTATGGTTAACCGCAGCACTTATAGTTTTTTTTTTTTTTTCTTATTAATTTTCCTCTTTATTGCTGCGAATACAAAAAAACCGCAGCAAATGATGAGCAGCAAATACGTTTTTTTCCACTAGTGATTAATCACACTAACTGCATAGGTAATATCTGGTCGGGTTAGCGTGAGATAAATTATACTTCCTATCAATTGTCTATACATTGTCATATCTTCTAACTTCTTGCCTATGATCGAACATAGTTTTGCATTAACCTCCATTAGAGTTGTGGTTGGCTTGTAGCCAGGCATTCCATATTTATCCAAAAGATTTTGGGCATATTTCTGTTGACAAAGAAATATCCTATTATTAGTTTGCTCCACTACTAGACCAACAAAATGCTTCAGTTCTCCAAGTTCTTTCATCTGAAATCACACTGAGAGATTTGTTTTTGTCTGTTGGATCTCCCTTTCATCATCTCCAGTTGTGATAAGATCATCAACATAAATATGAACTATCGCCAACTTTTCATCTCGAGCATTCACAAACAAATCTCGAGCATTCACAAACAAACTCAAATCAGCTAGTGCAATTGAATAACCACTTTATAGTAATAATTATGCTATTTTGTCATACCATGCTCATGGTGCTTGCTTTAAACCATAAAGCACCATCTTTAGCTTGCACATAGTTTGGATGAGATTGCCTCTCGAACCCTTTAGGTTGATCCATGTAGATATATCTATCTAGTTCACCATGTAAGAATGCATTCTTAACATCCTTTTGCCAAAGCTTCCAAGAGTGACTAAACGCAAGTGCTAGTAAAACACGCACTATAGTAATCTTTGCCACTGGACTAAATGTTTCATCATAGTCCTACCCATATTGCTGACAAAATCCTCGAGCTACCAGTCGTGTCTTGTATCTTTTAATGAAACCATCGGGTTTAGAGTTCACCTTCTACACCCATTTACAGGAAATAGGTTGAACTCCCTTGGGTGTTGGTACTAACTCCCAAGTTTGATTCTGGTGTAGAGCTTGAATTTCCTCCTCCATGGCTTTCCTCTAATCTTTACTTCGAGCTGCTTCATCATAGCTAGTTGGCTCTTTGACATCCTCAACCATTGCAGAATTAGCATATTTTGGATTAGGCTTTTGAGGTCTGATCGATCTACATAAGACTAGACGAAGTTCCTCTTCTTTGAGATTTTCTATCTGACTTGACCTTTCTTCTTCAAGAATTCTATGATGTGCTCCCGTCTTCCATGGAATTTTCTTGTTTTCTTTTGGTGAAGTTTGAGAACTTTCACCTTCTGGATCACCATCTTGACTAGACTGATCCTCAATTTTCTCTAGAAGCTTATCCTCAATTTCCTTCGAGTCTGGAAATAATACATCTTGACACATGACACTTATTTGTAGTTGAATCACAGCATTTCCAACCTTTCCTTTGATCATCATATCCCACAAAGATACATCTGATCGCCTTCTTGTCAAATTTGTTGCATAGTTGCTCAGGAACGAACACATAGCATACACATCCGAAAACTTGGAAATGGCTCACTACTGGCTTCATCTTCCCCAACTTCTCTTATAAGGAGACAAACTCTAGCCTTGCTTGTGGTAACCCGTTTGTCACATGTGTTGCTGCTTTCATACATTCGACCTAAAAAGGTGGTGGCACGTTTTTGCATGTAGCATGCTTTTACATGTCTCTACCAGTCGATTCTTTCTCTTTGCTACTCCATTTTGTTGTGGAGTGTTTGGACAAGTGAGTTGGTATCGAATTTTGCAATCTTACAATACTGAAAGAATTCAGCTGATGTATATTCTCCCCTATTGATTGTTCTTAGGCATTGCACTTTTCTACCAACTTCTTTTTCAATTGCTTCCTTAAACTACTGAAATATGTTGAATGCTTCTGATTTCTCCTTCATGAAGTCTACCCAGACATATCTAGAATAATCTTCTATGAAGGTGATCATATATCGTAGGCCACTTACTGAATGTTGCTTGATCGACCCAAATATGTTTGAGTTAACAAGTTCTCACTACAAAAGAATGCTTAAATAGTGACAGAGGTTTTCCTCGCAAAATTTGTTGCAAAAGGCATATAGTGACGGAAGTGGGACGGAAAACGTCCATCGCTATACACTTCGTCGCAAAGGCCTTCATCGTTGCAAAATTTGTTGCTATATAGGACATGGGAAAGTTCTTTGCTAAAACCCAAAATCCGTCGCAGAGAATAGCAATAAAGGATTTCGTCGCAAATAAGGTCGCAGAAACCAAATAAGGTCACAAATCTCATCGCACCTTAGAAACCAAATGGCGACATCTTCGTCCGTCGTAGTTTCTGTCGATGTCTGCATGAGAATAATTGCGATAACATCATCCGTCGCAATTTTTGTTGCTGTCTGATAGATTATATTTGTCAAATTTACGTCGCAATATATGTTTTGTTGCGATGTAGCTTAGGGTTTAAATTTTAGTATTTAGGTATTTTTGGTTATTAATGCTTAAAATTAAATTAACATGAAAAATAAAATAGACAAATGAATTACTAAATTATACTTCATAAACAATAAGTGTTTGCCAAATTACAACTAAACTAATTATACAATAACATTACAATAAATTAAACTAAGGATGGCGAACTTGGCGCGGCTGATAATGATGATGTATAAATTGAAGCATTTGATTTCTTTCCATATTAATTGTATCAAGTGTCCTTTGATGATTTTCAATCCCTACATTGTTGAAACCTTAGCGAAGTCTTCGCACAATTGATCAAAGGCTTGTTTTTGCCTAGCCTCAAACTCTGTCATTTTTGAATCAAGAATAGAACCATATTCAGGTTGTGCGTTAGAATACTGTGATGAAATTATACTGCCGCCGCTAGGATAATATATTTGTGAGGTGGACCCCACTCCAAAACCTCTTTTCTTTTCCTTGTTTTTTTTCTCAGACGTCGCATCCACATTCTTTATTGCCTCAAAATAAATTTGGCTGACATCACGTTCTGCATTCTCAAAATGAATGCGAAGATGCTCTTCTTTCAAATAAAAAAAGATATATTAAAATGTGTTTTAAATAAATAACTAATGTTATAATATTACAATATTAAATATTTTCATTAATTACATGAATTCTTTTAGCCTTGTCGTTAGTCCATTCAGCAGTCCGGTTTCATCATCGATCGATCTATCTGTTTTTACAAAGACCTTATAAGACGGAGGTCGACTATAATAATTATTTAATAAAATATGAAATGTGCAACTAGATATAACTAACCAACTTTCGCATGGTTCACGCATGTGATATAGAACCTCCAATGTGAGTTGACTCAGCTTTGTCTTTTCCTCTGCCTTGATTTGCAGAGTTTCTAGAACTTGCTGCCTCAAATTTAGGACTTTTCAAAGCTTCTTTCCATGCCGCCCATAAGTTAGGATCTACAGATATTGGAATTTAATTGGGATTGTTTTTAGAGGCTTTTCGATAGCAGTAAATCATATCAACATAATGGACTTTAGCCTTTCTTGTTCACTGATCCTTAACGATTGCATTAATTTTTTAATCCCCTTTGTATTTTTCTGGATTATTTTTGATGCAAAATATATTATTATAAAATATATTTGATTATAATTATAAAATAAATTAACTAAATATTGAAAATTACCTCAAATTCATGAAAGTAAAAGTCTTTCATTTCTTGTGTAACTCCCTTATCCATTTGGATCGAGTTGGATCTTTTTTTTGAATGAATTACAAATTTTGTTGATACTTTCACTACCAACAGTTAAATCAAAAGTAAAATGCAAATAAAATAAACTAACTTTTATAATAAATCATAATTAAAATAATTAAATTTACTAACATATATTTTCATGTAGCCAAGTTTTCTTAAGTCATGACCATCATTATCTCCATTAGTATCACTGCTTGATGACCCGTCATCCACATGATTATTAATATTTGGATCATTTTGATTAAGATTGGCGGCATCAGAGTGCGGATCCAAATAGTCATTTAAAAACACTGGCGACAAACTATTTTTACTGTCCATTTACTAATTAAATTCACAATAATTTAATATAGTTAATAAAACTTTGATAGAGTTTTATATATAAATTAAATAATATAATTTTTTTAAACCTGAAAATAATAATTCTACACTATTTCCATCCCAGTCATATCACTCTAAGGACAAAAAACAGAAAAATATAAAAAAAAACCACTAACCCTATTATTTTTGTATATTTTCATAAACTTCAGTAACCCAAAAAAAAATAATCAACATAAGAACAAATAATATCTTTACACTATCTTCATATCAATTATCAATCCAAGAGCGTGTGGAAGTATGGCATGTAAATTACATAAATAAAACGAAAAATAACAAATAAAAATTTAATGAACATCATAAACAAAGAGCGTGTGGAAGTACGACATGTAAATTCAATAAAAAAAACACAAAATCGTGAAAATACCTTAAATTTGATGAGTTGTGCCGAAAAATAACCAAAATCCAAGTTTATGAGACTTAAAATCGGGTGAGAGAATGAATTAGGGCAAACGAGCACGGAAGGGAGAAAGGAAACTGAATGGTTTTATGCAACGGACGTTTACTTTTACTTTTTCTTAAGAGGACGTTTGCTTTTCTTTAGAAAGGACGTTTCTTTTCTCTATTTTTATTAACTATTCATATTAATATTAATTAATATTAATCTTTATATTGTTGTATGCATTTTAAAGCAAATTTTGATTCTCGATATCTATTAGTATGCATCATAAAAAAATTATAAAAATTATATATTAAAATTATTTGCATCAAGACGAATCTAACACGATCTCACACTAATATATTTTGTCTTCATATATACTTTAAAAATCAAATTTAAATTACTCTCTCCTAAAGTAGAAAAACTTAAACTAGACAAATAGAAAGGAACAGAGGGAGTATTATTATAAAATATTATTATTAAAGAAAAACACGTTTCTTTTTTATAAATTTATTATTCTTACTAATTAAGATTACTATTATTAGTATTATTATAAAATGTTGTTATTATTAAGAAAAAGGGTGTTTCCTTTTTTTAATTTTTATTCTTACTAATTATTATTACTATTATTAGTATTAATATAATTATAGTTGATATTTTTTATAATTATGATTATAATACTTAATTTTTATTATTGCTAATTCTTATTATTATTCAAAATAATAATAATAATAATAATAATAATAATAATAATAATTATTATTATTATTATTATTATTATTATTATTATTATTATTATTATTATTATTATTATTATTATTATTATTATTATTATTATTGTTGTTGTTGTAGTTGTTATTATTATTATTATTATTATTGTTATTATTAATTTATGATAATAATAATTATTATTATTATTTTGAATAATAATCAATCATCTTTACTACAATAATCTTCGACTTCTAAAGAAGCTTGACATCATCGACTTTTTCATCTTGAGAAAGTACAAGCTCCATATCAACATCTCCATCATCATCTTGATCGGCAATATTGATGTCCTCCACTTGTTGAAGTAGCCTTGATGAATCGCGAAGTGATTCATTTGATACATCTTTTCGATCGCAATAACCTTTCCATCTTCATCTTGGAACACACTTTCCATTGAATCCTTTTGTGTTCGAATGATGAATTTGTTTGGTTTTACCTTACACACTACTTTCCAATGAAATATGCTTTGTCGAGTACTCGGATATGATAGGTAGTATACTTGATGCCCGACTTTCTAACACAAATGGGTCATACTTTCGATATGATCGGCCATGATGTATATCAACAAGTTTGTAACGTTTGTGAACTTTTGTCTCGTGCCCATATTCGGTGGTTGTGGGGTGATACAAATGACATGTGAACAGCGTGGCGCTTTTGATAGAAATTACCGGATATTCAACCTCTATATTCTCCTGTAAATGACCATAAAAGTCTTCTTCATCGAGACTGTGCTCATCCGATTTAACGCATACTCCACTGTTGTTTGTAGTTTTATTTGCAGCATGAGACATTGTGTGGAATCTATAGCCATTCACATAATAGATGTTGTAGTTACCGGACCATCAACCCTAGCCTCATATGCCAAGTGGACAGGAAGATGTTCCATGCTATTAAAGAATGTTGGAGGAAATATCATCTCTAATTTGCATAAGATAACTGGAATATCTTCTTCCAACTTCTTCATGTCGTCTAAAGTTACTTTTATAGTGGTGAAACTTCTAAAAAGTAAACTCAACTCGGTCAGAGCTTCCAAAACCTTCAACGACAGCAACTCACAAAACGCAATCGGTATTAAGCGTTGCATGAAAACATGGAAATAGTGACTTTTCATGAATGGTTAGCCATATCGATGTTCCCTGCTAATTTTGACACGTAACCATATGGAAATATCAAAGTTTTTAACCACTTAAGCAGAGCATGTTTTTGTTGTTCATTCAATGTATTTGCTGCTTTTGGAATTAAACATTAAAGTATCATTCACTTAATCAATATTTAACATAATCATATGCATACCTAAAGGATGCAATTCTAAACATATGCCAAGATCGTGTAAATCATGTCTTGCCTTAACATGATCCTTTGTTCTATTAGGCACACACATCAACGTATTGAAAATGTTATCAAATACGTTTTTCTCTATGTGCATGACATCTAAATTGTGACGAATCATGTTGCTTTTCCAATATGACAAATCCCGGAATATGCTTCCGTTTTTCCAACTAGCGGAGTACTTATTACATTCCTTGTTGTGTTCTATTGCATCTTCTTCATGCATTCTCAAAAAACCAAACTGTTTTATTTGGACTAAAATTTTATATTTCAAACGAATTGGAGGGAAATCTCTTTTTTCCACAACGCCGGACCTGAAACAAAAATTAATGTTTGTCTATTATTTTATTACTATTCATATTGAAGCAAATTAAAAATATGTACCTTTATCCAAAAAAAAAATATGTACTTGAAATTAGTTATATTTCTCTTATAGGGGTGGCTCATGTCTAAAAACCTCTTATGACAATCGAAACAACACACTTTCTTGCTATGCTTCAATTAAAAAGCTTGTGAATCATCCATGCAGTACGGGCAAGCATGAATTCCGGTTGTGCTCCACCCTGATAACATCGAATAAGCAGGGAAGTCATTTATTGTCCATATCAGTGCCGCTCGGAGCTGAAAGGTTTTTCTCTTTGAGACGTCAAATGTTTGAATCCCAAACTCCCATAAAAATTCCAGCTCCTTTATCAACGGTTGAAGGTAAAAGTCAATGTTGTGCTTTAGATTACTTGGGCCAGGGATAATTACAGTAAGAAACATGTGTGGCTTCTTTATGCACATTCAAGGTGAGAGGTTGTATGGGGTAATGGTCACAAGCCATGATGAGTATTGTTGACCTGAATTTCCATATGGGTTGAAACCAATCGTACACAAACCAATTCTCACATTTTTGGTTTCCCTGGAAAATTTTGGATATGTTGAATTGAAAATCAACCAAGCCTCAACATCATATGGGTGACTCCTCTCTCCTTCCTCAGTAAAGTGCTCTGCATGTTATCTCATGTGACTAGCAGTTGTCACTGAATCGTATAATGAAATTGTTTTCTTGAAACCTTATTACCCTTTTTGTTTCTTCCTCATCAAAATGTATCACATATATGACATTGATTGGTATTCTCATTGATTCCCTAATATATCATGCACCTGCTTGAACAACAATAAATCTTATGCATAGGTAAACTGAGGGCAGCTATTTGTTTCTTTATGTCCATAGAAATTGTTTGTCATTGTATTCTCTTCAGGCAAAACGTCTTTGACTAACGAGTATATCTCGTCGTATAATCTTTCGGGCACACAAAAGTCGATCTTTAAGTTTATTACTTGATCTATCATAGACATCTTGGTGTGATTCTTACAACCATGATACAACTAGCAGCTGTGTCGTACACCATCTGTGAGTATGGATTTAGAGCAATGTTTTCCGGTATCGAGTCAATAGTCACTTGCGTTTGTACTACCCCAAAACTTGTCCTAGCCGCCAAGTTATATTGACAATTCTAGTCATAGTAATTCTCAACAAATCCCTTTATTAATAAGTGTTGGACCTCTTGAGTTTTGATGATGACTACACTTAAGCAAATATGTGTTTAGAGATTGTGTGCAGGTCGATATCCGATTATAATTATGATCGTTGATAGTACCTTTGGCTTTGTTCGTGGGAATGTACGTGTCTAAAGGATTCAAGAGATGTTAGAAGAGTTTATCACTTGGGATATTAAATGGAGACAGGAAGTCTACTGTTCCCAGGTTGGATGTTCTAGCAAAATTGAATTTTGGAGACAGCGCACTGTTCCCAAACTAAAGTCAGCCTACGTTAACTAATAAGTTCTGATTTTTATTTTTTAGTTAATTTATTTAAATTAATTTGTTGCATTTAGTTATTATAGTTAATTGGCAAAAAGTTTTTCTAAAAATTCTTTACGTGTGGTTTTCTAAAAATAATCCGCTATACTTAGTAAGTAATTGGATTTACTAAATATAGGAACAGCAATTAAGTCTCAGCTATCTTTGGAATTTTCTGGAATTAGTATATAGGTAACCGTTTTCTAAAAGTAGTTTTAGATAACCGTTTTCTAAGAATAGTAATAGGTAACCGTTTCTATTTTTAGTAAAGCCTAACCGTTTCTATTTTTAGTAAAGCCTAACCGTTTCTATTTTTAGTAAAGCCTAACCGTTTCTATTTTTAGTAAAGATCAATCGTTTCTATATTTAGCATAAAGTTCCAGCCGTTATTATAGGAACAAGAACTATTGCTGAAGAAACTACTGCCTAAGAGAACAGCGGTTATTATTAGGGAACATCGGTTACTGTTGTTTTAAACGTATGATTGATTTATTTAAGGCTTGTGGAAATAATCGTCTGGTAGTTTAATCCACATCATTCCCATGATCTTTTGACAGGGAATAATGGATTGGAATATTTTTCTATTTTTAGAGATTTTATTTTTTATAAATAGCTAATGAACTCGGCTATTCCTAAGCGCATGCATTGAGAGAAAAAATGTATAAACTTTGTTATTTTTCATGCGATTATTTTTGGAAATTCTACAAGAAATATTTTGCTTTTAAAATTGCCAATTAATTCATAATATTTTCTTGTGCAACTCATTGATTTATTTTAGAGAATTTCATTACTTTTGTAAGGGTTTTTGTGAGTACATGTAATTAGACTCGGGTGAGTCTAAGGGGGAATTTAATAGCTTTGAGTGAAGCTAGTGTGGAGTTTAGCTTTTAGTGAAGCTAAGTTTGTTGCTTTGAGTAAAGCATTTTGAGAGAGAAGAGTTGGCCTAGTAGATTCGCTTCGAGTGAAGTAAGGTGTTTATTGTAATTGTAACTAATTGCCTTAAACATAGTGGAGTTTTTATAAATCCCAAGGGGTCATGTTTTTTCCTTCTGTTTAGACCCAAAAGGTTTTCCACGTAAAAATCGTGTGTTTCTCTTTTATTATTTTGCTCTAAGTTTAAGCTTTATTATTTTATACAATTCCGCAAAAACAGGGTAAAAACGCTTAAACTAGTAACAACAACAATTCACCCCCTCTCTTGTTGTTGTTCCCCTTCCTAATTGAATCAAGAACTGGTATCAGAGCCCTGTTCCCAGAAGATCAGGAAACCCTGAGGGCAGATTCTGGTGTTCCCAAAAATGTCAATTATGAACGAGCAAATGGAAGAAGGATACTCTACTCAAAGACCGCTCATGTTTGATGGTAAATTCTATACTTACTCGAAGAATAGGATGGAGATCTTCATCAAGGCAGAAAATTATCAAGTTTGGAGAGTCATCGAAATCGGAGATTTTGAGGTAACCACTACTAACTCCAACAATGAAATTGTTCCCAAACCCATAACCGAATTTGAAAAAGAAGATTTTCAGAAAATGGAATTAAATGCTCTTGCAATAAAATTACTTCATTGTGGGCTTGGACCAAACGAGCATAATAGAATAATGGGGTGCAAATCTGCTAAGCAAATTGGGGACCTGGTAGCTGTTACCCATGAGGGAACAAGTGAAGTCAAACGGTCCAAAATTGATTTGTTAATGTCTAAATACGAGAGATTTGTTATGTAGCCAAGAGAAAGCATCCAAGAGATGTTCACTAGGTTCACCAACATAACAAACGAACTTGTCTCTCGTGGAAGAATAATTCCCACTGATGAACAAGTAAGAAAGATCCTTAGGAGCCTTCCTCAAGATGAGCGCTGGAGGGCCAAGGTTACTGCTATACAAGAGTCCAAAGATTTACAAAGTTTAATCTAGAGGAGCTGGCTGGTTCCCTAATGACGCATGAATTACATTTGGGAACAACCGACAGTTCCAGGAACAAGGGACTGGCCCTGGCAGTTGGGGAACAGGACGAGTCAGAATGCGATGAGGAAGAGGCTGCCTTACTGGTACAAAAATTCAAGAAGTTCTTCAGGAATAGCAGGTATACAAATCAAAGAAACAACAAAGAAAGAAGAACAAAAACCAATCTTGAATGCCACAAATGTGGAAGTACCAAACACTTCATCAAGGAGTGCCCAATGTGGAAGAATGAAAAGGGCAAGGGAAAGACAAGGGATTCAAGAAGACCTTTGAACAAAGAAAACTTTAACAAGACCGACTTTCGCAAGGCCATGATTGTTGCATGGGGAGAAACTGAAAGTGAAAATGAAACTATTGTTCCCGAAGAAGAGGAGCAGCTAACCTACGTCTCATGGCTACGCACGAAGGCAAGGAAAAGCAGGTAAATACTTCTAATTCATTTTCTATCCATCCATCCAATTTAAGTAAAAATAAATTAATTGAGTTCCTAAAGGAGACACAAGCTAAACTTGAAAATTGCAATGTTAAGTGTCTCCAATTAGAAAAGGAACTCAAGGTAAGCAAAGACCATGTCTCCTATATAAACACCTTTAGATACGATGTCCAAAACAGATTTTTCGGTTTGTTGGATCAAAACATAATTCTAAAAGAAAATATGGAGAGAATTAAAAAGGAAAATGTTATTCTTAATATTGAGTTGTTGCAATACAAATTATTAGGCTTGAATAAAGAATTGAATGATGCATCTACTAAAGATTTGTGCAACGATTTTCAAAATTTAAAGTTGAATCTAGAATCCAACCGTAACAATGATGATAAGCTTGAATTAAATTCAAGAGAAAAAGAAAAAATCAAAATTACTCCCAAATGGATTCAAGATGCCAAAAGTAAAAATTCAAAAGACCTATATTACTTTAAGAATAATAAGAAGAAGAAAGCTTACGTTGATCTTCCTAGTGACAGATTCTGTTCCTTCTGTGAAGGAACTGGTCATCTGAAGGACCAGTGCACCAAAAAGGAACAGTACACTGTCTCCAACAGAAACTACGTCGATAACATTCAGAATAAGAAAAATGATTATTGCAAAATCGACAAGGAACCCAAGAAAGTCTGGGTTCCTGTAACTAACCATTAATTTTTTTCAGGTCCAAGTGAGGGGGAACAGCTCATGGTATCTCGACAGTGGGTGTTCCAAGCACATGACGGGTGACAAATCTAAGTTTCTCTCACTTGAAGCCTATGATGGGGGAACAGTAACCTTCGGTGACAATATGAAGGGTGAAATAATCGCCAAAGGAAAAGTTGGAAGGTCATGTTTTTATGCTATCGATAATGTATTTTTAGTCGAGAATTTGAAACATAACTTACTTAGCATTTCTCAATTTTGCGATAAAGGTAACTCTGTGAACTTTACTTCTGAAAAATGCATTATTTCTAGGAATGACACAGGAGACATCGTTCTTGAGGGAATCAGAAAAGGGAACACTTATGTAGTGAACCTGGACACTGTTCCCAAAACCAGTCTAAGTGTTATGGAAGACGACTCACTTCTTTGGCATAAGCGTCTAGGTCATAATAGTTATACATTGATTAATGCATTAAGATCAAAAGACCTAGTTAGAGGACTACCAGCTATAAAATTCCTTAAGAATGAAATTTGTGATCCTTGTGCCAAAGGAAAACAAGTTAGGTCATCTTTTAAACCAAAGAATGTTGTGACCACCTCTAAACCACTTGAACTAATACATATGGATTTGTGTGGACCTATGAGGATACAAAGCCGTAGTGGCAAAAGATATGTGTTTGTCATTGTTGATGATTATAGTAGATTTACATGGACTTTATTTTTAGTTAGTAAAGATGAAGCTTTTAATGAGTTTGTTTATTTCGCAAACAAAATAAAAAAATCTACCAATAATCAAATTATTCACATAAGGTCAGATCATGGTAAAGAATTTGAAAATTCAAGTTTTATGAGTTATTGCAATGAACATGGAATAAGTCACACTTTTTCCGCACCAAGAACACCACAACAAAATGGTGTTATAGAAAGGAAAAATAGAACTTTAGAGGAAATGGCTAGAACCATGTTAATTGCTAGTGATCTACCTAGAAATTTTTGGGCCGAAGCTGTTAATACTGCATGTTATATTTTGAATCGTGTATTAATAAGACCAATCACGTCAAAGACACCCTATGAATTGCTTAAAGGTGTTAAACCAAATATTTCCTATTTTCGTGTGTTTGGATGCAAATGTTTTGTTCATGTGAATGGAAAACGAAATATAGGGAAGTTTGATGATAGAAGTGATGAAGCAGTATTTCTTGGCTACTCATCACATAGTAAGGCTTACAGAGTTTATAACAAAAGAACAATGAGCGTGGAAGAATCTGTTCACATGATTTTCGATGAAACTAACTTTTTGTCAAGTGAACAGGATACAAATAATTTTAAGATAGGTCTTGCAAATCTAGAGAATGATGAAGAAGAAATGAAAATGCAAGATCAAGGAACAGCAGGTGAACAGCTGATCCCAGAAGAGGCAGAAAGGAACGGTCTTGATCAGGAACTGCCAGTACTTCAGAACCAACAGACTGTTCCCTATCCACCTGTTCCCACAGAAGAGCAAAACGACCCAGTAACTGAACAGAATATTGATCAAGCTGATGAACCAGAACATGCTATTGTTCCCACAAGAGAATTTGTGCCCAAACCTTGGAAATATCAAAGTTATCATCCTCTTGATTTGATTATAAGTGATTTGAATAAAGGAACACAAACTAGATCTCAAATGAGAAACTTTTGTGCACACTTTGCGTTCCTATCATCACTCGAGCCCAAGAATCATGAACAAGCTCTAAAGGATTCCGAATGGATCGTGGCCATGCAAGACGAATTAAATGAATTTAAAAGAAATAAAGTATGGCACTTGGAACCCAAACCGAAACACAAAAAGGTAATTGGTTTGAAATGGGTATTTCGGAATAAACTAGATGAGCATGGAATAATTGTTAGAAACAAAGCAAGGCTCGTGGTCAAAGGATACAATCAACAAGAAGGTATTGATTATACCGAGACATTTGCTCCGGTAGCAAGGTTAGAGGCTATAAGAATCTTAATCTCTTTTGCTGCATTCATGAACTTTAAATTATTTCAAATGGATGTGAAATGTGCTTTCTTAAATGGTTTTCTTGATGAAGAAGTTTTTGTTGAACAACCCCCAGGCTTTGAAAATACCTCTTGTCTTGATCATGTCTACAAGCTTGATAAAGCTCTTTATGGCTTGAAACAAGCTCCTAGGCAATGGTATGAAAGACTATCAAAGTTTTTGATTCAAAATGACTTTGTAAGAGGCAAAATTGACAAAACCTTATTCTTTAAGAATAGAGGTTCGAATATTTTAGTTGTTCAAATATATGTTGATGATATTATCTTTGGAGCCACCAATGAACTGTTGTGTAAAGTATTTGCCAACCTTATGAGCACTGAATTTGAAATGAGCATGATGGGAGAATTAAATTTCTTTCTTGGTTTTCAAATTAAACAAACAGCTAATGGTATCTTTATTCACCAACAAAAATATATAAAAGAACTTCTCAAGAAATATGGCTTGAATAATGCTAAAACCAACAACACACCTATGGCTACAAATGTTAGATTAGATGAAGACCCAAATGGAACAAATATTGATCAAACTATGTATAGAGGCATGATTAGCTCTTTATTATATCTAACTGCTAGTAGACCCGATATTGCTTTCAGTGTTGGTTTATGTGCTAGATTTCAATCCAATCCTAAAGAATCACATCTCACTGCAGTAAAACATATTTTAAGATATTTGAAGGGAACTGACGACTTGTCCTTATTTTATCCTAAAAGTGATGTTTATGATTTGAAAGAAGTGATGCAGATTATGCAGGTGATCTAGTTAATAGATAAAGTACATCAGGTATGGTACAATTTCCTGGCTCATGTTTAGTTTCATGGAGTTCCAAGAAACAAAACACTGTTGCATCATCCACTGCCGAAGCTGAATACGTAGCAGCAGCAGCTTGCTGTTCCCAAATGCTATGGATAAAGCAGCAGCTAAGAGATTTTGGTATTAAGTTTGAATGCGTTCCTATTTATTGTGATAATACCAGTGCCATATGCATATCTAAAGATCCAGTGCATCATTCACGAGTAAAACACATCCACATTAGGCATCATTTTCTTAAGGATAATGTTGAAAATAAAAATATTATTTTAAAGCATGTAAACACCAACGAGCAAATAGCAGATATCATGACTAAACCGCTTCCAAGGGAACAACATGAAAAAATGAGATTGGAACTTGGCATGATCAAGCTGCATTGAAGTGAGTGACATATGTGATCCTTAAAGATAGAATGAAAATTGAAAAGGTCGATCAACCACAAAATCTTGATTGAAAAATCGATTATCGAAAGGATCAGGTACGCACCATTTAAAAGTATATACTGTTAATACTCATATGATTGCTTGTTTGATTTGATCAGATTATAGTAGCATAAAATTTCCATTTATTTTTCATTTTCATAAAAAATTTCATAATATTTAATATATATATTTACCCAGCAATTTCCATTAAAATAGCGGGAGTTAAATCATCATAGTTCTTCACTAAATTCGTCTGTTTCCATTTCACCTTCTGTTTCCATATACATAAATAAGGACAATGAAGCACCAAATTCATTAAATAATAATCGTCACCTCACACTTATTAAAGCCATTCTCTCACGTCAAATTCATCATTTCATCTTCAATTTCACTCTCAAAACCGTCTTCAACTCACTGCATTTCAAAACCGCCTTCAATTGCATTTCATCATTCCATTCTTGCTTTTTCCTTTTCTTAATTCTTCAAACCACCATGAAAACCAAGAACCAAACTCCAAAGATGAAGTAAGCAAAACCTCTACAAATCATCCATCCAACACCTCTCATTACCAGAACTGAGTCCTCATCAAGAAAGCAATAGGAAACCCCGGATGTTTCTGAAGTGCATGAAAGCTCAAAGAGGAAGGGAGATGCTACCGTAAAGAAATCATCTTCAAAAAGGGCTAAAGTTGGTGTTCAAGTAAGTGCTGAGGAGATATCCAAAGAAATGATTGTTGGTTTCGGGCTAGACAAACAATGGTATGAATCCAATTTCTTTCCTCAATTTCACGCCATTTTGCAAAATCAATTTTGGGAATCTTTAATGGCTGAACACTGCTGTAACCCAATGTACCCCAACTTGATGCGAGAGTTTGTTTCAAACTTTTCTTTTGACCATGGCGTTTGTACTAGTGTTTTTAAGGGGATTAAAATTGAATTTAATAGTTTGATTTTAGGAGGATGGTTAGGTGTTCCCTCCACTGGATTTGATATATATGTTGTTGGGTCAAAAATCAATTTTTCAGGGATAAATGAGAAGGTAGTTTGGAAGTTTTTAGGGATAAAAGAAAAAAGAGGAAAGGTTAGTCACAATGTGCTGTCACCTATGCACAAGTTGTTATACAATATAGCAAGACGATTTATTTTGCCTCGCACATCTAAAAGAAGTGAGGTTAGTTTAATGGATGCTACGTTAATATATTGTATGGCTAATAACATCAAGATTAATTTTCCCTCTTTGAAGATTTGTCACTTGAATGATTGTATTTTTAAGGGTAATGTGTTAGGATATGGTGGATTGTTAACATGGATATTTATGAAGTTGGGTGTTCCTCTTGATGGTCCAAATTATCCCATGGGTCCAAACAACAAAGTAGGTGTTAAGTGTTTGAATAACTTGCATCTAAGATTAAATGAAAATGGGACTCTTGAGAATATTTTTGAACAATCTGAGGGCACCAATGAAGAAGAAAATGAAGAAAAAGTTGAGGAGAAGGAAGTAAATAAGGAGGAACAAGAGCCTATTCCCTCTACCACTGAGAAGGCAGAGGGGCATTCTGAAGAGGAACAGGAGGAAAACTCATGTAAGGGGGAAGTTGAGAAAGAACCTGTGGAGGATGCTGTGAAGGAAGAAGAAGAGAAAGATGAGGAGAGTTATTTACCTGGTTCAAACCCTAGGAAGAGTCGTAGGCTAGCTTCCAAAGGAAAGAAACCTGTTGTTATTATTGATGATGACTCAACCTCATATACAACAGCTGAACCAAGCCATCCTTCCTCACCTAAACCTGCCACACCGTCATTCCATAATTTTTCTTCACCACCACAGTCACCAATTCAACCATCTTCACCACCACAGTCACCTATACCATCATCACCACCACCATTACACACATCACCAAATCAAGGTTTAGGTGACACTACAGTTCCTACAGCCCTCTATCCTCCATTCTCCTAAAACTTACAGAATTACAGTCCAGCTTCCTTGTTTTTAAAGATGAAATTCGTGTTTCTATAGCCTCACTATCTGCTCAAATGGACCAAATGGAAGCGCGTTTGGGGGCCAAGCTCGACACAGTATAGGTGGAGACAGAATATGTTGATGATGAAGCTCCTGCATCTTAATTTCTCCTGATACTCATAATATTTTCTTATTTGTTGCAACCATCACTATCATCAAACAATCTTTTCTTGCTTTTGATTTGTACCAGCTGGGGTACTGATTGTCCTAATTCATACTATGAACTACGTTTTCTTTTATGCTACTAACTATTTGTGACGATTAATCATAGCTGATCTTGTTTGCATTCATTGTTACTGCTTTTTACTTTGTGCATCCTCATTCTCTCTTTGACTATGACTATATGGTTAGTGCTGTGGTTTGATTGCTCAAATTCTTTTTGAATGATGTCAAAAGGGGGAATATTTGGCACAAACATAAATAATGCTTGAATATGTTTAGCTCTGATTAAATCTATTATGTTGGGCATAAGGATTAAAGTTATGAATCATTGATTCATTGCTGAGCTCTGATTACAGATTATACATTGAAGCTCTGATACTGATTACACATGATGGTTTCTGATTATACATGATGCTTGTTTTGAACTTGTTTTGGATGTATTTGTTTTTAAGCTCTGCATTTTTTTTAAGCTCTGATCTACATACTTAAAATTTTACATCATTGTTTATGTTTTATGCTGAAATTATATGAGTTTTTTTTGTGTTTATGTTTAGAGTAATTTGATTCATGATATGCTTGGTGAATTATATTTACTAAGTTAAGAAGAGTTGTTTTGATCTCTAACATGCTCTTCAACGTTGGTTTTCTCTATTTTGTTTTAAGTTTGTTTAAAAGTTTGTCATCATCAAAAAGGGGGAATTTGTTGGACCTCTTGAGTTTTGATGATGAATACACTTAAGCAAATATGTGTTTAGAGATTGTGTGCAGGTCGATATCCGATTATAATTATGATCGTTGATAGTACCTATGGCTTTGTTCGTGGGAATGTACGTGTCAAAAGGATTCAAGAGATGTTAGAAGAGTTTATCACTTGGGATATTAAATGGAGACAGGAAGTCTACTGTTCCCAGGTTGGATGTTCTAGCAAAATTGAATTTTGGAGACAGCGCACTATTCCCAAACTAAAGTCAGCCTACGTTAACTAATAAGTTCTGATTTTTATTTTTTAGTTAATTTATTTAAATTAATTTGTTGCATTTAGTTATTATAGTTAATTGGCAAAAAGTTTTTCTAAAAATTCTTTACATGTGGTTTTCTAAAAATAATCCGCTATACTTAGTAAGTAATTGGATTTACTAAATATAGGAAAAGCAATTAAGTCTCAGCTATCTTTGGAATTTTCTGGAATTAGTATATAGGTAACCGTTTTCTAAAAGTAGTTTTAGATAACCGTTTTCTAAGAATAGTAATAGGTAACCGTTTCTATTTTTAGTAAAGCCTAACCGTTTCTATTTTTAGTAAAGATCAATCGTTTCTATATTTAGCATAAAGTTCCAGCCGTTATTATGGGAATAGGAACTATTGCTGAAGAAACTGCTGCCTAAGGGAACATCGGTTATTATTAGGGAACAGCGGTTACTGTTGTTTTAAACGTATGATTGATTTATTCAAGGCTTGTGGAAATAACCGTTTGGTAGTTTAATCCACATCATTCCCATGATCTTTTGACAGGGAATAATGGATTGGAATATTTTTCTATTTTTAGAGATTTTATTTTTTATAAATAGCTAATGAACTCGTTTGTTCCTAAGCGCATGCATTGAGAGAAAAAACGTATAAACTTTGTTATTTTTCATGCGATTATTTTTGGAAATTCTACAAGAAACATTTTGCTTTTAAAATTGCCAATTAATTCATAATATTTGCTTGTGCAACTCATTGATTTATTTTAGAGAATTTCATTCCTTTTGTAAGGGTTTTTGTGAGTACATGTAATTAGACTCGGGTGAGTCTAAGGGGGGAATTTAATAGCTTTGAGTGAAGCTAGTGTGGAGTTTAGCTTTTAGTGAAGCTAAGTTTGTTGCTTTGAGTAAAGCATTTTGAGTGAGAAGAGTTGGCCTAGTAGATTCGCTTCGAGTGAAGTAAGGTGTTTATTGTAACTGTAACTAATTGCCTTAAACATAGTGGAGTTTTTAGAAATCCCAAGGGGTCGTGGTTTTTCCTTCTGTTTAGGCCC
Organism: Amaranthus tricolor; assembly: GCF_026212465.1. Classification (NCBI taxonomy): domain Eukaryota; kingdom Viridiplantae; phylum Streptophyta; class Magnoliopsida; order Caryophyllales; family Amaranthaceae; genus Amaranthus; species Amaranthus tricolor. The sequence continues at coordinate 16,763,661 of NC_080049.1, forward strand.
AGAAGGTTTCCACGTAAAAAATCGTGTGTTACTCTTTTATTATTTTGCTCTAAGTTTAAGCTTTATTATTTTATACAATTCCGCAAAAACAGGGCAAAAACGCTTAAACTAGTAACAACAACAATTCACCCCCCCCTCCCCCCTCTTGTTGCTGTTCCCGTTCCTAATTGAATCAACAATAAGTGTTCCCTAACTTTATCCGATTGCTTAAATAATTGATTTTTGCATTGCTTACACTAGTAACGTATCTCTTTATTTGAACTATTACTACGTGCAAATTCTAAACAATCTTCCAACCCTCTCATAAATCCATAACTTAATTGTCCATTTTTAACTCTGCTATACATCCATTTTCGATCATTATGTAAAGCCACTTAAGAACCTATAATTAAAATAAAATATGCAGTAAATAAGAATAGATAAACATTTAATTGAACTAATTAAATACTATATAAACAAAAAATCACATTAAATTACATAATATATATATAAATGAAAAGATCAGCAAATTAACAATAATATATCATGTACTCCCTCCATTTTCGTATGTTCTTCTAAAAAAGAATTTATGAAATTTAGTGTCAAAGTTTAACTACAATTTCACATCCATCTTTAAGAAAAAACATATCATGTAGGTTCTTGTTAGATTCGTCTCAATATATACTTTTTAAATATCAATTTTTTACAATTTTTAAAAAGTTACAATTAAAGTTATTTGATTTTAAAATTTGCATTGAGATCTGAAAAAAGTAAATGGATAGAAAATTTGAAAACAAAGGGAGTATATAACATATATAAACTTGAAAAGATGAATGAATTACTTGTTGCTAATCCAAAGTGTAACCAAAATCAAAGGATTTTTGTAGAAAAAAACACTATTTAACCAACTAAATCACATAAAATTACGGACATCCAATGTTCAAATTGAATGTTAACACGCCCGCTAACCAAAGTCAAAGATTTTTTTGTAAATTTTGGTATAAATTAACACTATTTAACGAACTAAATTAGAAAATTACGGACATACAACATTAACACGTCCGCGATCGACACGCGACGAAAAAGTCTATCACCAGGTGATATTTTAAAATAACGACGGATGTGCGACAAACCAATATGTCGCAAATTTGAAATTCAAAATTGTGATGGAATGTGCGACGAATTTCGTCATCGTAATATTTTTTGTCGCGATTCCGTCGTAAAATTGTAAAACGCGCGAGGCACTCATATTCCATCGCAAAAACCGTCACAATTATCAAAAAATTGTGACGGAGAAATTTCATCGCAATTTTACCTTCGCTATTTCGACTTTTCCTTGTAGTGTCTAGAGGTGCCTGAGACTTAAACTTTGAGTCTTCATATGGCAACTTGTGTGCTTTACCGAATTGACATCCAGCACAAATCATATTTTCCTTGACATCCAGTTCAGGAAGATGATGTGCTCATTTTTAGAGCACATTTATCTCCTCATTGTAGTGTCGAGTCTCGCGTTTTAAATGCTTTTTAAACACTTTACGCATGATTTTACATTTTTCTTGTCTCCATGGTGTTTTGAGGTAATTTTAGGTATTTCGGAGATTTCAAGGTATTTTACGTTGCGTACGAGACTTCGATGCTTTGATCGAGGATTAGACACGCGTATCGAAGCCTCTCCAAGCACTCCAAGTCACAACCAAGAGCCGTGCAAAGTTCAAGGACCTTTCGGACCTTCAAAGACACGGTTTGGCATGGAATTCAAGCCATTCGACCTTCCATTCGGTCGAATGGGGGTTTGCTCGGGTGAATGGAGCTGCTACGTGATAGTATTGGCATAGAAAGTCACTGTTTTGGGCGAAGTGAAGAACCATTTGAGCGAATGGCATTGATTCGAGAAAATGCCCAGTACATTCGGGCGAATGGCCTTGTGATACTCAAGTTTGATGCTGAAACGCACTGGAAAGCTCGAATGCACCTCCATTCGGTCGAATGAGGTACCATTCGGGCGAACCATGGTCCCATTCGGTCGAATTCACCCCAGACTGCGCGATTTCTTTTCTTCGCAAACCGAACCCCGAGGGCTTTTAGGGATTTTTACCTCTTTTATTCCTTAGCTTATAAATACCCCCTTGTATCTGAATAAACCCCATGCCTAGGATGAGTGCCTTTGTGCCTCACTCTAGAACATCATTCTTTCATTGCTCTTCTTTACTTTTGCCCTAGTGTAGATTTATTGTTCTTCATTTATGCTTCTACCTACTTTAATGTCACTTCATTTATGTAAGTTTATTTCTTTGATGCTTTGATGTCTTTTATTGCTTTCTCCTATTGCATTCTTCTATTGCTTTCCTTTAATGCTTTCATTTAATGCTTTCTTAGTCTAGATTTAATGCTTTCATGTTCTTCAATTCCTCTAATGCTTTCCTTGTTTATTGCTTTTATCTCTAGTATGTTAGAGTAGTTTCTTTAGGGGTTTTAGGTTAGAGAAACACTAAGTTTGGTCTTGTTTTTAATGTTTAGGATTAGGGTTGAGGTTGATGATGGTTATTGATAGATATTCGATTCGAATCTTATCCTGCCACTCCTAGAGAGACATAGGGTGATTATAGGTCGTTCGTGTGGCTTATAGGGTCACCAACTTCCTCTCGATATCTAGAGTGTCTTGAGTCTTGAGTCTAGGATCCCTTGTCCTTGTGGTTCAACCCCTGACTTACCATTACACTCGTTATAGTAGTATCAGGGTGATTATAAATATTGTTTGTATAACTAGGCTTTTAGTATTAACAACATGCTAGAAGTCAGTTATCAGAAGACCCTTGAGAATTGATTTCTTCATCATTACTTGTACCTTGGTATAACTCACGTGACCTAGGCGTGCATGCCACAAGTCAGCTATCTCATTTTTCCTTGTCTTGTCTACATATGTTGTTTGAGTAGACATTACTTAGACAAATTCCAAACATTGTTCTTCTAGTATCGGTGTTGAATTATCCTCCATTGTACACGTTTACATCTCAAGGTCCAAAGAGCACATAGTTTCCTAAGGCAGTCAGTTGTGATACTAACAATAAATTCTTTGTCATACCTGGAACATGGTAGACATTATCCAGCTGAACTTGCTTGTTGCTAAATCGTAGGGTTACAACCGCTTTGCCAATATGAGTAACTGGCAACTCTGAGTTGTTTGTTGTAATAACAACTCGACCATGCTTATACGTGGACATGCTCACATACTTTTCTTTATGTCCAGTCATGTGATTCGAACAACCAGAGTCGATGATCCAATCATCCTTGTAATTGATTATCTTATCATTTGCATTGGCAAGTGCAATGTCCTTTAGCTCGATGTTGCAAGTTGACACAACCATCATGTCGAAAGACTGTTCTTCCACATTTGGTTCATATGTTGAACTAGACTCTTCAACGGCATAGGAAGCTTAAAAGTCCCATTCTTTTTTCGCTTTGATTTTCTAGCTCTATCGAAGTTGCACCATCCCCTTATACTGACTTAGACCAGCATTCTCAAGCATAATGTCCCCTTTTACTACACTTATAGCACACAACCTCTCGTCGTGTCGGGGTCTTATCTTTATTATGATTTTCTTATCAATCTTGAGCTCCCTCTTGATGAAAGCCTCCTTTTCCTCGTCCTTTCTGAAATCCTCCTGACTTTTGATTTGACTTACCAGGTAATGGATTACTCGACTGACTAATCTTCTCACCACTCTTATTTGGATTTTTGTTTCCAAATAGAGAAGTCTCTTCATCCTTGACAGAAAATCCGGACATTTGATTATCTAGAGCTTTCTGATTAGCTAACACATTTTCAAACTCGATTAGAGTTGGTTGTGTAGCCCAACCTCGGATGGATTTACACGACCATTGAGACTCGGCTTCAAGCCGCGCACAATGATCCTTCGCATCCTAGTCTCTGTGATCGGATTCTCTGAATCCATCTTTGTGATTTGCTCACACAAAGTGTTAACTTCAGTGAAATATTGGTTCACTTTCAATTTATTTTGTTGGATCGACATTAGCTCGTTATCTAGCATCTGGAGTTGAGCATCATTCTTCTTTGAGAACAACCTTGACAATGTGTCCCACGCCTCCTTGGGTGTCTTCACATCCTTGATGTGGTGAAACAACTTGTCTTCAATAGTTGCTGCCAACATGTACATTGCCTTTCTGGCTTTAATCTTCCACTTCTTTAACTCTTCTACATCAATTGGTACTGTGGTATCACCACCACTGACTATACCCTAAAGGTGTTGACCAAACAAATAAAATTGCATACGTATGCTCCACGTAGTGTAATTATTATTGTTGAGTTTCTCAATATTACCAGATGTACTAACAATATCCACCATTTGTGACTTACTTACGTCTCTCACGTAATAAGTAAGTTTGGTCTCTCACCAAAAACTTCACAATCCCATATTACACATATATGGAATTTAAATGTGATCACTTGATCACTCGGGTAGCCAAAATTATTTGACTAATTTTACCAGCCATGACTGATACTATAGACTGTTTGGCTCTGATATGGCTACAAGATTATCAATGTGATCAAGCCATGATGGCTGTTTTCATTAGTGAACCACAAACATTTCAAGAAGCAGTGCTTAAAGAAAAATGGATTGCAACCAAGAATGAAGAAATCAAGATGATTGAAAAGAATCACACATAGAAGCTTATAGATAGGCTACAAGGAAAAGAAGTCATCGACCATAAGTGGTCTACAACGCAAAGGATGCACACAAAAACCTAGCATTGACTTCAAAAAAACGTATGCTCTAGTTGTTCGCCTGAAAACAATCGGAACAATCATAGCACTTGCTGCACAACTTAAACTTCTAGACTTTTAGCTTGATGTCAAGTCAACATTTTTAGTGGCGAACTCAAAGAAGTATACGTCAAGCAACCCCAAGGCTATATCATCAAAGACAAAGAAGATAAAGTATAACGCCTTCGAAGGGCGCTTTATGAACTCAAGAAAGCATCTTGAGCAAGGAACAACAATATTAGCATATAACTTCTCTAGCATGGCTTCATCAGAAGTCCTAGTGAACCTTCATTATACATCAAGATGAAAGGTAAGGACTTTCTCATGTTTTGCCTACGTAGAAGATTTAATCTATACATGCTTCATAAAAAGGTTATGGATAAAGAATATGAAATGATTGATCTTTGTCTCATAAAATACTTCCTTGGCATACAAGTCAAACAAAGTCCAACAAAAATATTTCTATTATAAGAGAAGTACGCAGAAAATTTACTAATGTTATGTTTGGGAATAACAATTTTATTTGAAAGTTTAGAATTGAGTCAAATTTATTGTTTGGCAAATTAAAATTTTTCAAATTTGAATTTGAATCAAATTCCACCATTAATTTTAAAGTAGTTAAAATTAAGAATTTGAGAATGACTATCCAAACCTTGTCATTCTCAAATTCTTCATTTATGATTTCATAATTGAAATCTATAATTTGAAATAAAATATTTGTTCCCAAACACTACATAAAGAAATTCTACATGAGTGAGTGCAAGCCGCTAGCTACACAAATGACACTCAATGAGAAGCTATCAAAGAATGATGATAGCTATCAAAGAATTGATGAAGTAATATATTGAAGCCTAGTCGACTGTCTCATCTATCTCACACACACAAGATTAGACATAGTAAATGCATGCAACATCGTGTCTAGGTTCATAACGGATCCAAGTAGGGATTTTTTAGTGGCAGCAAAAAGGATTTTCCGATATATCAAGGGTATGAAGAGCTATTGAATCATGTACGAGGCAAAAGGAAATTTCAAGTTTACATTACACATAGGCAGTGACTAGGCCGGAAGAATAAATGACAAGAAAAGCACACGTGGTACTTGTTCAAGCTAGGATACAAGGTAATCTCATGGTCATCCAAGACGTAAACAACAATAACATTGTCATCAATAGGAGCAGAATACATTGTAGCTACAAGCGCAACACGCGAAACAATTTGGCCGAAGGATATTGATCAATCTACAAGATAAGCCATAAACCCTAATATTCATCCACTAATATTCCTAAAGTTATTACTAGGCTTAATATATTTTCGTGTGTTCATCCAATCGTGCTCCAGCCATAAACCCTCCCTAAACCCATCCCAAATAGACGTTCCCAACAAAACGAGAACCCCAAATTTCCCCCAAAAATGAATTATTTCATCCGAAGGTGTATCTTTAATCACCATTTCAACTCCTCAAATTCCACTTCTTTACACCAATTTCGCCGCCATCTTCACCGGAAAACTCAAAAACAGCCTAAACCACCGCCACCTCCAACGCCACCAAAACCACCAAAAAGAGTGGAAAAGATGACTTCACCACATGGAGAAACATGGGAAGATTCCTATAGTTGGATGTCTAAGCTCAATGACAATGTTTCTATGAGACACATGGATGTTTATATGGAACAAGAAGAGAAGTACACTGAAGCTGTTTTGTCTGATACGTTGAATCTTCAAAGCAAACTTCAATCTGAGATTGCTTCTCGTTTGCCATATGATCTCTCTTCTCCCCCCTTTCTTTGGGGTCCTTGGTCTCTTTCTCTTTTCTTTATCTTTTTTTTCGTTGCTTTGTTTATGTTTTGTGGTGTTGTGATTGATTTTCTTCATTTTGGTGTTGTTGATTAAATGGGTTGGTTTTTTATGGATTGAAAAATGATGAGGTTTGATTGAACTGGGGATTTTGTTGTTCTGCTTCATTTGGGTGTTTTTGATTAGGCCGACTGGTTTTTTATTGTTTGAATAATGATGGGTTTTAATTGAATTTGGATTTTTTTTTTCTCTGTTATGATTGTTCTATTTGAGCTTATCTGGGTTTTAGATTAATTAGCTTTGCTTACAAAGTTGTTTGCCAAAGTGGGTCTTATGAAAACAATTGTTGCCTTTGAATACTGATTAATGATGATTAATGGGTTGTGATTCAGTTTGCATTATATTGTTATGATTGTCTTATTTAAGCTTCTTGAAGTTTCAAATGTGTCTTTTTTATTTCTTGATTAGGAGAAGCAGTTGTTGCTATTAGTGATCATGGGCTTTGATTGAATTCGGGTTTATGTTGTTTTACTTGTCGCATTTGAGCTTCTTATGGTTTCAAAGGCGTCATCGTAATTGTTTTCTCAGTTGTGGCCTTGTGTGTCTTACCGAAACTCTTGTTGCTACTAAGACAGTGATTTTTATTGAGGTGTGATTTTGAGAATATTCAGTTGTTAGTTGGGTGTTGTTCTTAGCTATACCATGATAATTGAGATGGTTTATTCATCAATCAGAAGGAGTCATATTCTGAATGATATGAATGGTGCAGTACCAATCGGAAGCGCAGAGCACCAATTAGAAAGTTGAGGTAAGGAGCTGTTTGTAGGTGCAATCAATGAACTATGACAAATTGCAAGTAAATTGTGATATATTAGCTACAAGGGTATTATGGGTATTTTAATAAGAGTAGTTGATAAGAAAAATTAGTATAAATACTCGAGATGTATTCGAGGATGTTATGTTGATGAAATAAAATACCCATTGGGAGTTTAGCGGCACTCAAAGTTTACCCACCCGTTAGTTTTCTTTTTAGTTGCATTTAACCTTTTGTTGTTAGTTTACTTGTTTGAGACGGGATCAAAACCAATCTATTACATAAATTAACAAACTTAAGCAATAAACAAAGAGATGTAAAGCCGCACACAAATTTATGAGGTTTACTAAATGGCTACGTCCTCGCTTAGGCTAGTACTTTTATTATATGTTTAAGGATAAAGTGAAAAGTTCACTCACTTGAAGGAATTACAATGGATATAATATAACTAGTGTGTTTGGAAGAGAGGATGACAAGAGAACAAAGGCAAAATACAAACTTAGCAAGTAGGGAAGCTCAAGTGGGTGACTAAAGCAAACTAAGGCTTACAAAGGGGTTTATATAGGCAAGGAAACAACGTGACAAATTACAAAAACAACAACATTGCTAAAGCCTTAATCCCAAAAGATTGGGTCGGGTACACGATCAAATATATCAGTTCCAATGGTCGTCCCCATGGATTCTTCTTCTGCATTCATTCTGATTTTCTACCATCTCAATTTGTACGTCTAGGTCTTCATATCATTTTTCACTCATATCCTTCATGTCAACTTTCGTTCTTCTAAGAAATGGGACAGCTAAGCTACAAAATTACGCAAGAAACAAAACTCTTGTTGAGTGGAAGCATGCCACTCGAATGAACGATCTTCATGCTTGAACGACCACCAACCTTTCAGGTTGCTTTTGTTCAATTCTTCACATAATGATTTTTGACCTTTTTACTTGCTTCTTCCCATAGTGCTTCATAAACTCCTAAGTTGCATTGAAGTCATATTGCTTTACGTACTAATTTTTTCTAGTCTTGTCCAATTAACCAAATAGCATGATTGCAATCATATGCATATATTCAAAATTGGAGAATTATCTTTTATCTTAAACATTTCCAAGGTTTAGCTCATTTGGATAAAACCAATACTTTGGACAAGCTTTTCCATCCTATAATGTATACTCTAATTGAAAGAGTTCAAAATGCTTAGCAAGGCTACACATGACATGGGGGAACAAATTCAATAATCACTACACTGAAAGCTTTTAGCTTTGATTTGTAATGGACTTCTAATTATAATACTCCCTCCGAACCAATTTAGTTGTCCCATTTCCTTATTTGGCAAAGTCTTTTTAGTTGTCCCATTTTTATTTTTATCAATCTTTTTTTACCTAAATATCCTTAGTTCACACAATTAATTACAAATATACCCCTATATATGTTACTTACCCAACTACCCTTCACTACTTGCCCTTTTTAATGGACCCCACACCATCCTTAATAACCGTGTCCAAGCAAATGGGACATCTAAATTGGTTCGGAGGGAGTATAATTTAAGAAATGATATTCAAATAATTTGTACGTCAACTTTTTTTATTTATTGAAAATCCTGAATCTACTTTTCTTTGTTATTATATGGTGTTCTCTGCATAGAGATCATGAGATATTTCTCTAAGGAATTAGTAAATTTTGTGCCTTCTTTCTGCCCGTAATCAATTGAAATGGGTTATTGTTTTGAATCTGATTTATTATTTGTTTCTGCTTTATTAAGGACATGCACAGGCTGTATTATAGACGGGTTGAAGAAGGGAAACAATTTCCAGTTTTGTGTCGTCGACTGGCAAGTTTAAATGAAGAGTTTATTTCAAATAAATCTCCTTTTTCTGGGTTTGATTTCACTTCAGGGAAGAAAATTGAACAAAAGTTGATTGATTATAATCAGGAAGCTGATAGATTTGGAGGTTCGTTATTTACCTGTTTCTTAGTGTTGATTTGTTGAAAAGCTATTAATGATGGCTTACAAAAGTTTTAATTATTTGGCATATTGTTTTTGACAATCAATTTTCTTATTGTAGGTTTTGCTTTTGAGGAATTGTGTGAGGTGTCACCTGACCACCGTTATATTGCCTATACTATGTATGACAAAGACAATGATTTTTTTAAGTTGTCTGTGAGGGACCTTGTTACTGGTTCTTTGCGTGATAAGCCACAAGCTGATTGGGTTTCAAATGTGTCATGGGCCAAAAATGGGCAGTCATTGTTCTATGTTGCCACTGATCACTACAAGCGGCCTTGCAAGTTAATACCTATACATTACATTCGAAGCATTGTTTTGCATGCTCTTATGGTTGAATGTTGTTTAAGATATTTCCTTTTTAATGCTAGGTTGTACTGTAGCATGCTAGGTACAAATGATGATGATGTCTTGCTTCTTCATGAGCCAAAGGAGAATGTCTACATTAGCATGCGGCACACTAAAGACTTCAGTTTTGTGACTATCTATGTATTCTCAACAACAACTTCAAAGGTAAAAATCTTGGATTAGCTATATTCCAAGATTGCCTATAACTTTTATGTGCAGTGAATTAATATTTCTTTTTGGCCTCAGGTGTATCTGATAGACTCTACCAATCCTTTATCAGGAATGACATTAGTTTGGGAAGGTGAGCCATTTGTTCATTGTGTTGTTGAGCATCATCGAGGGTACCTCTATTTATTTACCGATGCTACAAGAAAAGGACAACCAGTTGATGATCATTACCTTCTTCGATCTCCTGTTGATGTTGATGTTTCTACTGATCATAGAGTGTGGGAGGTATGTGAGATTTCCGATGATGTGAACTTCTATCTCATTGATATTGCATGTGTCATGCTTATTTTCGATAATTCACCGTGACCTCTTGTTCTATTTTACATTTTTGAGTTGGGTTCCCTCAGAGGGGTGATAACTGATTCTTACATTCTATCTTTCATCAATCCCCCATAATGGCCTCTTTTGCTTCAGTCATTTGGCTGAAGCTATTCAAACTGTTATTGGTCAAGTAAAATAGTGGTTGCTTCTTTTTCTATCCAAACACATAGGCAAAATTAAAATTACTAAAAAGTATGTTTCTCATTGGCAGGGATATCTTATAGTTGATTATACTAAAGAAATAGTATGCTGTACAGTTAGACATGGAAGCAGCGAAATGCACCTTATTTAAATTTTTCATTAAAAGGAGAGTGGTGTATTGCTGTAATATGAGGACCTTTTTTTTAATTTATATATTTCCATAATAGTCTGTGTTATTATGATGATTTCAGATTGTATTTGTTGACAACATCGTTACTATTCCATTTTATTAAATATTGATGAATTTATGCAGGCCGTGTTTTTGGATGACCCAAATGTGGCCATTCTGGATGTTGATTTCAACGATACACACATGGTGTTTATTTTGAGAGAAAGTCAAACATTTAAACTATGTACAGTTCCTTTGCCTTTGCCTAATCATGAGGTAAACCTAAATTCAAAATGATACATATTTAGTGTTTGATTAACTTCTTCAAAGTTCACCGTTGAGGGAGTGAACAACCTATAAGGCAAGCTTTGATGGGAATCGAAGATTAAGTATTATGCTCAGGTTTCTACAAAGGCTATGTTTTGGATGTATATCTTACATTTGGAGGCTCTATTGTTTAATTGTTTTCTGGCATGTGATGTATATATAGCTTTGTCAACCAAGTACCAGGGTCCAAGGTCCTAGTTTAACTAATAGATTGTCACTTGTTAGAAACTCTAAGACAATGTTACCCGAAAGTTGATTTTAAGAAACATTGATCTAGTGTTTCTAGACTTAGAAAACGGAGTAAGATCCAATAGAAGCTAAGATAGGGCCATGATGTTGTCCAAATACATTGATTATAAGTGAGGAATATAACCATTACACTAATCATAAATCAAAAGTCCTATACAACAATAAAAAACTTAATTTATCTATAACAAGAAAAGGAAAAAAAAAAAGACAACTTTTTCAATCTTGATGGAAACAAGAAACAAGAAACGTTGTTTAGTGTTTCCAACCACCGCTTTGGTACGACGGTTCGAATTGCGTGTGAGGCAAAGTTAGCGTTTCACGCTTTAATGCTCTGAGGTAACTTGTTGGATATGCTTTCATAGTTTCATTCGCTAACATTGTTACCTTTGTAAATTAGTTAATGTAGCTTGGTCGTGAAAGTCTTATATCTCAAAAGTAAAGTCTTATATCAAAAAAGTAAAACAGAATATATCCATGAAAGTACAAGAAAAAAAAAAAAGAAAACACAACTTTTTAAATCTTGATGCAAATGAGAAACAAGAAATGTTAGTTTAGTGTTTCAAACCATGTTTTTGTAAAACTTTAGTATAATGGTTCGAATTGCATTCGGGGCAAAGTTTTCATTTCATACTTCAATGCTTTGTGGTAACTTGTTGGATATGTTTTCATTTGCAAAAAAATTGTTACCTTTGTAAATTAGTTGATGTTCCTTGGTCATGTGGTTGCAAAAGGTACTTGGTTTTTTTTTTTTTCCAAAAATCTTGGAGAACTTCTACAATTAGATTATAGGATGAACAAGGAATTTTATGGGTAAATCGTAAAAGCATACAACTATGAATGTAGTGACTTTTGCTGGTAACAACCCTAAATTTTTTTCAATATTCAATAGTGGTTAAATAAGCAGCATAATCACAAAAGGGCAGCCGGAACATCATATGGTGTCATGCTATGCTTGAAGAGTGTAATAACGCACTCCCTTGACCTTAAATGGAATGGTTATCAATAATATTACCAAAATATAAATTTTTTATCTAATAGTAGTATTTTATGATTCAGTAAAAACAGTCTCTAACTGAAATAATAGGCTTATAATCTAGTTAGTTCCAACTTCCAAGTGATTATTTCCCTGTATTTTAGATCGTCTATATTTATTTAAAGCTTTTTTTTTTCTCCTATTTTTTCGCAATACATTAATCTGGTGTTGGCATTTTGGAAATTTTGTATAGTCACATTCTCTCTTACGCGTTTGTGCTGAATTTGCTTTTTTTTTTTTTGGCTGTTGCCTTGATATGGGTTTTTGTTATCAAAATATATACCTCACTTTTGTTTCCTTTACATCTTCTAGAAAGTAGTTCGTTTGGTGGAGCATAAACCAAGTTACCTTCCTTTGCCGAAGCATGTGTGTGAAATTTTGCCCGGGCCAAATTATGACTTCTACTCCTGCAGAGTGCGCTGTACAGTTTCTTCTCCATTGGTATGAATAGCCAAATTCATGCTTTCATTCCTGTCTTCTATGCTATGAGATTACTTTCCATCATCCTTTCACAGTCATAGTGCCACTAAATGTTCACACTCGTTTAAAATGGACTACATTAGAATGGCTTAATGAATATTATTCTATTATAAAAGAAGGGAATGCATTAGATTAAAGATCACTCAGAACTAGCATCTCTGTATTGCGGGCCTGCTGGGTAAGACTGCATATTGACCTACTGTACTTTGTCTATGTTGGAGCTTGTCTATAAACATTGTGATTTGTGCAATATTGAGTGTATCGAGATGTTGCACAGACATACACATCTCTTCATAACAAAATTTTCTACTTTGACCCTTTATCCTGGGAACCTTGTATCTTTGTGGTTGCCTTTACATCTTTGGATAGCATCTTTGGAGAGAAAAGAAAGGAAAGTAAGGGGAAGGGCGGGAAGGGAAAGGAATGGAAGAAACTCTTGTTTGTTTAGGAGGGATGGGAAGGGAAATGAAGGGAGATAAGAGTTTTCCCTTTAAATCTTTCCAACTTTGGAAAGATCGTTACCTTAACAAAAAAACTTTCATCCAATAAATCATTTCTCTCCAAATCCTTTCCCTGCCATTGTTATCTAAACAAGGGATCCCTCATCCCTCCAAATTCCTCCCTTCCTTTCCCTCCATTTCCTTTGATCCAAACACTCTGAGTTATTCCTTTTGTACGAAGATGTTCCTTGAAAATCAACGAGTTCTAATAATATTTGTCAACCTCTATTACCTGACAGATGCCCGATGCAGTTGTTGATTATGATCTTTTGAGTGGCAAGTGGAACATTATTCAGCAACAAAATTTGCTCCATGAAAGGACAAAAATTCTCTATGGAAAAGCCTCTACTCCACTTTCTGACAGATTACCAAGTTCTATTTGTTTTGATTCTGAGAACAACAAAAGTAGTACTAATGAGAACCCGTGGAACGACCTGTCTGAGTTTTATGCTTGTGAGCACCATAATGTCCCTTCACACGACGGGGTCATGATACCATTAACCATTGTTTATGCTAAGAGAAACAAAAAAGAAATAGAGAGCCCCGTATTACTTCATGGACATGGAGCTTATGGTGAATTGTTAGATAAACGCTGGCGTAGTGAATTAAAGAGCCTTCTTGATCGTGGCTGGCTTATCGCATATGCTGATGTTAGGTACCTTGATACATTGGTTAAACTGCCTAGATTCTTCATATTATTGACTCAATGCGTACGACAAGTTAATACTTCTATCTTCTTCGTTTCTTTTCAGAGGTGGAGGTGGTCGAGGTAAGAAGTGGCACGACGATGGGAGACGCACGCTGAAATTTAACTCTATTCAAGACTTTCTGTGCTGTGGGAGATTTTTGGTTGATAAAAGAATTGCGCATGAGAACAAGCTTGCGGCTTGGGGATATAGTGCCGGAGGACTTTTAGTAGCAGCAGTTATTAATGCTTGCCCAGAGTTGTTCCGTGCTGCTGTGTTGAAGGTCATACATTTATTTTTTTCTATTTGCATTGTCTTCTCCTTTGTCTTTATCCCTTGTGCTGGTAGGGAAGGTAAGGTGAATTTGGTTGACTCAAAAAAGTTTCTCAGGTTCTCTGCCATTTGGATCTAAATTTTTGGAAAATATTGATGTTAAAACAAGAGCAATTTTTTTTAATTCAACATGCCTAAAAAAATAACATTAATTAACATTATGTGGTTGTTGGCTAGAGTAGGCTGGTTTGACTAGCTGAAAATATTGGTTGATTGATTTAGCCAGTTATGGAGATATTTAGTAAAAAATAATTGTTGGTTGTTTATAAGAAAAAAGGAGGCGAAACTCCTAAAGCCTATGAAATTAGCTACTTTAAGTAGTAATTTGCTTTGGCTTTAGAAGTCAACTTTTTAACCGACTTAAAATCCATTTACCAAAGACTTTTTTGGCAATTTGACAAGCCAAAAGCCAAAAGGCCAACAAAAAATCTAACTAAAGCTCCATTTTCCAATAGATACATAGGACTCCATTTTCCAATTAATTGTAATTGGAACCCTCAAATTAACATTAGTGAAAAATGCATCTTGCTATCCTCTTGTTATTATCTGGTTAAGAGTTTAGATGTATAAAGCTCAAATTTTGGTTGGATTCCCCTGATTCATTGACATTAGAAACTTTTGATGTTGTGGGATTACAATATTATTAGCATTATGAAAGAAAATCTGAAAAGATCCTTGAGGTAAGTCCATCTCTCCCAATTAAATTGCCTGTGATTTAAGTCATTTCATTCCTCCTTTATTTCATTGATTGATGATTTGTGAAGCACGTTTGCACAAGAAAAGCTATGAGTATGACTTTCTCAACAACAATGAGTGCTTACAACTTGGTTTCAATTCTGTTCAGGTTCCATTTTTGGATCCGACAACTACCCTTTTGCATCCTATATTACCCCTCACACCAGTTGATTATGAAGAATTCGGGTATCCGTTTGATGTCGAAGATTTTCAAGCAGTTCAGAAGTACTCTCCTTACAATAGTATCAGAAATGATGCTGTTTATCCTGCTGTCTTGATTACATCATCTTTCAGCACAAGGTGGTTTATTTAACTTGATAACTCCCCCTCCCTAGAAAATCCCCATTTTGCTTTCCTTTCTGTTTATACAGTTTGTCAATCATCGGGTACCTACAGCAGCAATCTCTAACGAGTATGCTGCATGGCACAGTTTCCTTTCAGCAGCAGGAAGTTAAACCCCAATGCATTTGCTAATTGCTAGTTTTATGATGTTTGCCTTTAACGGAATGAATTCAAAATCTTTTTCAATTTGAATAAAATATCTCAAGATCTAGTACTATTTATAATTTATACTATGTTACAAATTTCCTTAACTTGGATACTTCCTTCCTTGCCTTGAAAATCAGATTTGGAGTATGGGAAGCTGCAAAATGGGCTGCGCGTGTTCGAGAACGTACCATTTACGACCCAACTCGTCCCATTTTGCTCAACTTAACTACCGATGTAGTCGAAGAAAATAGGTACATGAGAAGCAAGGAGTTAGCCTTGGAGACAGCATTCCTTTTAAAAATGATGCAGTCCTAGCTGTTTGTTCGTGCTGAAGCAAATTTTGTCAAAAAAATACACTTTCTGATTGCTCTTTTGGATGAGAAGCTCAGCTTTTACTTGGATTTAGACGCAGATCTGCCAACCTTTTTCCAGTTAGCTTTTTTACTTGAAATTATTTTCTTTTCACCTACCTCTTTCGGTCCTCATTAGCGTTTATTCTGTTTCCTTTATCTGCAACCTTTTTTTAATTCTAATGATTCGGCCCTAATCCAACTTGTGTTATGATTTTCAGGTACTTTCTCTCATGTGGTCTTGCTGTCACTAATCTCTCTTTTTGCAGAGCTCGCTTTAATTGGGGTATAATTGTCTGTTCATTCCTCTTTCCATGGCTCTTTCTTTGGTATTCGTGCATAGTAAAGATTACCAAATTAGCTATAGCAAAGATGTTGTAACTTATACCGAATTTCTTGGTATGACTGAGTTGATGATTATCTCTCTTATTTTTAAATATCCCAGTGTTTCGTTAATTTAACATACTATATCGAATTTTTTGGTATTTGTGCCGAAAGCAAACGAGGCTAAATGATTGGAATGAGAAATATGTTGTATGTGATGAATCTAACCTAGGCTGGTTTAACATGGTTGTTGGTTGATCACCTACTCTATATGATTGACAATTTAACATAATAGTAGGTAGTGGTGGTGGTAGTACTTTTAAAAGAGGCTGTTGAAGTACATTATAGCAGTCTTTTTGATAGATATTGTTTCAATCATTACAATTCTCCAATATGATCAATTCAAATAATCATGCTTGGTGTGTTCACTTTATTTTGAATTGAAAAGAAAAGATGTGGATCTTGTTCAATGCTCATCAATCATAGTGGAATCCTTATCATGTTGCCTATTTCTAACTATAGTAATGATGCTCTTTAAACCTCTTCATATTCGGCAATTTTGACTTAATACTTAAATCTTGATTTATTATGAATCATAATAAAAAATTAGCGTGATTTTGATAGAATATCTGTTCACAATTTGAATGGTTAGCCTTGTTTTTTAATTATCTTATTTTCTTCATGAAATTCATTTCAATGCACTACAAATGGGTTATTAGGTTGTTATTTGTTTTAGCATATCATAAATGTTTTGATGATTTATATCTTCAAACGATACTTTTAGAAAATTAGAGAAACAAGAATATTATATAATGCATGAAATGTTTTGTAATTCTGCATACAAAAATATAAAAATGATGGAAGTTTTTTCTTC
The DNA here is from genome assembly GCF_026212465.1 of Amaranthus tricolor. Taxonomy (NCBI): domain Eukaryota; kingdom Viridiplantae; phylum Streptophyta; class Magnoliopsida; order Caryophyllales; family Amaranthaceae; genus Amaranthus; species Amaranthus tricolor. The sequence continues at coordinate 16,780,618 of NC_080049.1, forward strand.
ACGTGCACTACAAGTATGATTTTCAGCTAGTCTTTTGAGAGATCGTCTCTTTGAAGGACGTATATCATGCCCAGTCCATTGAAGATCAATGTCTATTTATCGTATTTTTAATGTCTACTTACATTATCCTTAATGGTTACCTACCATATTTTTAATGCCTACTTTTAATATCTTAAATGTTTACTTAGATCATTCTTAATGCATATTTACAATATTTAAATATACGGATATTTCATGATATACCACTGAGTTTCTTCGAAATTCACCATATACCACACAAAATGTTCTAATTCACCATATACCATTGAGTTTTCGTCCGTTAGTACAAAATACCATCAATGACAACTACCGTTAGTGTGCCGTTTGTGGTAAATTAATAATTCACCATATACCATTTACTTTTTTTTTATTTGCGTCAAATACCATCAGCAGCAGCATACTGTTGAAGAAGCAATGCTTCCTCCTTAGCCTAAATGGCAACTTTATCGGCTAATATAAAAGTTCACCAAAAAGCCTCTATATATCTCTGTATTTAGCAACTAAGATACACATCTGAAATTAATTTAGCAAACCCACATCGAAGAGAATTGTATTCATTTCTCTTAAATTGTAGACTACTAGAACTAGATGCCTACAGCCAAAATATGCCTCCATTCAACTCAACTCAATGAAGCTTATTAGGCATTTATGGTCGTCATAGTTTCATTCTTGCATTTCATACTCTCAAAAGCAAGAAAAGCAGACTATAAGTACTCTTTCAATTAGTTCGAACAGTAAGTACAGTAAAGTGAACAATTGCATCATACTATAGTCCATGACTCATCACAAATTGATTAGTCAGCTTCATTACAGGAGCATAATGCACCACAACAACTTCATCATTCAACTTCACGTAACTCAAATTTCTGATTTCCGACAGAAAGTTGCTGACCAGGCGACCTTCCAGCTGCTTTCTTGTGCTCTTCCCAAAATTGATAATGATCACTAAGAGTCTTGGTAGCAAGTTCCTAGTGTAGAGATTCCATTTCTACCCTTGGTGGCACAAGATACCATGAAACACGACTTGGCTAAGGCGTGCTAGGTCAGCTGGTCATAACATTTCTGAAATTCTGTTCTGTTCTGTTCTGGCATTCCTGACGACTAGCTGACCTTCTCAATTGATTTCAGTGGGTTGTCCATGAAGGTCCATGTACCAAGATTCCATTTTCATCTTCCATGGCCTCTGAGTCTCTCCTGGTTGGTCTAGGCAAGGTCTGCAAGGTAGGCTGCTTGACAGTTGTCGTCTGATCCTGCTGTGTGGTTGCTTTGAGTTCTAAGTTCTCTTCTTCTGTTGCTGGATTAGTGTTCATGCTTGAATTTGATTCTAAAACTTGCTCTTCATCCATATTTCTTATGTGAGTCATCATTGAACCATCCCAATATGGTTCATTGCTCTATATATAGGAGGTCGTTCACCAACCTGAAAATCAAGAAACAGGTTCTTGAAGTTTGTTTCTGTGCATTGTTGGGAAATCATTCAACGCATCATTGTTCAAGCCTTGGTTATCACACGTAGACAAATTAAGGTGTTCAAGAACACCCTTAATTTGGGTGCACTCTCAAATTTTCCCTAAAATATTCATACCTTAATCATAAACTCATGCAGTTCAATTAATTATCCATAAAAGCCCTAAATTAAACAATTTTCACAATCAATCAACCAACCTCACACTGACGAGCATTACTGTGATTAAGCCATTGAAGAAGACAATCCTGATGAACAAACTTAATACTACCGCTACAAGCACACGGATATCTCAACGGATTATCTGCCTCACCAGGGTTTTGACAAATCCTACAAACATCCTCATCTTCATCATCATTATCGAACACATTCCTCGCAACTGATGATGATGACGCCGCCAGAACCGAAAACTCAGAGCTATCCCCGGATGATTCTCTCTCTTCATCTTGATCTTCGATTTTAACTTCGCTTGAATCAATCATTTCGTTCGAAGACGCATCATTTGAGGTTGAATTTAAGGATTGGATCTGAGAATCGAACGATGACGTTGGTGTTGCCGACGAAATCTCCATTACGATTTTTGATGGATTTTTGATGGATTTTAAGGGTTCTAGATCAATGTAGACGAATACAAAGTTTCTTGAATGGAGAAGAAGAAAGATGGAGGATCAATTTTTTGAAGAAATACGTTGTGTTTGGGGAAGTCAAGCCTAACAATGGCACCTGTTGAATGCGTAAGGGAATACTGGTAATTTACCACAAATGGCACACCGACGGCAGTTGTCATTAAAGGTATCCTTTGCTAACGGACGTAAACTCAATGGTATTTGGTGAATTAAAACATTTCGTGTGGTATATGGTGAATTTCGAAGAAACTCAGTGGTATATCATGAAATATCCATTAAATATATTAATGTGTTGGTCCAATTAAAAATGGTCTCTCAAAGAAATCGTCTCTCACAAGAATTTGTGTTTCATAATAATGGACTGAATTATGATTTTACAAACATGGCATTTGCATAAACTTTTGAATATTTTATAAATGATTTGGAAGGTAAAATGCAAATTGTACTTCCTTTGTTCTAAATTACTTGCAATATACACAATATTGCACCATTTATTCATCACCATTAATTTGTAATTAGTTTTTAATTTATAAGTTAAAATATAGTTAACTAGGATCTTGTTTGATTTCTCTCAATGCAAAGATTATTAATATCAATTTTTATCATTTTTTATCATATATAACTAGAGATAGTATTGATTGAATTATCATTAGACTGTGAAAAAAGTCAAACGTTACAAGTATTTTAGAATAGAAAAGCATTAGATTACCCATTTTTTATTTTAATATTATGAGCATAAAAAGTGATATATATAAATTTTATAAAAGTATATCTAAGTTAATTATTGTATTTTTAATATTATGGGTGGTAAAAGTGATATATATTTATATATAAAGTCTTATCGTACATTGATTTATGATATGTTGATATAAGGCTTAATGATTGTATAGATACATTTTATATCAATTGTCATATGTGTTGTATATATCTAATTTAATGATTGTAGATATACATTAGTTAACTACACCTGTGAATGCTTGTAGTCAATGGACGGTTCCAAATCCGGATATAGGAGGAGGGTATGCCGTAAGTAATAGGTTACTGACAATTAACTTAGTGAAACTTAGTCACATCTCATCATCATGAACCAAAAATAATTCTCGTGCGGATGTTCCCAATTGAACGATGCATTGCACTTCTTAGACTTTGGTGTAGTAAACATTATGCATGCAAAGGTTGCTAGGTCGTCTAAAAGTTACGTGCCACGTTGCCGAAGTGTGGTGCCAAATGAGCAAGAGTATGTTACTTTATACTCAGATGTTGCCCAACAACAACAAATTTAAATCCGTCCTGATTATATGTGGGTGTCACTTCTTAAGTCATGAAATTTGGATTATCTGATTTACAATGAAACTGTTGGATTTTCTGTAAAAACTTATGCATTTTAAATTGTTTCGAATTTTATATGTAATCTAAATTCTCTAATATTTTAAATGACTTATACTTTGATATTTGAACTTATAGAAAGTAGTTGTTTCGATGATAATATAGTTAGTTGGATAATTAATTATATATTTAATTAAGTACTAAGCTTCTGTATTAAGTAATCTTGTTTAAATAGCTGGTTAATATTAAGTTGTTACACTTAGTATAAGAGCATAGTTTAATTTTATACTTTGTTTTGTTGCCCATGAGGGAATCTATCCTTTCATTTATGGCTTCTTTCCATAAAACTCAATCTTATGACTCCGAAGCCTCTTTCAGAGTCAATGGATCACATTACATTTTATGCACATATGAAACCTTAGTAGTTGGAATCTTTAATAAAGAAAATCCTAATCAATAACCGTGATTTATAAATGACCACTAAAAAAAGACATAATAATAAAATATATGAATTAAGAAAAAGATATAAAAAAACACTAAAAAGTCTCCTTATAAAATTAGGCCACATAATAGTGATTTACCACTTTTTCAAATAATCGTAATTTATCTGGAAAAATTCTAATCAATAACCGTGATTTATAAATGACCACTAAAAAAAGACATAATAATAAAATATATAAATTAAGAAAAAGATATAAAAAAAACACTAAAAAGTCTCCTTATAAAATTAGGCCACATAATAATGATTTACCACTTTTTCAAATAATCGTAATTTACCTGGAAAAATCCTAATCAATAACCGTGATTTATAAATAACCACTAAAAAAAGACATAATAATAAAATATATAAATTAAGAAAAAGATATAAAAAAAACTAAAAAGTCTCCTTATAAAATTAGGCCACATAATAATGATTTACCACTTTTTCAAATAATCGTAATTTATCTGGAAAAATTCTAATCAATAACCGTGATTTATAAATGTCCACTAAAAAAAGACATAATAATAAAATATATAAATTAAGAAAAAGATATAAAAAAAACACTAAAAAGTCTCCTTATAAAATTAGGCCACATAATAATGATTTACCACTTTTTCAAATAATCGTAATTTACCTGGAAAAATCCTAATCAATAACCGTGATTTATAAATGACCACTAAAAAAAGACATAATAATAAAATATATAAATTAAGAAAAAGATATAAAAAAACACTAAAAAGTCTCCTTATAAAATTAGGCCACATAATAATGATTTACCACTTTTTCAAATAATCGTAATTTATCTGGAAAAATTCTAATCAATAACCGTGATTTATAAATGACCACTAAAAAAAGACATAATAATAAAATATATAAATTAAGAAAAAGATATAAAAAAAACACTAAAAAGTCTCCTTATAAAATTAGGCCACATAATAATGATTTACCACTTTTTCAAATAATCGTAATTTACCTGGAAAAATCCTAATCAATAACCGTGATTTATAAATGACCACTAAAAAAAGACATAATAATAAAATATATAAATTAAGAAAAAGATATAAAAAAAACACTAAAAAGTCTCCTTATAAAATTAGGCCACATAATAATGATTTACCACTTTTTCAAATAATCGTAATTTACCTGGAAAAATCCTAATCAATAACCGTGATTTATAAATGACCACTAAAAAAAGACATAATAATAAAATATATAAATTAAGAAAAAGATATAAAAAAACACTAAAAAGACTCCTTATAAAATTAGGCCACATAATAATGATTTACCACTTTTTCAAATAATCGTAATTTATCTGGAAAAATCTAATCAATAACCGTGATTTATAAATGACCACTAAAAAAAGACATAATAATAAAATATATAAATTAAGAAAAAGATATAAAAAAAACACTAAAAAGTCTCCTTATAAAATTAGGCCACATAATAATGATTTACCACTTTTTCAAATAATCGTAATTTATCTGGAAAAATTCTAATCAATAACCGTGATTTATAAATGACCACTAAAAAAAGACATAATAATAAAATATATAAATTAAGAAAAAGATATAAAAAAAACACTAAAAAGTCTCCTTATAAAATTAGGCCACATAATAATGATTTACCACTTTTTCAAATAATCGTAATTTACCTGGAAAAATCCTAATCAATAACCGTGATTTATAAATGACCACTAAAAAAAGACATAATAATAAAGTATATAAATTAAGAAAAAGATATAAAAAAACACTAAAAAGTCTCCTTATAAAATTAGGCCACATAATAATGATTTACCACTTTTTCAAATAATCGTAATTTATCTGGAAAAATTCTAATCAATAACCGTGATTTATAAATGACCACTAAAAAAAGACATAATAATAAAATATACTACCTCCTATTCAGCTGAATTGTCCCATTTTTTTTTTGACACTATTCACTTATCACTCTTAATTTGTATTTTACTCTTAATCTATAAGTTAAAACATAGTCATATGGGATCTTGTTTGATTTGTCTCAATACAAGGATTATTAATATCAACTTTTTATAATTTTTAATTAAGCATAATTTGAGATATTAAGAGTTAAAATGTTGCCTCGGCAAGTGTGAAAAGTCAAATGGGACAGTTCAACTGAATAGGAGGGAGTATAAATTAAGAAAAAGATATAAAAAAAACACTAAAAAGTCTCCTTATAAAATTAGGCCACATAATAATGATTTACCACTTTTTCAAATAATCGTAATTTACCTGGAAAAATCCTAATCAATAACCGTGATTTATAAATGACCACTAAAAAAAGACATAATAATAAAATATATAAATTAAGAAAAAGATATAAAAAAAACACTAAAAAGTCTCCTTATAAAATTAGGCCACATAATAATGATTTACCACTTTTTCAAATAATCGTAATTTACCTGGAAAAATCCTAATCAATAACCGTGATTTATAAATGACCACTAAAAAAAGACATAATAATAAAATATATAAATTAAGAAAAAGATATAAAAAAACACTAAAAAGTCTCCTTATAAAATTAGGCCACATAATAATGATTTACCACTTTTTCAAATAATCGTAATTTATCTGGAAAAATCTAATCAATAACCGTGATTTATAAATGACCACTAAAAAAAGACATAATAATAAAATATATAAATTAAGAAAAAGATATAAAAAAAAACTAAAAAGTCTCCTTATAAAATTAGGCCACATAATAATGATTTACCACTTTTTCAAATAATCGTAATTTATTTGGAAAAATTCTAATCAATAACCGTGATTTATAAATGACCACTAAAAAAAGACATAATAATAAAATATATAAATTAAGAAAAAGATATAAAAAAAACACTAAAAAGTCTCCTTATAAAATTAGGCCACATAATAATGATTTACCACTTTTTCAAATAATCGTAATTTACCTGGAAAAATCCTAATCAATAACCGTGATTTATAAATGACCACTAAAAAAAGACATAATAATAAAATATATAAATTAAGAAAAAGATATAAAAAAACACTAAAAATTCTCCTTATAAAATTAGGCCACATAATAATGATTTACCACTTTTTCAAATAATCGTAATTTATCTGGAAAAATTCTAATCAATAACCGTGATTTATAAATGACCACTAAAAAAAGACATAATAATAAAATATATAAATTAAGAAAAAGATATAAAAAAAACACTAAAAAGTCTCCTTATAAAATTCGGCCACATAATAATGATTTACCACTTTTTCAAATAATCGTAATTTACCTGGAAAAATCCTAATCAATAACCGTGATTTATAAATAACCACTAAAAAAAGACATAATAATAAAATATATAAATTAAGAAAAAAATATTTAAAAACACTAAAAAATCTCCTTATAAAATTAGGCCACGTAATAATGATTTTACCACTTTTTCAAATAATCGTAATTTACCTCGACTTTCGTCTCTATCACCTATAGAAATATTTCAAAGTCTAGTCTAAAAGATTTTATCTATCGTTGTCTCTTACTTTTTATAAAATGGAGAGCAAGATTCACATCCTACACTTGAATGTCCACGGATTCATGAACTCTTGACATGTGTCATTCAACCTTTCTTGATTGAAGACTAGGTCCCTAATCCCTATGCCAACTTATTGATGAAATTCAATTTTCATGAAAGACTATACTTACTGGTTTCAATTTACTTTTGTTTTTTATTCAGTTTAAAATATTAATTTAATTATTAATATCTTTAATTATGTATAATAAAAATTTATAAAAGTTTAATATTGATTTTCTTTGCAATGAGACGAATGAAATAGAATTTCACTTGACAATGTTTTAACCTATAGATTAAAAACTAATCGCAATTTAAGAGTGATGAATAAATAGTACTATTTTTCTAATGTTGCAACTAATTGAAAACGAAGAAATTATGTTTTTATTTTAAAAGAGTAGGAACTGGAATATGGTTACTCTACTCAATTAAATAGATTCTACAAGTTATGCTTTAAGTATAGTCTACACATACGCTTTCCAAGACTCTTTCACTGAGCTTGTTGATATTGCACTCTTATAAATTCTTTATAATCCCATACCTTTAGGTATTTTAAGCTATGCTTCCTTTGAACCAGAGTTCATATGTTATGGCTTCATTTTCTTTTTGAGTAACTCAGTTAAGGATGTGACATGTTGTTAGTATTGTCTCACCCAAAACCCTTTATTCAAACCTTATCAATCCTCTTGTGTTTTCACACCCTTGTACGCATTAAGGTGATGCCCAACAACATCTTTTGCAAAAAAAAAAAAGCATCACTTATCAAATATCAATGCTCTTGTCCTAACACATCCCAACAAAAGTGATAATTGAGAGAAAACATACGCATTTTTTAGAGGCTGCTAGAGCTCTCTTGTATATGTCTAATGCCCTTATTCATCGTGTTTACCTACATTTTTAAATAGACTACATGTATCATAAACTCATTAGTTTTTCTTTTCAAGAGATCAACATAAAACCACTAACATTCTCGACAATCTTATATATTTTAAGAAATTATCAATGTTATTTGCCAATTTCTTTATTATATTAAAAAATTATAATAGTGCGTGAAATAAAATTTAAAATGTTTCATAAAATTTAGATCACAAATAATCTACATAAACTGTATTAGAAAGAAAAAACTTTAGTTGATTAATTTGACAAATTTGAACAAGATAATACTATTTGATTCATCCACTATCAAAAAATTTGTATCATCTCCCATCCTATTAGGGATGTCAATTCGGTCTGATCAACATCCTCTGATCCGAGTTTTTTTATACGATTAGAGTCCAAGAAAATTAATATTCGACTCTGAATTCGATAATTATATAGTCTGAGTCCAATTCAGAGATGGATCGGTGTTAGACCTCATAAAGTTCGATACTCCAACTCAATTCCGACTAGACTCGACTCGACACTAGACTCCGAATTGAATATAAGTATAATACTCAAAGTTTTAAACGCAACATTTGAATTTCATAATTGAATATTAAAAGATAAATTCGGTGAATTATAGCTAAAGTTATTTAAAGCGTAAATTGAACTCAAATCAAAAACAACTCTTAGAATTGGATCGTATAATCGAATGATTCAAGAATTTTGCAAAAATAAGAAGTTGTAATTGCTTATGTGTAATAGTCCAGGTTAAAGTGAACCAGATATTCACATGTAAATATGAATTTCCGATTACACGTCGGACATTTAAGTTAAACCGTTTCTACGATCAACGACATTTTAGTGATAAACAAATAAGTAATCAAAAGAAAACGATAGAAATAAATCAGCGGAAGTCTTCAATGTTTACAACTTAAGAGCCTAAAGGCCTCATCAAAACCAGATAAAGTCCAAAATAGAACGTACTTGCTAAAAATAATTAATAAAGTTCAAACGATAAACAAATGACATAAACTCATGTGTGATAGTCAACTCATTAACAGGTTCTAACGTTTGAATCCTCACACACCAGTCCCGTATGCAAATCAACCTGCTAGTTGTCGAATGACAACATCATAGCAAGCACTAAAGAACACAAACCAATACACGTTAGAGACTTCATACAATGTATTATACAGATTACGTACAAGTAATGAGTTCATCCTAGCATGTAAGGCTCTAATAGTTAAGATATCATATTTGACTATCCGATTCCCAACTCATGTCGTTGCCCATCCACTTGGGGTCGCCAGAGTAATATAAAAGTTTGGAGAAATACACATGGGAGAGCTAATCACATAGCAACCTCCGACCTAAGACGTTGCCCAACCTATTCGGGTTGTCCAAGGTATGTGCATACCCCCATGGTGACCGTAATAATCCAAAACTGTCATGGGAATGATAACTATAATAATTCCAATCCAATAATTTAATCCCATGTGCTAACCAACACAACCATCATCAAGTTTCCAATTTAAGACTCCTTTCAAATTATTTTTAGTGTCTAAGCCTTAAGTGATATACAACATCACATTAATGAATGAAATCAACATTTTTCGCACAACCAATTATAAAAGCATGGTCTAAGCGTGTAACTTGGTAGTACGGTAAGTTAATCAAAACACGTCGTGAAAGAGATCTCAACCTCTTATGAATTGAGGTCCTAAACACAGCACACATACAAAAATCACGTATTAGTACGTATTTACACAACCAATCTACTTTATGTAATCAAGGCGTCACTAAAGTTCATAATTTTAAATGATTAAACATTAAACACAATAACTTCTCAATTTCGAAACACAACCAATAGCTTTACTGGTCATTTTGAAAAGTTTCAAAAACTCAAACCGAACATCCGACTTCACCACTATGTCCGAAAGACATCAATTACGTTGGGTATCAATTTCATAATTTTTAACGCCAATTTACTATTTTTAATTAATTTTAGCGTTTAAGTGACTTTTAATGTAATCGATGAACGAAACGATAATAAAATGCACCCGAACGTCGAGGATCAAGGCGCGACTGCCTAGGCACACTTGCTGCCCAGAATTTTATTTATTTATTTATTTATTTCATTTAAATATCTACATTCCTTTAATTTCTTTATTCTAAATTCAATGAATTCTTGATGTGCAAATTTTAATTTACCGCAAGCGCATGGTGTACGTGTAGCAATACGGGTTGAACTCAGAGAAGCGAGTTAACAATTTCGTTCGGTTTATGATTATGAGACACGGATAAACAAAATAGTTGGTCTAGGAATCTAACACTACTACAAGCAATAATTAAGATGATGTAAGTAAAACTAATAATTAAATCTAAGATAATGATTAATATGAAGATGATAATGATGAGGCAAATCTAGGGTATCAGGAATCACCAAATTCTAACATGAGAGTCAATTACTCTCATAATTGTAAAAAATTGAGTCTTTGATATAATTAAACGTGATCTAATTAATCTCGAGCTTTCGCTCTATTGATCAATATCAGTTTAAGACCTTATAGTATTAATCCTCAAACTTCCGTTTTATTGACTAAACTACTAGGAATTTAACTTAAATACATCTCAATCCTAAATTAACCCTAATCTCACTACTACATTAATGAGCTATTACTACCCCAAAAACCCGTAGCAATAGGCTCAAAAACCGTTCCAATAGGTCTATAGCGACGGTTCAATACCCGTCGCATTTGTGGCCGTAGGTATAGGTCTACTGCAACAGTTCAGATATCTATTGCGACGGTCTCACTATAACTACAGCAATAGGTTCTTATCACCGTCGCTATAGACCTATTGCGACGGTTACTTTGAAACCGTTGCAATAAGTCTATTGCGAAGGTCATTGCAACCTATTGCAACCCCATGTTTTAACCGTTCCAATAAGTCTATTGCGAAGGTCATGGCTCTCTATTGTAACGCCTTGTTAAAGATATAAATTACATATGTATAATTAACTTTGATATAATTCATCAACTCTAATACAAAATAAAGCACCAACTCTAATTAGTTCAATTAGTGGCTTTGATACATGCAACATTACAAAAGTACTTCAACATCAACAATCATCATCCAATAATGAACAACACGTACACTTCTAGCCGTGGCTTTACCTATGTTTCTTCTTCTTCTTCCTCTTCTTTATTAGCTCCATCAAGTGCCTACATGAACAATACGATTCACTAAATTTAATGGTAAGATAAAATCAAAAACATAGTAAAATGGGAAGAAGAAAAAAACTTACAAATCGATTGTTAGAGTGCGCTCCAACAGAAAAATGTCCATTTGACTCAGTAGGTGGAGTTGTAGCATTACTTCCTATTTTTGATAGATCTGAAAGCACAATATTGACCTCGGGATTGGCTTTAAGTAGTTTCTGTAGTTGGGGATTAGCTTCAAGTACTTGATCCATAACTTGCGATTGCATGTTCTGTAAGAACTCGGGAGGAAATATGTAGCTCGAGTTAGTGCTCACTTTCCTTAGAGAAGTTTTTGTCACACCTTTTCCATAGATTCGCACACGTCCACTATGCTCTGGTTTCTTTATCACTTCACTATAAGCATCTTTATAGTTTGAACCTTGATGTTCTTGCGACTCTATTGCTTTCATTTTCTCCTATTAACAATTTAAAACACCAGTGTATGCAAATTAAGTCAACAATACACTGTAAAACTCCAGCCATGACATCATGGCTTTCGTACACAAATAATAAGGCCAAATATGTTTGGGAACATACAATATTTTGTTTTGCAACATCGAAGCTTGTTTTGTATGACTTTCCTGGCTTTCTTTTTCGAGAAGTGATGTAGACTTTTGCATTTGAAGGTTCTTCCTTATTTGGATCTTGTTGTTTCTATTCAAAATAATTTCATTAGTTAAGTTTATTTCGTATAAATAGATAAAAAACTGAAAAAATAATTACCAATTCTTCACGCAACGTTGTATAGGATGTAGGACCCATATTGTGAAAGTCATCCGACATTTGTCGATTAGATTTATTCTTCTCACTTTCATTCTATTGGATGGAAAAGAAAAGAAATCAGTGAAATATATCTATAGGAGAGAAGACTAAAACAAAATAAATATAAGAAGAGGAATACATACTTTAACTTCCTCAGCATCCCAATACTTTAGAAGTAGTTCGAATTGGCAATCTGGAATTATTGGTGGACGCTTATTCCATCTTTCAGCATAAGTGTTATATTTGTAGTAGTATAATCTCTTACACCTACATTTTCAATCTTTCCACATGGCATTCATAGTGGTCAACGCCCATGTTTTGCCAGCATCGTGTCCCACATACTTCTCCTATATATTTAATTTTTTTACTTAGTAAACATTTTATCATACATATATAATAAAGTAGAAATTAGCAAATAATAATTTCATGCACTTACTTGGACATCTTCCACATTTTGTCGTGTGTGGGTAAGCTTAGCCATTCACAATAATTCAGCGGTGCATACTCAGGATTCCTAGCCACAGTCCCTAGATATCGACTATATTCATTGTTAATTTTTTTTGTAGGACCAATTGGTTGTCCAACTGCGTTAAAGACGACCACTGGTCGTTCATGCATTGTACGAGCATGAGCCTCAACTAGCTTTGTGGGACCTCGATGCTTCTTCTATTTTGGAGCTGAAAAAAATAGAAATACATTGATATGTGATGGACTTTAAAACTGAAGCATAATAATAATTTTTTTAAAAATAAGTTGTGTTGCAAATCAAACCTTGAACCACAAATCAAACTGGAGCAAGTAATGCATCATAAAATGTGCATCATGGCTCTTGTATCCTGTGATTTTTCGTTCATTTACTTGCACACACCGAGCAATGTTTGAGGCATAACCTTGGGGTAGCGTTGCATTTTTTATGGTTTGGCAAAACAATCGTCTTTCATTGGCATTCATCCAAAACCTTGATGTTGGAACCTCTTTAGTTCCATCTTCTAACTCTTTAATCTCCAACTCAGGAACCCAACGTAGGTCTTTCTTTTCTCGGAGGTCTTTTAGGTCTCAACGAGCAGCTAAATTATCTTTTGTCTTCCAGGAATGGCTAACAATGTCGCAACAATATTATCAAACACATTTTTTTCTATGTGCATGACGTCCAAATTATGGGGATTAGAACAATGTTTCCAATAAGGCAACTTAAAAAGTATGGACATCTTTCTCCAGGGATTAGGATCATCCTCTGCTTGTTTCATCTTAGGTTGCTTTTTCCCATAATCATTTGGAAAATCACAAAGCAATTCCTCAATCTCAATTCCCGTCAAAGCCACGGGTGCAATTCGTTCATCAATTTTTCCATTGAAGTTTCTTTTATTAAAACGCCACGGGTGATCAGTATCCAAAAATTTGCGATGGCACATGTAGCAATACTTGTGGCTATATGGTAACCACACTAAACCAATTTCATAATGAAAATATGGGCAAGCTGTTTTACCTTTTGTGCTCCAACCAGATACCATTGCATAAGCAGGAAAATCACTAATAGTAGACACCAAAGCTACTTGCATGTCAAACCTTGTATTTGTTGACGCATCATATATTTCTAGGCCAAACTCCCACAAATCATTAAGATCTTTGATAAGTGGTTGCAAGTAGAAATCAACATCTTTTCCAGGAGACAATGGGCCGGGGATAAGTAATGACAAAATTAGAAACTCTGACTTTGTGGCCAACCATGGAGGCAAGTTATAGTTGACCAAAATTACTGGCCATGTACTATGCACAATGCTCATTGAATTAAATGGGTTAAACACATCTGTGGCTAATGCAAGCCTCACATTACGAGGATCTTGAGAAAATTTTGGATACAATTTGTCAAAGTTCTTCCAAGCTTCACCGTCCACCGGATGTTGCAAAAGTCCAAGTCCGTCTTTTCCTCGACCATTTGCATGCCATTTCATGTAATTAGCAGTTTCGGCACACATATATAACCTTTGCAACCTTTTCTTAAGTGTAAAGTATCTTAGAATTTTTGCTGGAATTTTATGTGCCTTTTCTGAGGTATATTCAGTGTGATCATTTTCATTCGATTTCCACCTTGAGGCCCCATAAACATGACAACTTGTTGCAGTTGCATGCTCCTCCCAATATAGCATGCAGTCATTAGGGCATGCATCAATTTTTTTATAATCTAAACCTAAAACTTTCAACACTTTTTTTGCTTCATTCAACGATGTTGGCAATACAGAATCATCGGGTAGAACTTCCTTAAACAATGCTAGCAAAGTAGAAAATGCAACATTACTCAACTTATGATCACACTTGTATATATAAAGGCGAATTATAAACGCAAGTCTAGAGAATTTTTTGCAACCAGGATATAATTCTTGTTGGCCTTTTTCTATTAGACTTACAAACTTCTTTGCCTCATCATTTGGCCCTTCTCTCAGTGTAACGTTGAACATTTCTTGTATACCATCATTCATGTTCAATGGTTCATCATGTGCCTCTAATTCTTATTCATCACCCATCTTCCCAAACCCAGAAAATTCATCACTTCTTGGTACAAAACCATTGCAAATGATATGATCTTTCACGTCATTCTGACCATACCAATATCGATGATAACACATACAACATGGGCAACTAATTTGATTTCCTTGGGACCTTGTAGCAAAAGCTTTTTCAATGTATTCATCCGTTCCTTTTTGATAATCATAAATCCATCTAGGAAATTCCCACCACTTATCCATTTCCTAAATGTAACTATTATAAGATTTTATACTAAAGGCAAAAACACTAGATTAATTAACAATTAATCAACTTGTATCAAGAAATCAGAGATTTGAATTATGATTATATTACTAATAATAAGTCAAATAAAAAATAATTAACAATTTAATTAACAAATAGCAAATAGCAAATAATAGCAGCAACTCAACCAATTATGATTAACCAGAGATTAGAATTATGATTATGATTAACCAGAGATTTGAATTATGAAATTACCTCAACCAATTAATTAACAAATAGCAAAAAATAGCAGCAACTCAACAGCAGTAGCGAACAATAGCCAGAACGGCGAACAACAGAGCAACAACCACCAATGACAGCGGCAGCACCGTCCCACGACCCAACAACAGCTACCCACGACGGAACAGCACCGTCCCACGACCCAACAGAACCGTCCAACGGCAGCAGCAACAACGACCCAACAGTAGCAACAACGACCACTTACGGCAGCCCGCAGCGACCAACGAACACTAGAAGCGCTGACCAACCACAGTAGATGAGTGGAGCCAATGCGTAGCAGCCCCGCCGCGCAACACCTCCAAACAGCCGCGCAAAACAGCTAAGTCGAAGTAGCAACAGTAGATCGAAATTCGCAAAGAAGATTTAGAATTAAATTGATGTGTAAATGAGAAATTAAGTTAAGTTTTAGAGGAAATTACAATTTAGTTTGTGAAATTGGGTTTTTTGAGAAGTAAGAGTGAATGTATGGTAATGAATCAGAAAGTAAGTAAAGGTGGAAAAGTTGAAAGTAAGTGAAATTTTTATTTTTCATTTCCCGGCAAACACTGCCCTCCTTAATATAATTTCATCAATTGAAGGTCTATTGCGACGGTTAATACACAACCGTAGTAATAGGTATCCGTCCCATAACAATAAGTAGTCAATTGCGACGGTTTTAAACTAACCGTAGCAATAGGGTCCTAACTGTCGCAACAGAGTATCTATTGCTACGGTTTAAGTCTAACCGTCGCAATAGAGCGTCGCCATTGCTCGTTAATGTATTAGTGTCTCAAACTTCCGTTTTATTGAAAAAGTTAATAAAGATATTTAAACTAAAATCAATTAATCATATGTTTAATCATAGACCCAAATTTTATACAATTAATCGATAAAATATCATTCCATGCTTCGAATTAGGGTTAAACCCTTAACCCTAATAAAGAAAACTACTCACTAGACATGTTGATGAACATGCAATTAATGATAAATGAAAATCTAATTGAAATACTACACATGAAAATAATCAATAAATCAACACAAAAAGACAAGTAATGAAGTAGCAAATCAAGAATACTTACTAATGGAGAAGAAATAAATGTAAATTGCAATAAAAATAAACATAACAATGGAGTTTTTCAAAAATGAAAACCCTAAAAACACAAAGGAATAATTCTAAAATTAAAACTAAAAAGATAATAACTAAAAGTAACTACCCCTATTTATACTAAAAGCTAGTTTGTAGGCTTTTTTCATAAAAAGTAACTCCCGATGTCTATTCTAAATAAAATAAAAATAAAAATAAAATATTAAAACAATGATGAAAAACCGTCAGTAACTGAGCAGAGGGGAACGCCGATTCGGCGGCCATGGTCCTCAATAGTAAACCGAGTCGGATTTTAATGAATGCGGAAGCGTGCAATTTCCAGAACCTACTGCCGTCTCGGCAGCTGCTTTGCCCCTATGAAAGTCGAGTCGGCTTTAATGACTGGCAAAAATACGAAATTTTCCAAAACATAACGCCGACTCGGCGTTTCTTGGACGTTTTGTGAAGCTGAGTCAGCTTTGAGTACTGCTAATAATGCTCCATTCCAGAAGGTTACACCGACTCAGCCTTGCATTAGAATCCTCATAGAGCCGAGTATGCCTTCCTCAAACCTAGGAGCTTCGTACTTAGGTTCATTTTGCGACTTCTTTCTTCGTTCTTTAACTTATGAGCATCAATCTTCTTCTCAAAATGCCATGCAATTGTAAAAGCCACAATCCTTGCACAAACATACCCAAATATCATCATAATTAACTCATTTACTCTCAAATGATCAAACCATCGTAAATTAGAGTAAATGGACTAAAAACAATCCTAAACTACCACTAAACTTCATCAAAGGAGCATAAAAATAAGCACAATAAGTGCAAATACTTGCACTTACCAGTTCTATTTCCCATGTTTACAATTTAACATATACTACTAGTTATCAATCTTAAAAATGAAATAATGAAAATATGAGCATCCCCGCATACATAAATCTTAACAGCCAATTAACGACAATCATAAAAAGAAAATCTATAATAATTATATTTGTTAGGGATCAGAAATTCCATATACTCGAAATGCCCAAAATGCCCAAAATGCCCTTGGTCAATGGGTCAAGGGTCAATAGTACAAGTCAATATCGACCTTAAAGTCAATATTATAATGGTCAAAGTCACATAATAGTTTCCCATATTCACCTCAACTGAAGACACTTCCATGGGTAACCGCAACCATTATGTTACTTCCATGGTCACATTCTCTATAAGACAACATTATAGACATAACCAACCAGCGATTACAATTCCTATACTAAAACTCCTATAAATAGATCATCCTAATGCAAAAATTGGGTTACGCAATTCTACTCTCAGACTCATACTTACACTTACCACTTACATTTATCCTTTTCGGTCTCACTTATGCATCGGAGGGCCTTCTGAGACATTAACTCCTAGTTTACTCTTTCTTTGTGGTTGCAGGTACACCACTCGCGAGGGTCAGATCACCTCATTTCCCTTAATTCAAAGGTACTTCTCACTTAAAATCCTCTTTACAAATTCGACCATCTCACGGTAGAAACAGTTTGGCGCCGTCTGTGGGGAATGATAAGTACCAACTTTCCAAATTACTTAACACTCAACCTTGAACTTTTCAATGGCACCCCGAAAAACCAACACTAAGGAAGCGTTTATGGCTCGAAGCACCAACACTTCCACTTCTCATCGTGAAAATCAGGCTGTAACAAGGCAGGATCCTGACATCCTTGCAAATAATCTTTCACAAACTTTTGCTGAGCAGTTACGCAATGTCGCAGCCCAACAAAATTCACCCCAACAAAACGACAACATCGAATTGAATGCCACTTTGGCAACCATGGCTCAACAAATGCAGGATCTTTGAATTATGTTCGCTGACCACAAAAATGCCACACCCGAATTTGAGCGTCACACCATGGGGGAGAGTCATCAATCTCACTCTAAAGCTGAAACTTCGAAAAAGACACTTTTCAAGAGAGAGACGTCTCATGTAAATATCTCCACAAAAAAAATAAAAATGGCAGAGACATAAGATCTCATCTTAATAAAATTTGGCGGGAAAAGAACAATAGTGTCCAAAGTTTCCTGGATAGGAAGTGAAGTCAGAGGACTCAAGGAACAAAGGACCAAAATAGTTCATTCCATTTGGCAGAGTTGCCCGCCCCTCTATTAGCTGAATTTTATCTTTAATTTTGCTCCTATAAGTGGCTCGTTTAGCGTAAGGAAACTATATGTTATTGCATTGTTTTATTGGATTTTACGCTTATTTTGTTGCTTTGGTGTTTTATTTCATTTCAGGATCTAATCATCAAAACTGAGCACAAACTAGCCCTTTTTGTTGCATACATTGCTCACCTAAAAGTCGAGGGCTCAAAGAAGTGAAGCATCATGAGCCAAGCCACAAGAACAAGCCACAAGACGCCGACTCGACTAGAAGTAGCTCGAGCCAAGGTAGCTCGAGCAGTCCAGAAGCCTGTACTTGTGATCAGAAGTTAAGTATCACATTCCTGAAGGTTGAGCGAGTACAGTCAAACTTCCAGTAGCTTTTGATCATTAGCAGAATGCATTTCAGGGGTACAGAATATCCGCTCGACCAGGTCGAGTGAGATAGCTCGGGTCGAGCGAAGATGATTTTCACATTCTTACTAATTTTTAAAGTTTCTGATGTTGTACCTGATGGTGGCTTGACTAGTTGAGCAGGCTCCGCTCGAGTCGAGCGAGATGGGCGGTAGTAGCTTTTACGATCTTTTTAAATATCATTTGAGGTCTAATCATATTTATTCCTTTTTATTGATGTTGCCAGGACTGCTTAGCCACCCTACCCTATTAATAAGGGGTAGCACCTCCCTTCTACAACCTAGGGGTGATGTAACAATCATGAAATCACCACCCCCACTTGTTTTGAAGGCTATAAATAGAGAAGAGGAAGATGGAACTGGGCATCTCAAATTTCACCCTTCATTTTGAGTAAGTTTTATGTATTCTTCATAGCTTAGCTTTAATTTCAATTAAAAATTGGTGTTTAGCATAATTTCTTAGCTTTCATTTCAATTAAAAGTTAGTGTTTAGCATAATTTCTCTTTCAATTCAATTAAGAACTTTCAATTTTCAATTACAATCTTATTTTCAATCCTCTAGTGTAACATTTTGCAATTTGGAATCTTCATCCATTGATGTATTATTATTGAAGCTTTTGGAAGCTATTACTTTGAATCATCAACAATCATCTTCTTCATCCTTAGATTGAACCCAAAAGAGTAAATTCTATCTTTTGCATATTATTGTTTTCAATTCATGTCCCCTAGTTATCTTTGATTAATTGCTTTTAGCTTCACATATTCATGCTTGTAGTTTTTCAACTTATATTGCATTCATCTTTTCGGAGTACTCTTGTTTAATTCATTCATCTATGGTTCTTGGCTTGTTTTCAATTTACGATCTCAATATGAGCATGAGTGAGTAGTTTATTTTGGCTTAGGCTAGGCTTTATCAGCATGTATGTAGTCTAAATTTCTTTCTTTACCTTTGGGTTGGTTGTGTTGTTTATGGTTTAAGATGGATTTTGCTATCATGTGTAGTGTCGTTGAATTAAGGGTGAGAGTCAACTTTTAATGATAATCTATGCTTAAAAATTAAGTCATCTCCATGAGAATAGGTAGATGCTTTGATTGGAAATGTTGAATGTGTACTTCATGTCTTAATATATGCTTAGCTCCATGAGAATAGGTAGTTGAGTATGATTTAGGAAGCTTTTGTTGCTCGAGAGAGAACATTAGTATTTATGATACGTTCTTCCCCAAAACAAAACATCCATGACCTTAGGTTAAAGTTTAGTAAACACTACTTTGGTGAGAAAGCCTAGCCTATGCCTCTTTAGCTTATTGATCATTTTCTCTTTGCTTTAGTTCATTGCATCCTTATTTACTTTTATGCTTCATTTTCATTAAGTATTTTTAATTGCCTACTTTAATTGTTTCTACCAACAAACATCATATTATACGTTTTCGAACACACTAATCGATTGTGAAACTATTAACTTAACCCCCACTCCCTGTGGATTCGACCCGTACTTGCCGCCGTACTAAGCTACGCCGTGCACTTAAGGTATTACTATTGAAGGACATAAAGTCTCGATCACCCTCCATGTTCCATCCAAGCAAATGAAGATCCTATGCTGCTAAATTCTCCTTTATCTGCGGACACCTTAGCCACATCAAATCCCGCCAAGATTAAAATCCCAGCAATAACTCCCTTCTCCGGCACTCAACGCCCCAAAGAACACATGATCGCATATAAAAATCTAATGGTATTGTATACGATAGACCCAACACTCTTGTGCAAATTCTTTCGCATTACCTTGACAAGCCTAGCCCTGACTTGGTATACTTTGCTTCCCAATGGAAGCATTCATAGCTTAGTCGAGCTCGAAGCTAAGTTTCTCAGCCATTTTATGGCTTCCAAGACGCATGAGAAATTTAAAAATTTCACCTGCTGAGCATAACTCAACAAGAAGGAAAATCCATGTCTGCTTAGCTTCAATGAATCCATGACGGAGTCTTGGTGGTAACCGATTTGGAAGAGTCTATTGTTGTGTCAGCCTTAATAAACGGCATGAAAACTCACAAACTGAAGTTCCAGCTCTTGGAAAATCAAGTCAAAACCTATGCTGAAGCAATGAGGTAGGCCATAAGTTTTGTCACCGCCTTCAACATCTGCCATCAACTAGATCTTAACTTCAAGATAAGGAATAGTGACAAAATGGTTGGGACTCAAAGGGAGAAACCCCAAAATCAGAATCAAATGGCAACAAGAGGTCCTAATTGATCCGAGGGAGAAAGGAAATGTGATACCCTGGATTTAGCATGAAAAATGATTGATAGACTACTCATATCAACAAGGTGCATCTTCTTTTCATGAGAGCCCATTTGCTAAGAACTCCACAGTTAAATGTGCTTGGTGTGGAGTAATCTTAGGATGGGTGACCTCCTGGGAAGTTTTCCCGTTCGCGCACGAGTGAGGCCAAAGTGCGCTGGAAAGACTTGTGTTGGTTTGTCAGGCTAGTCTATTGTCTCCCTGTGTAGTCACCGGCGGTCCGAGGGGCCGAGGTGTTACAGGAAATACCCACCGTGGAAACTCAGAGATGACGGTTATGACTCAAGATTTAACCGCAATGGGAGAGACATCTTCTACGCCATCAGAAATGAACTGCCTTCTCTTTCAGCAATCCCTACACCTCAAAATCGAAGAAACATGGATTTGTGGTGTGAATATCACAAGAAACATGGCACACACATTCTAATTGCTGTGAATTGAAGAGAATCCTGGACCAGTATGCTGATGAAGGGAAATTAAACCAGTTTGTCTACCATGGTTCATCAGGGAGGAGGTATAACTCGGACAATCGGGAATACAAAAAGGTGAAGCCGAAAAAGAAATCCGAGACAAAGGATCACTCTAGTGCCACCAATGCTGTGATTAACATGATAGTGGGAGGGTTCTCATAAGAATATCCCACACTTCGATCTGCAAGAGACAACATTCATATGTTGATCAAAAGTCCGCCAAAAGAGCATCCCACTTGTCCTGAGATGAAGTTTGACGAGAAATTGAGCATACCTCTACTACAACCACACACTGACCCGGTGGTGGTCAGTCTCAAGATCGACCAAATGAAAGTCCGCCGTGTTCTGGTAGACACAGGAAGCACAACTGACTTAATCACTATGGATTGCCTCCGTCAAATGAAGTACGAAGAAAAACACCTTCAGCCCATCAAAAAGCCCTTGATTGGGTTTGGAGGTGGAAGAGCCATCCCACTCGGAACGATAGTCCTTCCAATGAGCGTCTGCGAGAAGAACAAGGGTCAGTGTCTTGCAGTCTGGCTTCACTGTAGTTGATATAAGATTCTCTTACAACATAATGGGGCTTCCATTAGTCAACAAAATCAAAGCCGTCATAGCTACTCATCAAATACTCCTATAATACGAATGGGATGATGCCTCCATAGGAATATTGAGAGGCGATCAAAAATCAGCTCGAGAATGCCTCATCAATACTCTGAAAAATGGTGAGCTAGTTCAAGAACGCGTACAAAAGAGAAAGCTCGAAGAAACTTCTGTTTTAAATATTCAAACTCCGCCTTAAAGGCCAAAACCCGCTGAAAAATGTGAAGAAATAGACCTCTGGGGAAAAAGGCGAATTGACCAAAATAGGCACAAACTTAAAAGAAGAAACAAAGCAAGAGATACTCAGCGTCTTTCTGAATTCTAAGACATCTTTGCCTTCAATGTCTCGGAAATGCCCGGTATCCCAAAAGAAGTCATGCGCCACAAACTTGACATCTGACCTGGATACAAGCCCATCAAACAAAATTTGAGACATCAAGGTAAGGAAAGGGTGGAAGCAGCAAAGGTGGAAGTTTAAAAGCTCCTCAAAGCCAATTTCATTCGAGAATGCCAATACTCTGATTGGCTCTCGAACGTTGTCCAGGTAAAAAAGCCCAATGGCAAATGGAGAATGTGCGTCGATTTCACAGACTTGATTAAAGCATGTCCTAAATATGATTATCTGCTTCCAAAGGTAGATTGCCTAGTCGATTCTACAGCTGGACATGCACTTTTCAATTTCATGGATGCAAACACTAGTTACCACCAAATCCCTCTAATAGAAGAGGATCAACCACACACACCCTTCATCAAAAGTTCTTGAGTTTATTGTTACAAAGTCATGTCTTTGGACTCAAAAATACTGGAGCAACATATCAGAGAATGGTAAACAAAGTGTCCAATGCTTAGATTGGAAGAAACTTGGAAATCTATGTTGATAATATGATAACAAAAAGCAAAGTAGCGAAGGATCATGCCAAAGATCTCTGAGAAACATTCTTCACCCTTAGAGCCCACATTATGCGCCTTAACCCAAAGAAATGTGTCTTCGAGGTAAATGTCAAAAAATGCTTAGGCTTCCTTGTCGATGAAAGAGGCATCGAAGCAAATCTGGATAAAATACAAGCTATACTCGACATGCAATCTCCCATATTTGTCAAAGAAGTACAAAAACTGACTGGTTGCGTAACTGCGTTGGGAAGGTTCATGTTCAAGTCTACAGAAAAATGTTCACCATTCTTAAAGACTCTCAAGAAGCAAATTTTCGAATAGAGCTTCGATGCAGAGGAAGGATTCTAGCAGCTCAAAAAGTATCTTGGTAATCTCCCCAAACTAGTATATCCAACTGCCGGAGAAGTCTTATTCCTCTATGTGGCTATCTTAAATTATTCTTTAAGCGCTGTACTAGTAGTTGAAAGACAATGAAAGAAATTCCCTATATACTACATCAGTTATGCATATCGTGGATCCGAAGCCAACTACAGTGAAATAGAGAAGGTCATTTATGCTGTGGTCATGGCTAGTCGGAAACTGAAGCCATATTTTTAATCGCACCGAATTCGAGTAAGAACAAGTCAGCCTATTAAAATGGTCTTGGAGGGGAGGAATCAATCATCCCAAGTGGCTGACTAGTCCAACCAGTTGGCAGATTACAGTATTGAAATTGAACCACGTACTGCCATCAAGGCTTAAGCACTTGCAAACTTTATCGTTGAAACAACAAGAACCATTCCAAATGATCCCAACTAAGAATGGATACTTTATGTGGACGGTTCATCCACCAGATCCTCTAGTGGAGCGGGCATAATCATCATCTCGTCCGCCAAAGTAAAAATGGAACATTCAGTACGCTTTAAATTCGTGGCTTCAAATAATGAGGCGGAATATAAAGCACTGCTTCTAGGCATCAACATTTTTTACAACTCTAGGGCTAGAATACTCTCAGCATACTCAGATTCCCAGTTGATAGTTGGCCAGGACAATGGAGAGTTCGAAGCTAAAGATGACGGCATAAGGATGTACTTGCAAAAGGTGAAAGTCATGATTAAACCAACTAGAAAAATTCAGCATTTCTCATATTCCTAGATCCGAAAATGCTCAAGCTGAATCACTGGCCAAGTTGGCTAGTTAAGCCAATGGTTCTAAAGCTCGTAACATCACATGGGGAATTTCACCTAGTCCAAGCATAAATCAATCAGTCACCATGATAGATAGATCTAACACTTACATGGGTCCCTTTATATAATACTTCCAACAAGGAACATTGTCCGATGATCCGATAGTTGCTCCCCTGTTCTTGAAACGTGAAGTGGTTTGAGTTCTACGAATGGACACTTTACAAAAAGTCATTCACTCACTTTCTGCTAAAGTGCGTGACTCTTGAAGTTGTTAATTATATTCTTCAAGAAATTCATACAGGAGGATGTGGAATTCACCAAGTTGTCAAAACAATCATCAACAAGGCCATAAGACGTATTATTGGTCAACCCTGAAAGAAGATGCTGAATCCCTGGTCCAATCCTGCCAAAAGTGCCAAATGATACTAAAGTTCGATATTACATAAAACGTCCACTTTGCTTAACAAACATCGGCTCGCCCGTTTATATAAGACCTATATATCTTAGGGAGTGAGGTTTACAAAAGGAGTGTCATGCCTATGGGCTTTAACACTCCTTGAATAAACCTCACCCTGTGAGGCTTAGCATCAACTTCATCTATCTTCCTTTTGCCCTTCACATCACGAGGAGAAGGGGCTTTGTGGACGGGTTCATTCTCAGGAGGCTGGGTCTCCTGCATCACTATACCCAACCCTTTTTAGTTCAACGGCACTGCAGAATAGGCTGATTCATTTGATGAAGAAGAATTCTTAACAACATCGTTCACAATGACTGGAGTTTCAACTGTGGGTTTAGCAGCCTTTTTGGCGCTCTTCTTCTTCTTCTTCTTAGCGGGACCCTCCCAATTGGTCAATTTGTCAGGTGGATCGATGTGCTTTAGTTTCTCTAGCAACACCCGAACCTCATCCAGACTCAGGGCTTTGTTAATGCCGGTCTCCACTGTTGTAGAGTTCTAGAGATGAAACACTGTAAGAAAATGTCGGGAAGTAAGGAAAACTTTGAGTAAAGACAACGCATATCTTAGGTGGTGGTGGCGGCACAAGTCTTGGCACAGCAGCCTTTGTAGATTCACTTATGATCCGCATGGCGTTAAATCCTTTTTGTAGCGTCTTTCGATTTCTGCCCTAGCAATCACTTAGAGCACCAAAATTTAGCATTTGAGAAGGAGAAATCCTGAAGGTTATAAGAACTAAAACTTACTCTTATTCACTTTTATGCTTATATCGTAATCTGAAAGAAAAAAATTTGTTTTTATGGATCCATTGCCGTGGTATCTAGTTTAGTTGCACGTATTTAGGCTTCCGTGTTAGTCTCTCCTCCATTTTGGCGTAATTAATGATGATAGCCTCATAATGAGTGCACTGCGGCACCGAATTATTAAATCTTGTTAAATTGGGTTTAATATCATAAGAAGTTTTGAAGTTTCAGCCCCAGCTATTGTAAAGATAGCCAAAACATGGTTCTAAAATCTTTCTGACTATCTAGAAGCTCACCCACTATCTTAAACCCCATTTGGTGAGAAAACGTTATCCAACCGGCACCGTGGCGCGAATTTCACAATCTCGCCCAGAAAATATATCTAAAAGCTGTCAAACTCAACTTCAACCGTAAAGTCTTGCTAACCATGATGAAAGCCACCATATATCCCCAGGTATTGGGATAAATCTCGACGACAGTAATATTCAATAATTCCAACACTTCTCTTATGAAGGGATGAACAGGAATACACATACACATTTTAAAGGCACAATCGTACACGGCTATACAATGTTGAGGGGGAAATCTAACAGTGTCGTTTAAACCTGGTTTAATTACTTCATATCCATCAATTTAACCCCATCTTTGGGTGATGCTTCGTCGATCCCTATCCAAAAAATGCATAGCGGGTAAATCTATATAATAATTTAATGGCCCCCTGTTCGGTATATAAAAAGGATGAGCAAGATCTTCCACACTTTCCCGTCCAGCTGAAGTTTCTTTATCCGACATCTTCGAAGAATCTACATATATGACCTCCAAAAGTTTTGGATCAACACTTAAGTATCCTGGTTCAAATGCTAAGGAAACTTCCCAAGGAAAAGGGTTATGTCTATCAGGGGGATAAAAAGGCAAAGTATGCGAATCGTCATCACTGGAAACAAAAGTATAGGTAGAGTTACTTCGTACACAGGGCTAGTAATGTCCGACTCTTCAGATCCTACTTTTTTATCTGTCAGGGCGTCCGAGTTTCATTTCCTCCTAGGCTCAACATTTATCTTTAAATGGGGCATTTCCCTACACAAATCTTCTATGTCTTGAGTACTCATGAAGCCGCTTAGGAAAAACAGTAAAAACAACAATTGAAATCACAAAAGAGCAAATAAAAATCAAATTAATAAAAATTATGAGTTTCTTTGAAGATTAACAAGAATTGGGTTGTAGCAAAGAAAAATAAGAACAAATGAAGAAACTAGTAAACATTAGATCATAACTGGGTAAAAACTTTCACCAAGTATGAACGTGGGTTGTCAGAAAATTCTCCAAATGTCAGAGTGTCTCTCTCTAGAAAATTGCTTGAAGATTCTCTCACTAGAAGATTTTTGAAAAAGTGCTGAAAATGATTGGGTAGGTAAGCATTTATAATACCATAAAATGCTTTGACAGACACTGTTCATCTTCATTATGACACCTGAAAATGAAATATGTTCATCTTCATTGACTCTAGGTCGAGTTTCAATAAGTCGGACCCCCCTTTATTGGCCCAACAAAGACCTAGGGCCAAAAATCAAGTCAAGTCCTGATCTGTGTCCGAGCTTCAATAAGACGGACCCCCCCCCCCCCCCCCCCCTTTATTGGTCCAACAGAGAGTTGGGGACAAAAATCAAGCCAAGTCTTGAT